>NC_138498.1:32104892-32688180 GCF_964252035.2 Podarcis erhardii
ATCTAAGAAGGTGACAGGTAAGACACCCCTTAAACAAACCTTATGAGAGGAGCAATTATCCTTGCTACCACAAAGATTCCCAAAAGGCCAGAAGGTTATATTGATAACATTAACAACAATGTTGTGCTAGTGAGCTTAATATGCAAATATACCAAGAAATATGCCAAGCCTCACTGTGAAACACTCCAATTTTTACCCTTATAAATGAACACATCAGTAATTATAATAGCTTTCACATTGCAAATCCTTGTTAGGTGCTGCTTTCCCATTTTATGATTCAAATGGGACAGCTGTTTAATCACATCTGGGAAAAAAGGGGGGGAAATGTGAAAAAGAAAATTAGTTAGCATGCAGTACTATCATACTATGGCAGCTGCTGGATAATCAGCAACCGGTAGATAGTGTGTGGGTTGATTTTTTTTGGGGGGGGGGTCTAGTCTTAACACGTTTAACACTCTACTGCAGCCTATACAAGAAATAATAAAGAACTAGAACATGGTGATCAATTTTGCTACTTTCCTGCAGTATTCAGTGTCAGTTATAAATTGATAGATTATTTTTTAAAAAGAAACACATCCCCCACTATCTAAAAAAATACATCATTGGAAGTCAATTTTCTATTTGTATAAGGGAGGCTGTGTGAAGGAAATTTTAGAGAAAGACCAAAGAAAAGTAGATGCATCATACAGGTATGATGTGGCCAAATGAGATGTCCTAGGGTGAAATTATCAATGAAGATCAAGTATGTACAGTGGTACCTCGGGTTACAGACGCTTCAGGTTACAGACTCCACTACCCCAGAAATAGTACCTCGGTTTAAGAACTTTGCTTCAGGATGAAAACAGAAATCGCGCAGCAGTGGCGCGGCGGCAGCAGGAGGCCCATTAGCTAAAGTGGTGCTTCAGGTTAAGATCAGTTTCAGGTTAAGAACGGACCTCTGGAATGGATTAAGTTCTTAACCCGAGGTACCACTGTATGTCCCTGATGGGTAAGTGAAGGTGTCTGAGTAACAAGTAGAAAGAAATTGAGTTATTGAGGAAGAATGACTCTCTAGACCAGGGTGGTCCAACCTTTCATACCAGAACCCACAGGCTGCACACTGCTTTGTTGTACGGGGCAGGGGTGGGGTTGGGAGCGAGGCCAAAATGTAATGCCCCTGCCCAGCCCTCGCACTGACTTTCCAAAACTAGTTAAGAGAGGCACCAAGCTTTGGGAAGGAGGCATGAGGCTCTGGCAGGGTCCCCACCTCCCCAAAGCTGGGAAAGCACTTATTGGCTTTGGGAAGAAGTAAGGAGGACTCTGGGACCCTGTCAGAGCCATCAAGCCTCATGGGCTTTGGGAAGGCAGCAAGAGAGGTGTGTGTGTGTGTGTGTGTGTGTGTGTGTCAAATGTTACCAAGGGCTACCAAAAAAAGGCATTAAGGGCCGCATGTGGCCCTCAAGCCAGATGTTGGGCTACCCTGCTCTAGACTAATACACACTTTTATTTTAACAGGAAAGGAATGTGCCGATTCAGATATTTCACATTCAGCAGTTTGCATCACATGGAATATTTGCCTACAGGACACACCTGTATATTACTTTCCGAGCACCTGAACACAAATAAATGTCCTATGAGGAAGGGTTGAGGGGACTGGACATGTTGCTGTACTGTAATATATGCATCTAGACTCCCTCTCAAGATGGAGATGGCAGACTGAACAGGGTTAAACAAAACAAAAGAGCCTTGAGGCATGTTAAAGCTTAATAGCGATAGCACAATAAATGGTGCCAATCTTCGCTTTTGCTTGCAACCCAGACTATTGCAACTCTGGCAATGGACTGGATGAGTCTCTGCTGGGTGCTGCTGCAGGGCACAAGTTCTGGGTCAAGGAAGCTGTGGCTGAAACCCACTCACACCCATTTTTAAACACAATTACACAACCTTGAGCGAATACGCGCGGGTTCCTCGGTTAATGAGAGGTCAGAAATGATGAAAGGAAAACGTGGCAACCTTTGCACAAGCAAAGCTGGAGAACTGATATTAGGCGCTGCTCTCCGACTGCCAAGCAGGAAAAAAAAGTCAGGAAAGAGGAACTATGACGGGAGCCCGGACGCGAGCGCCTCCCCAGCCCCTTAAAAAAAATTAAAATCCTCACTTTCGCAGAGCATGCCGGGAGATAGCTTAAGCGCCTACGCCGCCCTTGCCAAACACTTTCAAGAAAGTTTTTTCCCGCCTTGACTCTGATTGGCCAAGGGGCGGAGGGGGTTTCCTTTTGATAGTCTGTGGAACGGCGCGATCTGTTCTGATTGGACAGTGCTCGCCCCGGGTATAAAAACTGCCGGAGCCAGGCGCGCGAAGGGAAAGAAAGGCCGGCGTTAGGTGGATCTGCCCGGGCAAGGACTTGGAATCGGAGCCATGAACTGCCTGATGATGCCGGGAGTGCAGCCGGGGTCGCCCCTCAAGGCCCGCGGCCAGATCCAGGCACGTAGAAGTTGGTGCCATTGTATGTGACAGAGCTTTGAGCTGGAGGGGTTTATTAAGGGGAGCGGCTGATAGTTCTGAGGCTGGAGGTTCGCCTTTATAGTGATGTTTTCGGGGCCCTTGGCTTTGCGGGGTAGTGGAGAGGAGAGCGAGGGAGAGGTTTGGGGTAGCAACCTCGATTGCGGAACTGGGGGTGCGAAAGCGATATTCGCCTCTCCGGCTCCGAATGGGAGTAAAGGCTGCGTGAGGGCGCTGGAAGGGCACAGCTGGATCTGACCAAAGGCCCCCTCTAGCCCACCATCCTGTTCTCACGATGCAGATGGGAAGGGCATGGGCACAACTGCCATCTCCCCTCTTGGGATTCCTGGGATGTGGCATTTAGAGAACTGCTGCCTCTGATAACGGACGGGCTCTTGTAGGGATTGCTGGCTTAAAAGGAGCTCAATCTAGTTCAACAACCTGTTTCTGACTGCAGCCCTTCATCTTGCAACCTGTATATTTGGTACTTAGCTTTAAGAAGAGAACATTCCTAAATCCATTTTCCCCTCCACCTCTATAGGTCATTTTCGGACCCATGTTCTCTGGGAAAAGGTATGTACACTGCAGATTTGAAATAAGTGCTGCTATTATTTGTAATGGTAATCTGGATGTTGGGCCTAGCACACCAGTTTTGTTGTAACATGGATCTGTATGTAACATGGATACTACAAGAGGCACAAATTGCTGGAGTTCTACCTGCTTGATCACCACTACGCTACTTCTTCCTTCCTCAGTCAGTAAGCTAGAGGTGAAAATATATCAAGGCATGGGCTAATGGGCTGCAGATCCTTCAATTATTTGCTCTTACCAGAGCAAATAATGGGTTGTGCCATTTGGCAGACAAATCAAATGAAACCTTGCCATGCCCTAGCCAATCAAGACTGTAGGGCAAGGAGTAGATCCCATGGACTGAATAGAGGCAATTGCCATTTCTTTATTCTTCGCCTCTAAACTTATAGTGCTGCCTTCTGTAGAACAAAAGCCAATGTCTTAAAATGCATTGTCTCTGCCAGAGCTGGAAGGGAAATGTGTTTTGCATAATTATAGGTGTTATCTTTAGTAATGAAGTGACTAAAGCAGTCAGTCTTGTGCTTTTGTAATTTCCCTCATGTAGCAGCTGCAGCTTTTTTGGCTCACAATAGAGCCACATGTGCCCTTCTAGTAAAAGAGCTTGTTTCTCTCTGACCAGAAACACTTTAGGCTTTCCTGGGTTATGCTTGCCACTGGACATCTCCATTCTTGTTTTGCAGCACTGAACTCATGCGCCGGGTCCGTCGATTCCAAATTGCACAGTACAAATGTCTGCTGATCAAGTATTCCAAGGACACACGCTACTGCGTCAATGGTGTCTCCACACATGACAGGTAAATTGCTAAAATGTCAGGGCCAATCTATACAGTGTATATGCTTGGGAAATTTCAAGCAGGCACACTATTTTTCACAAACTGTTATCTTAAACTGTTGGCACAGTAATGCTTTTATAATATATGACCTCAGGGGATTCAGTCTGGGGATTCAAGCATCTTCCCTGTCTAAGTCTTCTCTCACGTAGCTGCTATTTAGATTCGAGAGCATTCTGCAAGTGCCACTGGAAAGTGAACTCTGCCATGGAGTAGGCTTATAACCAAAGCAATCCAATTATCACAAATATTTCTGTTTCTATGTAGGAATACCATGGAAGCCTATTCAGCTTGTTGTCTCAAAGATGTGCATCAAGAGGCCCTTAACGCTGCTGTGATTGGCATTGATGAAGGCCAGTTTGTAAGTTCTTTTATCTTTTCTGACTAATGAAACATATGTTGTAGATATTTTTTCCACATTATGCTATTTTTGTGATACATGACATGAGAAATCTTGGCATACTTGTTTATAAAATAAACAATATATAAATAAAATAAATCTGGCTTGGGTCAACAGTCAAGCACTACCGCATAAGTCTGTTTCACAGCTCTATGGGGACTTGGGCTGCCATTTTATTCTCCTAGAATAAGCCCCATTGAGCTCCTTGGGACTTCTGAGTAGATGTAGGATTGCAGTCCTCTTTTACACAGAACAGTACAGCGGTACCTCGGGTTACATACGCTTCAGGTTACAGACTCCGCTAACCTAGAAATATTACCCTCGGTTAAGAACTTTGCTTCAGGATAAGAACAGAAATCGGGCTCCGGCGGTGCAGCAGCAGCAGGAGGAGGCCCCATTAGCTAAAGTGGTGTTTCAGGTTAAGAACAGTTTCAGGTTAAGAACGGACCTCTGGAACGAATTAAGTACTTAACCCAAGGTACCACTGTATTGATCTTGGGGCCTTCTGCAAAAAAAAGAGAGAGCATGTGATCTATCACCAAGCCATCATCCTTTCCTCCCATAATTGAGACCTTTCTAGCAGTAGCAGATAGGGTTCCCATCAGGGAATACCTTAAAGTATTCAGTTAGAGAACGTGAGACCTGTTGGCTCCCTTAACTTCGCTTTAAACATAGGTGGGTTAAGGTACAGTCCTATACCTGTACTATTACCGTATTTTTCCCTCTATAACACGCAGATTTTTTTTCCTAAAAAGGAAGGGGAAATGTCTGTGCGTGTTATAGAGCGAATGTGTGGTCCCTGGAGCCGAAAAATCAGGCAAAAATCAAATCGCGGCACTGCACGCTGCACGGAGAAGCGAAACCTGAAAAGAGGAAGCGGCTGCTTTCCTGCATTCTGCCTCAGGGTCTTACTGCCCACCCTCCTCTGTTTCGTTGCTGTGTTTGCTGAAACGGAACAAAGAGCAGGGAAAGCCCCTCCCCTCCAGGCAAGCAGAGGGGAATTCCTCTCTGTGCTGCTGGGGGAGAGGGAGAGAGAGAGGGGGGAGGGAGAGAGAGGGGGGAAGGGAGGGAGAGAGAGAAAGAGAGAGATGGCTGGCTTGGGTGGGGGGAAACTTTTGCCTTTCTTTCCTCCCTCCCATTAAATCCCTCTCCTGCATTCTTAGCCAGCTGCTTCTCTGCACACCCCTCTCATGTCCCTTCTTTGTTTTTCCTTCGCTCCCCACTTAAAATGTGGTTACAAAGCATAGATCCACATGGATCCTCAGGATCTTTGCATTGGGTCACCCCAAATTCACCATCAGATCACATAGCATGTCCATGGCTACAGCCTGCCCCCCCCAAATCACGCACCCACTGTTGCCTGGGGCTGCAATGGTGCAAAAATGTGGTTACAAAGCATGGATCCACAGGGATTCTCAGGATCTTTGCATTGGGTCACCCCAAATTCACCATCAGATCACATAGCATGTCCATGGCTACAGCCTGCACCAAAAAAATCACGCACCCACTGTTGCCTGGGGCTGCAATGGTGCAAAAGGATCCACAGGAATTCTCAGGATTTTTGCATTGGGTCACCCCAAATTCACCATCAGATCACATGTCTGTGGCCACAGCATGAAGCCCAAAAATGATACATCCACTGTTTCATTCAGAATGTTTTTTCCCTTGTTTTCCTCCTCTAAAAACGATGTGCGTGTTATGGTCAGGTGCGTGTTATAGAGCGAAAAATCCGGTAACTTGGGAGCAAGTCCTAATGAATGCTAATTTCTGAATGGGTATGTGTGGGCCGTAGTTAGCCAATGAGGGTGGGCTACAGCTTCTGTCATCCTGACCATTGGCTATGTTGGCTGAAGCTGATGGCAACTGTAGTTCAGCAACCGCAAGAGACCACACCACATTGGCTATTCTCCCCACCCCATAGGCTTTCACTGTAAGAGTACCATGCAAATACTCTTAAGAATGCCACCATCTCCTCACAAACAAAGAACTGGTTGTGTCACATGTAGTCCTATGAATTTCTAAGAGATACGACTTGTCCACTGTGGAGGAACATAACTTTTCCCCTCTGTTCCTGTCTAGTTTCCAGACATTGTAGAGTTCTGTGAGGCAATGGCCAATGCGGGGAAGACTGTCATTGTGGCCGCCCTTGATGCAACCTTCCAGAGAAAGGTAAACCTCTCTAAATTCTTAATTTTCTCTTCCGGCTGGTATGTGTCCCAACCCAACGTTGCATCTGGTTGTTTCACTGCAGGCCTTTGGCAACATCTTGCAGCTGGTCCCTTTAGCAGAGAGTGTGGTGAAACTAAACGCCGTCTGCATGGAATGTTACCGTGAAGCCTCTTACACAAAGCGCCTGGGAACAGAGAAGGAGGTAAGAGTCCACTGTACTTTCCTTCTCAGAAAGGTTCCTTTCCATCTGTGAGGCAGAGATGTGCCTGCTATCAGCCTGACAGCAGAAAAGTGCTTTTTACCTGTTGAGTAATTAACACTTCTCTCCTTCTTTAGGTGGAAGTGATAGGAGGAGCAGACAAGTACCATTCAGTCTGCCGTGTCTGCTACTTCAAGAAGCGGCCGCAGCAGCAGGCAACTGACGACAAAGAGAATCTGCCGGGAGGAAATAAGCAGCTAGATATCGCTGGTTCCCGAAAGGCTTTGGCTGCTCGTCAAATCATGCAGTGGAGCCCATCACACTGAATTAGGAAAGTAACAGCCCTTTTCTTCAGTGGGGTTAATTGATGTGCTGTTCTTCATTCCAACTCTATACCGTTAAAAAGGTGTGCGGATCAAAGGAGAATACTAGTGAAAGCACTAGAAAGAGTGAACTGCTTTTGAAGGAGGAAATGAGGCTGGGGCGTGTTGCAAAAGGCTAATAATTTAGGTGTGCTAAAAACCGAAAGCTCACTTCTTAGTGGCTTCACATTTATGGGGAAAGACTTCCTACTGTCTCATAGAATTGGGAGTTTCCTCTATGTTCACTAGCAGAACCTGTTTCCTAGTCAAACTAGATTATTTATATCTTAAAGCCATTGTCTCTTATTTCAGCAAACACCAGTGTCCTTGTTAAACAGTTTACCTTGGAAGGGCTAGTCTCTTTCCCAGTCTTTCACCCTTCTTGAACATGGAATATGGAACATAATGTTCAACTCTAGACTAACTGCCTCAATTCTATGTGTATCTCTCTGGTCTAACATCTAGCTACGTGTTGGGTATATAGCATAGTTCTGTGAGGCTTCCAAACTAACAAAATTATTATTAATCCTGCATAATTTATGAGGCCTCTGCTTTTCTGTAGAAGGGTTTGGTAGATATGTGTCTCCAGAAGTGGGCAATAAGCAATTCTTATGTTCTTTGTAGTCTTGGCTTTAAGATTGTGTCCTGTGTCAGGCCTTTACTTTCCTAATTTATTCAGGATGGCCGAGAGCGTCAATCATGTTCATTATATATGAAACTTGGGGCATGTACCTGTCGTATAACTTCTGGCAGTTTGATCTTACTGTCTTCTGCATGATGAATGGTAGTAGCTATTTCTGCATTTGATTCAGCAAACCATCAGTTTTGCACTTAAAACATGCCCTAAGACTGTTCTGCTGCCACTTCTGTTTCCCATGAATGTTTGCTGCCTTCTCCCATAGTGATCAATTAAGAGAAAAATGTTTTATTCATCAGGCTATTTTAATAAATAACTTAGTACTGAATGTCTTCTTTGACCTTTTTTATTGATTTCCACCATCATTTCACCAGGCTTCAGAGCAAGGTGTCTATTTTGTTTTTAAAGGGTACCCACTTAGATTGTAGGAGACATCCAGCTCTCAGTCCCCTCCCCATCAGAAGTGTTGAAGATGACCGGCCTCTTGCTAGGAAACTTTTGTTGTAGGACCACCACTGAAAATGCCCATACTCCTTCTCCCGATAGTACAGGCACCCTTTCATGTTAAGAGCTGCACTGGGAGAAACAGCATCAGCTGTTTAGAGTGCTTGGTTGGCCAAAACCCCAGAACAGCAGGAGGTGAAAAGTGCGGCCTAAAAAGAGGAGCTGAGATAAGGCTTATGGTACTTGTTTCTGTAGGTGCCAAGACCTTACACCACTGCTTTGCTACAGCCAGCATAATTATTTTCCCACAGCTAGCCCTCGGTCACATAGCTGGGTTCACACATAAACATCTCCCCTCCTGAAGCCATGGGGAGGATGTATAATAAAATCTCGCATTCCAAGTGATGGGAGTGACGAGGTTTATTTCTGCCATGATACAGATTTAGAACACTTCCCAAACCCTCAAATAGCTTCCCATGTGGGTGGGTTGTCTCCTGTTACCCCCCCCCCCCAACACACAACAGGTACAGTTGGGAAACCAACCTAAGAAGTTAGAGCTTTCCCAGAAAGGCTTGTTGGGTACCCAGGAAAGTGTGGCAGTTTATAAGTTTTGTGCAAGTGGGCTTCCTACCCCAAGAAGCAAACAGTAGTACCTGCACCCCAACCCAACTTTGTTTCTTCACTATTAGTATATCTGTGCAGATAGGGAGCTGGTCCCCTCCCATCTTGAACTAGGACTGAATTGAGGGAGGGAAACAAGACAAGGCACACAGGAAAAATTCAAGATTGCTCAGTCCAGCACTTTATATACAAATTGTTATTTAAAAAAAAAAAGAAATGAGGGGGCCTTTAGGCCTAAGCTTTGGCATCATGTCCATCCAGCAGCAAGTGAAAAGCTGTAAGGAAAGCACTGCATCCGCACTATCCTATCTAGAAAGGCAGCACCATAGGAGCCATGGGAACTAACCCCCCCACCCCACTCAGTGGCTGGTATGAGTCAAGGATGTAACAGCATCAGCACAAAAGGCACAAAGTACTTTGGCCAGCAGCAAGGGTCCAGCTACGATAACTGCAGTAGGAAGCAACGTAACGGGATGCTTGCCTTAACTGCTGGATGAAATCTCTAGCTCCTGTTATAGAGTTAGCTGAATATCCTCTGCGTATTTTTTTGGCAACTATTATGCCTTGCACGTCACACACACAGGCCAGAAAGAAAGCCTCTCACACCCCTGGGGGGGGGAGCGAAGTATTTTCTGCAAGGGTAGAAAACAGCAAGGATACCCCAGAACCCAATGCACACGCAACACACAAACGTTAAGCTGTGGCATTCTTACTCTTCACAGTAGATGCCTTTCCCCAACCCAAGCAAGTGAATCAATTGCACTTAGGTGGCTATTCCCCTTGAGCTGCTTTCAACAGTGCTAGTAGCAATCAGTACACAGGGGGAGGCTGGTAGCCCTCAGAGTCCTCTCCGGTGCGAGGAGTGAAGGGTGGCTGCTGGTAGCTCTCATGACCAACATTGGGGTAGCTTGAGTAGGGGGGCACAGGACCTGGAGCTGGGTCAACATAGCTGTGGTCAAAATCTTGCACCCCCATGCGGTAGCGCTGAAGTGCAAAGGTGATCAGGAGCCCCTGTGGACAGAAACAAGCTATTAGCTCTGGCTGGCAAGGACCAGGATGGATCTGTGAAGAGTTGGTCACATGCAACAGCCATTTATACAGCCATTCCTCTGTAAGGTAGTTTAGTAGCATTGCTTTGTTTCGGATGCGAAGGCCAGGGAAATTCTATGGCCACCTTGTGAGGCAACGCCAGAGAGATCTGAGCTGGTTACCTGTTTTGAGCTCAGTTTAACAGGTGTTGGCAAACTAATTATCAGTTTCATAGCCAATCCCCAGTTCAGGGCTGGCAGCTGGCAGCCTGTCTGACTTCAGCCTTGGACTTCCTTGGGCCAGAGAGAAACCCTCACTCACCCATGAGAAGATGGAGAAAAAGCTGAAGGCAATTGAAGCACGGGCAGAGTCGGCTCCAATCGATACATCTTTGGGAGGTGTTGATGCCCACTGGTTTGTTAGCACGCAGAACCCAATAAACCACAGAAAGGCCCAGAGAGCTGCACAAAGAGAAAAAAAATATATTTAGCAAGAGTGGAAGGGACTGGGTGACTTATTAACAGAATATGAAGGCCTACGATAAGCCCTGTTCTAAGGGCTGTATCTGATGCCACAGCTTCAGTGATAAAACAGACTTTTAGGCAGGCAATACTCCCAGCTCCTGAGGCTTGGGGACCCTCGAGCTGATTTTGGGGTATGCTGCAGATGGAGGGGAACATCCAGTCTGTTTGCACAGCATTGAATACAACTGTAGGTCTCTTCCTTTTTGCTTACCTGCTGGTTATTCTGCCAGTTTCTTCAAATTTAACAGAGGCACAGGCACCCTTCAGCTGAAGTTTCAGGAGAACAACTTACCCCGACCTGGTGTCCTCCAGGTGTGCTGGGACACCTCCCACTAACCGCAGCCAGAATGGCCCATGGTCGCAGATAGTTGGCAATATCTGGAGGGCACCAGGCTGGGGAAGCCTGCAGTACAGAGCACTACCATTCTGCTCCTGCTATCAACTGGGGCTACAACTATATGATAAAATACCTGCCACTTGTGCTCTGGTTATCAGGAAATTCTACGGCTCCTCCAGACAACTTGTTTAATGAGCATTCTTTCCAGCTTGCTTGCACAAAAGCTACCCGGCTTTTTGTCTTATCGTTACTGAGCATTCATTTATAATTTTGGGGGGCAGTTATGTAACTATGAGCATTCATCCTGATTTGCCTGTGGGATGTTCCACATCTTCCTGTTAGTCATTTGTTTATCTCACCCTTTTCAATGCATCACACTTTTTCCCCATCGCTTTCCAAACTACATAATTTGTTTAATGGATTTATTGTTCCAGGGCAGCGAAGCACTTTAGATTTGCAGATTTAAAGTGCTTTGAATTTCTGGTATGCACTTGAATCCCTCCCTCAAAGTATTGACAGTCTGGAGGAGACCTTACACTGAACAAAATGGGCATATTCTGCAACCGTCTCAGAAGGATGTGTGGGCCAAGTTTTGATTACAGTATTAGTTAATCTAGGCCAAGGCCTGGAATGGGAGTCCAGAATCTCCTGTTTCTCAAAGTAAAACAAACGCTATCTAGAAGCCCCCTTAAAGAAACGTGTGACATTTTTTTCAAGGTATTAAGGCATGTGGCGTTTACGTCAGGGAACAAAGGGGCACCCATTCAATGGTGTCTCCTCCTTGCCCAGCACTAATCTTTACCAATAATATAGCATCCCAGTGTTTTTAGGAACACAGGCAGTCTCTCCTGGAAGACACTTTCATTCAGACAAAACAAGCCCTCGCAGGCAGCATGCCAGGGGAGCTGAGCTGTTCCAGACTCACATCATACTGAGAGCAAAACAAGGGAAGGCATTGTCCAGCTCTGCAAAGGGGGTAGGGAAAAGAGAGAGGAGGAAGAGAACATGTACGGAGCCTTGCCCTCCCTCCCCACAAGGACTTGTTTCATGTCACACCTCCCAAAAAGAAATACCTGAGAAGCCCAGGTCGGCCATAACGAGGTACTTGCGATCAGTGGCATTGCTAATCTGTGGGAAGTAGATATCCACCATCAAGAAGAATACACAAGCCAGGAAGGCAATCACTCCGATGCCAATGCCGTAACGACAAGCATCCTCACTGTGGTTGAAGACGCAGTACAGCTTGTCGGATGAAGAATGGTTGGTGTAGCCTTCACCAATGATGCAGGAGAAAACAATGAGTGCAAAAATCTGCAACAAAAACAACAACAAAAAAGTACAATGCTACCCACCATCTTCCAGAGTAGTGAGATGCTTCCGTTAAGGTACAAATCAACCATGATTTCATTTATATCCCATCTCTGCGATCATGGAACCCACAAGTGTACATGTTATGAGGTGGTCACCCATCCAGTTACTGCCCAGACCTGCTTAGCTACAGCAAGATGGTGGCCTCATGTGCTTTTAACATCATAACTTGGGACCACTAAATCCCGAAATCCCACCTCTATGCAAAACATTACCCTTGCAAGGTCCCAACCTGCATCTTTGTGCACAGCTGAGAAATGCATTGCATTCATTCTGAACAAAGTACAGAGCAGCAGAGGCCTCAATAGTTCAAACCTCACCCTAAGGAAAAGGAGCAATAATTATAGCTGGGTGCTGGACATCATGCCAGCTAAGATAAGGAGTTTTGTTTGAGACCACCTGGCACTGGAGATCGGTGCATCCTAGAAAGAGAACCATACAAATGGCTGAGGAGCCTTCCCTCTTGACTTTTCAGACAAAGCCGCTTCAGGGTTCAGACAGATCTCTCCACCTCCCCAACTAATTTTAAAGCTGTCATTTTCTCCTCACCAGTAACAAGCTGCTCTCAGCCACAGTTCAAAAATCAAGCACGCTTGAAGTGCACTTGCTCACCTCTCAAGAAAATGTCTTTCACATGAGGCAAGCAGGACTCAGGCATGTTAACCTCTGCTAACATGACATGATTTCCTACATAACTCCTACCCTCCGTGTCTGCCCCCTCCCATTATAAGTACCTGATAATACTTTTAGATTGTCCTTAAGGAGTGCCATTATTGACAGAATTTCGCATCACCTCTGGAAGATGCTCCTAGAACCCTCCCTGAAAACCAGAAGACTAGAAGCATAACTCTCCCTCAGAATGTTTGGAGCAGAGATTCCCAAACTTGGGTCTCCAGCTGGTTTTGGACTACAACTCCCATCACCTGTAGTTATCAGGACTAGTGGTCAGGAATGATGGGAACTGTAGTCCAAAACAGCTGAAGACCCAGGCTTGGGAAAGGCTCTTTTGGAGGAACCAGCCATGAAAGGATCTGTCTTACTGGATCTAGCAAAACTCGGGAGCCAGCTGCTTCCTAAGCAGTTTCGCTCTTCCTTACTGCCAAGCAAATATTCCATATATCTGAAGAGTTTCTCTCCATCTACAAACGCTGCCCATGGGGAAGGGCGTTCCTCTTTGTGTTACAGACCCAGAAGCCTTGAGCACCCAGCTCGTCAAAAGGCTAGGAAGGGAGCAGCCTAGCTCCGCTCAAGGCCTATCAGCTGACAGCCGTATGACCAGGCTGCTTCTCCTCAAACAACCCGCAATACAAAGCGATGGACTTTATTCGGCGGAGTTGCCCAATCCTAAGCAAGTGAATGGGAGCGAGGCAGCGGCCGAAGGCGGGCCAACAACCAGAAGCGGCCCCTGCCCGGTTCCCACGCGCGGGGCTCCCCACAGACGGGGCGCAGCGCGGGGGACGCGCTGCCAGGGCGCACCTGCCATCTACATGCGGCCTCGGGGGCCGAGAGCGGAGGGACCCGCCACTGGCCCGAAGTGGATGATTTCCAGAGGACTTGGCCACGCGTCTTCTTCAGAAGCGGAACAACAAGGAGAGACTCCTCCTAGCCGAGGCCCGGGGCCTCCAGCAGGTGTCTCCATTCCCGACGGCGCTGCGTGACACTGCATTGCTCCGCCTCAACTACTTCCCCTCCGAGGGTGCTACTGTTGGGGGCAGGAGGCACGGCCCAGGTGCCTAACGGCCCCGCCTCAGCTACGCCAGCCTCACCTGGGCCACTAGCTAGTGGCACCCTGGCCACTAGCTCGCCCTCCTTCGCGGCCAAGCGCAGCGTGGGGGCGCGCGCGCCCCGACTTGCCCGGGGTTAGGAAGGAGCCGGGCGGCCTCTGCAAAAGTTCGGAGCCCAACTTCCGCGCTGCGTTCCGGGAGCCCCGGCCCGACGCCACTCACCGCACTCAGAATGCGCGCGATGACCTGCGGCTGCTGCAAGAAGCGCCACGGGTCGAAGGTGCCGCCCGCCTTGGCAGCTCCGTAGGCACCGCCGCCGCCGCCGCCGCCGCCGCCGCTCTCCATGACTCAGGCGCCGCGCTTTGCTGGCCCGCTCCCGGCCCGGAACTCGCGGTGCCCGCCTCGCCCCGACTTGTGTTTGCGCGTCCGCAAGCCCCGCCTTTCCACTCCGCCCCCAGGGGAGGAGAGCCGACCCGGGACCAGGGAAGCCACGAGGGTCGCGCCCGCCGGGTTTCCTTCCTGGAGAGCTGCGACGGCTTCTCCTGCTTCCGCGCCGGCTGCAGCGCACTTCGCAGGCTGGGTTTCAGATTTATGGCCGCTTGGAACTAAGGTGCAAGACGTACTTCAGGGATAGAGAGTCTCGGGCGGGCCCGGAGCTTTTCCCAACCTACAACCCAGCCCAGGGTACACCCCTCCTCACCAGCGCCGTTTCATATCCTCTTAGATATTTGTTTTTTGCTCGCTCTTTCAACTTTGACAATGCCTCTTTGCTTCTCTGGATGGAGGACAGAGACCCCATCAGCGCTATACGTTTCAAGCTGCATGCCACTAAAGAACCCCCCCCCCAAAAAAAAATCCTGGGAACTGTAGATTAAGAGTGATGAGGGAGGTTAGGAGACCCCCTTTCCCCACCAGAGAGCTATAATTCCTAGCATCCCCTAGAATAGAGTTTGAATGGGGATTGTAACTTCGTGATAGGAAGAGGAGGTCTCCTAACAGTGCGCGGCATCTTTAACGGACTACAGTTCCCAGGATTCTTTGGGTGAAAGCCACGACTGCTTAAAGTGCTCTGGCGCTACTTTACACGAATAACGCAGATAGGGTCAGAGTGCGGTGTGCGCAAGTAGAAACTAGTCTACCGTACAAAGGAAAAAAAATAGAAAACCGTATTTCAGCTTGTCTCTGCCTTAGATCTTATTTTGGTGTACAAAAGGCATGAAAACGTCAGTTCCTCATTTATACTGTTCCATGCTAAATAAAAGACTGAGAACTAGAAAGAAGGAGCTGGACATAAGCTTAAATCTCATACTGCATGCAGTGAGTCTTGTTGCAGGCACATTCATTTAAGAAACGAGGCAGACTTTACCCCTCCCCCCCCCGTCTTGTACCCTCCCCAAATCTGCTCTGGAAGGTTGGGAAAACACCTAGGACAGATTTAGGTAGTGCACAGGGGAGGAGAGGGAAGGGAGTGAAGTCCCTTTGCACTGGCAGTAATCCTTCTGCTAACACAATGCAAACCCATACATTTTAAGCATATGGCTTCCCCTAGAGAATTATGTAGGGCTGCCATACGTCCAGATTTTCCCTGACATGACGGGATTTCAAAGGCAGAAGTGACATGGGGGGATTTCTGCAGTAGTTCAACAACATATGGAGAAAGGCTGGAAGAGATCATAGAAGCAGGAAGAGAAACCAGAACCAGACAGTGGGATTCCCCCCAAAAACCATGTCAGTGGAAGTGTTGCACAAAGGTGCTCTTCCTAATCTCTTCCCATTGATGGGCCCTCTCAAATTGTCTCGAGGGTGGGGGGAGAATTCTTAAAACAGTGCACAGGATGAATTGTTTCTGGGAAGCTGAAATGCTTTCTCCGACAGAATGTTTGTAATAGTGCAGTGTTGAATTCCACCCCGAGTGGAATTCTTGAGGCAATCAGACATCACCCATGCTTGCAAGCTAAGAGACCATTTCACATAAAAACAAGTAGCTTTGTAAGTGTTGCTTTTTCTTTTCTTTGTGTTTGTAGATTAATACCATTTCAAAATCGTTTTGAACTTGTCTGATTTATGGTTATTTAGTTCACTTGATGGGGAGACGCCAAGGGACTTCAGGCATGCACTTTTACGCAGGGCAGTAGGATCCCTGTTAAGAGAGTATTGGGGTTATACTATAAAAAACAACCCCTCCCCAAACAAAATCCGAGTAGACCACAGGAAGACTTTACAGTGGTACCTCAGGTTACATATGCTTCAGGTTACATACGCTTCAGGTTACAGACTCCACTAACCCAGAAATAGTGCTTCAGGTTAAGAACTTTGCTTCAGGATGAGAACAGAAATCGTGCAGTGGTGGCAGCAGGAGGCCCCATTAGCTAAAGTGGTGCTTCAGGTTAAGAACAGTTTCAGATTAAGAACGGACCTCCGGAACAAATTAAGTACTTAACCCGAGGTACAACTGTATTATGATTATGCTTCACCTTTTCTTTTTTTTTTTGCACCACAAAGGTAGCTGAAACTAGCATAGATTCATTGTAAAAACCAAGCTGTTGAGAGGTTTGCTCTGTGAAGGATAAAAAGGATCTAATTTTTATTTTACTTTTAAATTAAAAATTGAAACTTAGAATCTCTTAATGAGCTACAGTCCCCTGAACTAGAGTGACAAAAGGAGGAAGTATTCCATATGAATTCCTTGGAGAGAAAAAGAAGATGGGGTGATAATTGGGTGGGATTAGTACAATGGATGGAAAACACCCAGGAAATCCAATTTTTTGCCACAGCTTTGTCCAAAAACAACAATGGAGACAACAATCATCACTGTCCTAAATCCGTCCTAAATCAGAGAAGAGGAGCTGAATGTGCTATTCAGCTCTCAGAATTGATGTTTTATCTGCACAGTCCTGACCCATTTGTTTGTTTGTTGAAATATTTATGTCCCACCTAAAATTCCAGAGGGAGACGAAATATGGTCTTAGCTGTCCTAGGAAACAGAATCAACGTAAGTAATGTCTGAACGATGCATATAAAACAGCAGTGAGGAACCTGTTGTTGGACTCTGACTCCCATCACTCCATCCAGGTCTAGTGTCACAACAGGGATGATGGGAGTTGTAGTTCCCCCACCTTTGACAGAAGGCCAGAAATCTCATTTGGTGAGGGGGAACAAGAAGCTTTATCTAGCACTGGCCCAGTACAGGGAGCAAAGAATAACCATTCAGTATAGAGTAGCCCAGCCTGGTCTCTCAGTAGAAACATGGCTAGTGCCAGAGGTTGCCATAACCCAGACTTCCTAAGCCCATTCACCTCCTCAGAGCCATTGCTGCCTTCTTGACCTTCTTGAGAGCCAGTGTGGTGTAGTGGTTAAGAGCGGTAGCCTCGTAATTTGGTGAACCAGGTTCGCGTCTCCACTCCTCCACATGTAGTTGCTGGGTGACCTTGGGCTAGTCACACTTCTTTGAAGCCTCTCAGCCCCACTCACCTCACAGAGTGTTTGTTGTGGGGGAGGAAGGGAAAGGAGATTGTTAGCCACTTTGAGACTCCTTAGGGTAGTGATAAAGCGGGATATCAAATCCAAACTCTTCTTCTTCTTCTCTTGGCATGGAGATCAGCCAGGTCAGAGGTAACGGGGCACTATATTGGTAGAACACTGCACTAATAATAATAATAATAATAATAATAATAAATTTTTATTTATACCCCGCCCTCCCCAGCCAAGACCAGGCTCAGGGCGGCCAAGTGAGGCTGTCCCCCATATAATTTCCTGTGGTGGAAGAGGATTATGGGTTGTTCTCTTAGTTTATATACCCAATTCTCCTTCACACCTCTTGACAGTTGAAAGACACCCATAAAGATACGGTCAGCTGTCAGGTGAAAAAACCTTAGCCCACATGCTCTGCAGCTGTTTCCTGAAAGGCTGATTTAATTTTCTTTGTAAGATGTAACTTAGTGCCTCTAAGTCATTTTTGCTAGTACATTCCCCTAGGACATCTCTGGGTTCACTGGGCTGGCTTTTCTGGAGGCAAAACCATTTAAAGCCTTGGTTCTTGAAATGGTCTGAGAGCACATGAGGTTACTGCCTAGTAGTTTGTTGCAGGGCAAACTATAAGCACTGCAAATGTGAATTTAAAATGCAGAGGGAAAGACATTGTATAAGAGTTCTTAAGAGAGAGGTGCAACAAATGGTTTAGCTGTATAGAACACCCAGTCCCTCTAACTGCTGGAATCTGTGCCTAACTAAGCTCTCTCCAGACATTGCCCATACTGTTCTGTTTCTTTGTAAAGAACATGTCAGATATCTGTTCAGAGAGTCTGAGAGTGCCACATTATAAACAATGCATTACATTCTGTAGTTACTGGACGAACTTGCAGGAACCCCGCGTTGCACACAACATGCAGCAAGAAGAGAACACGATGCTTGAATCTTAGACAACAGCATGAATTCACATCTAGCCAGAGGCAAGACTGTGCGTACACTTAGTATGAAGATATCTGCCGTTTACAGTCTTAAGTGGGGAGAGTGTTGCTAATAGATACGGAACACGGGAAGGTATGAAAGGTTTGGACCGCAGTTTCCAAGTTTGTCTCTGACACAGAGAGGTGCAACATGGTGGGAGTGTATGTTTTAACACACAGGTTTTCAACCTTTTTGGGGTCCATGGCTTCCTACATGCTTTCTGCAGCACCCCTGTGGGGCTCAGATGCCCAGTTATGTCCCCCTTTCCTGCAGAGCTGGCAGCCCCTCACCCCTTTCCAAACACCATCCCTTCTGGAGTGTTTCCTCAGCCTCCTCTCTTCACCCCTCTCCTTGGGAGTCCTCCTGGAAGCCACAGCTGCCACCCCGGTCTCTGAGCTGCCTCCCCTGTCCTAAAGAGAGATGCCTCCTCACACTGCCCTACAGGAGCCTGGGAAGCACGCCCTGGCCAGCCCCAGAGGCACCAATCCCCTGGGAGGGCATCAGAGGAGGGAGTGAAGGAAAGAGGGGCAGTGTTGCCCATGGCACCCCTAATCATCATTCAAGGCACCCCAGGGCACACTGGTTGAAAACCACTGTTTTGACAGATTGAGGTATGTTGGTTTAGGACTATGCAAGCTTCCAAGTTAAGCAGAACTCTTCATGTGATTGTCAATCTGATCCACATTGTGCACAACACACGACTCATATACCCATGCCCTTTTGACTTTTATTAGACAAAGCATTTGTTTTATTTTGCAATACCAAAAGATCATGATCCAGTTAGTAAGCAGTCCACCTCAGTGAGGACTGGTGACATACTCAGTTTAATTTTTTTGTTGAATTAGAATTACTTTGGACGTGGGTGGCGCTGTGGTCTAAACCACAGAGCCTAGGGCTTGCCGATCAGAAGGTTGGCGGTTCAAATCCCCGCAACGGGGTGAGCTCCCGTTGCTCGGTCCCAGCTCCTGCCAACCTAGCAGTTCGAAAGCACGTCATGTGCAAGTAGATAAATAGGTACCACTCCGGCGGGAAGGTAAACAGCGTTTCCGTGCACTGCTCTGGTTCACCAGAAGCGGCTTGGTCATGCTGGCCACATGACCCGGAAGCTGTCTGTGGACAAACACCGTCTCCCTCGCCCATTAAAGCGAGATGAGTGCTGCAACCCCAGAGTCGTCTGCTACTGGACCTAATGGTCAGGTGTACCTTTACCTTGGCATGATAAGGATGTATATATTCTTGCCATACACCTTGTTCTTTACCCAAAACATTTTCAGGCCGGCAGGAACTTGTTCTAACATGAAGTTGGCCAAATAAGGTACAGCAACTCACAGGGAAGAGATGATATTAGGTACCAAACATACATCCCAGGGACCTATGTGCACAGTGAAAAAGTAGGTATTGTACCTATCTAAAAGATAAAGGGTATGATAGGGTAGTTCTATGAGCCAACTTGTGTTCACAGGAAAATGAGGTCTTCCAGAATATAATGTTCAAATCACACTCGGGGGCTTCTCTTGCTTCTTTAATCCAGATATGCTTTGACCATTCTGTGGTCTTTGCTTTCCTCAGGAGCAAGACCATTTTTTCCTGCCTGTTGCCCTGCCATCAGAAGTTTTCATCCTCTTGGAGGCCTTTCCCCCCCGCAACTGAACTCACAGTTGTTTCACCAGCCGCTGAGCCAGCTTCCTCACCAAACACCATTTCTCCTTGACACACTGGACAGAGGAGCAAAAAGAGAAACAGGTTACATAACCTAACATTACATGGGCCAGAAAACAGATCATCACACAGTCACAGGTTACCAGAGGTTCATGATTATTGCACGCCATCTGGCATCCTTCTGTAACATTGCAGGACCACTTTACCTGCATACGTTGCCTCTTGAGCCTTTCAATGATGTGTCTGTTTGCTTGCACCTGAGAAACGTACACTGTAAGGATGAGGCTATGGAAGAAAAAGAGAGGCCATCACACCAATAGTTTGTGGAATATTGGTTCCCACTTACACACCAGGCCAGACAGGGAAACAGGATGCCACCTGCAAAAGGCTGGGTGAGTTCAAAACCATCTGCTAGGTTAAATTTAATCAAGGTTAAACTGAGAAATAGCAATCTGTTTTAGAGCATTTGTAGTTGGGTCACTCACCAGGAGCCTCTTTTTCCTGCTAGTAACATCAAGGCATCAAAGTGATTTTCAGGTGTGCTAGCAAATGTCTGATGCTGATGCTATTAAAAAATTCCATCCTTGACTCTTATACTGGTCTCCCATACAAGGGATTGACCAGCTCCACACCTGCTTAGTTCAGCTGCAGCATCTGCTTCCGGACCACTCAATGGATACACAGCTACACTATCATGTGTCTGCCAGGACTCTGACATTTCCTAAAATATTGGTACAGTAATTTTTTCAAATGTGACTCTTCATTTGCCAGAACTATGGGACTTTCATTAACTAAAAAAAAAAGGGGGGGGGAAGCTACACTCCTTTTTCATTAGTGGCAAAGTTTCCATTGAAATGACACACTGTGATCACAATCCAACACTGAGGTGTGCTTGAGCCACCTTCCTTTTGGGGTGAAGCAGTAGAAGATAAGAAGTAGCGTTTATAGAGGACAGGTCTCTTGCTCAAGGTCTCTTGCTCAAGTGGCCCTGAGTGGTAAGGCAGATGGTCAGATTTTGCTTGAAAGGAGCCATGGAGGCTGTTCTGTGGCTGGTAAGGCCAAAGACGGTAACACACCACTTTTCTAACAGGGTCCAGGCCAAGAAACAAGGAGGTTGCTTGCCTTGCAAATAATTCAACAACATATGACCACCCCTCCCTCCTTTGGTATTCCTCCATCCATGTCCCTCCCAAAGTACCCACCTGAGTACCATCAGAAGTAAGAAACAAAAGACATTGGATGTTGCATAGCTCAAGGCACGTTGTGTTGACATGGGCAAACGGGACAAAGCCTTAGGTACTGCCTCCCATGGAGTTGAATAATTAGTAAAGAGCCCACAAGCCTGGGATGGAGAGACCCTGGGAGGAAAAAAGAATGACTGTCAGAATATAGGCTTCATCAACCCCGTACTCTTAAGATGCTCAACCACCTCTCAGCTCACCTACTGATGACATAGCCCAGAGGGACGTAGGCCTGGAAAAGGCCTAAGAGTAGCATGATCTGGAAGAGGAATTTAGAACGGGATGCTCGAAACAGCTGAGTTGAAGGCTGGCAGTTCTGGAACAAGGTGTACTGTGGATGAGAAAAAGAGACAGAGTGAGCATGCCTCCTGAACCCTCACACATTCCCAGCGATATAAAACCCATGAGGCTTTGCAGAAGGATGACTGCCTTGGGGTGGGATGGGGTGGGGTGGGGAGAGAGAGAGAGTGAAGGGCCTTCATTACGAAGCAGTTGCTTTTATACCATACTTCCTGGGATTCAGACAGCAACTTCAGTCCCCCCTCCTTGACCCCAAAGGTGCCCCCCCTCCTTGACCCCAATACCGCTTTCAAATATATTGCTAAAGCCTTCACATCAGAGCTGCAAACATATATTGAAACACCCCATGAAGAATCATGGGAACTGCAGTTTACCCCTCACACAACTACAATTCCCAGCACACTTAAGAAACGACAGTGCCCATGATTACTTTTTTGTGGGGGTGCTTTAAATTATGATTTATATGCAGCCCAGGTGTTCACAGTACCTAGGGCCAGGTTGCACCCAACCTGCTACAGGCAGGTTCAGTGGCTTCAAATGCATACATGCTAGCAACAGCTGTGGGCAGGATGAGGTCAGTAACCATCAAAGTGAAGGTCTGATTCTGGGTGGGACTGCCTCCAAGAGAGGTGAGTTCTGAGAAGCAAGTTCCTTATTCTCCGCCTCTGGTCTTCCTGTGTGGGTTGCTTGCTACTACCAGCAATTTCTCTGGTTTGAGAGTTTGTAACTCCCAGACTCCTCTACAGTCTCTTAGCCAGGATCAGGGCCATCTTCCCTGGCACGGTACAAGCCAAGAGGATGAGGGGCTCAAAATAGGGCCAGATCCACAACCCACACCATGATGGGCATGATAGGTACTCTTTGTGTGTACTCTCAAACACCCACACATACACACATGTACTGTATACACAACCTTTACCTTTTTCCAATAACGTGCAGTGAATTTTTTCATAGGGGAACAGTTAGGGCGAGAGACACCAGCTTGCAAGGGCGATTGGGGGCGGGGCTGATGTCACACCCATGAGCATCATGCTTCCTTACCTAAGCTGGGCAAAAGCTTCCCAGGCTTTGGGAATGAGGCGCCAGAGGAACATTAAGGGGACTAGCCTAGTCCCCTTAGTCCAATGACCGCAAGCCACTGACCTTTTTTATATAGAATGTGAAGAAGACGAAGACACAGGCAAGCAAAGGCAGAAGTGGGCAGAAGAAAATCCCGCTCCATATGACTGTTTGAGCTGCTACAATATCCAATACATTGTGAGGCACCAGGAACTCTTCTTTGCCAAGCCATTGAGCCAGTCCACAGGAGGAATGCTTAGCAATCAGTCTGAGAGAGAGAGAGAGAGAGAGAGAGAGAGAATTAATTCAGAGGCCGCAGGCATAACCTCTTCCAATAACTGCAGCTGGGTACCATGCCACTGAATTCTGCCTCTTTTGCATAGGGAGCACATATGCTTATTCTCCCTTACTAAAAACACCCTGCAGTCAACAACGATACAATGGGCAGTTCTGCACATTTAAAGCATATGACTTCGCCCAAAGAAGTCAAGCTTCCCCCTCACAGAGCTACCATTTCCAGCATCCTTAACAAAGCACAGTTCCCAGAAATTCTTTGAGGGAGGTCGTGACTGTTGAATATGCTTTGAATGCAGAGCATGCATCTGCCCAACAACAGCTACCCTGCAACTGGACCACCTGGCATCACTACTGGGAGGCAGGAAGATGAGATAAAAATACCTGTAGATCAAGGGTAGTCAATGTGTGCCTTTGGGGTATGTGTGTTTTTTGGCTCCAGTTCCTATCACCTCCAGCCAATCTAGCCAGTGGTCAGCAACAATGAGAGTTATAGTCTAACAATGTATGGCGTGCATCATGTTGGCTATCCCTGCCATACATAATACTTTCCCAAGGAAGGAATGGTCTGCCCATTTGTGGAAAGAAAAGGCTGAATGAGGGCTTAACCACACTTAAATTCCCTCCATGCTTTCCAGGGACTGTCCGCACTTTAAAGCTCTGCATCCAAGCACCCTTTTTTTGTGTTCAAGCTTTCCCAGCAAAACCCACTCTTTAAAGCTCAATTGGAGCACACGACAATCCATGGAAAACCCGAATAGCCATTTGCTCAGATACAGCTTTAAAGATTTCACAGGGAAAGCTCTGGTACAAAAAAGGTGTGCTCAGACACAGAGCTTTAGAGTGCAGACCTGTGCCTGGAAAGAGTGGGCAAAAGGTAAGTATGGAAAAGCCCTGGGTTAGGCCAGGAATCAAGGAAATCAGAAGAGTAGGGTAGACTAGTATTAGTTATGATCTCTTGCCTCACCTCCGGGGCAGGCTGATAAGGAAAGCAGATCCCAAGGTGGTCAAGAAACTGAAGAGGGTCATCTTGTACATCTCTTGTCCAATGTGGGTTTCCCAGCACTGCATGCACAATCAGGAGAGAGATAATGTCTTATGGTGAGTATATGGAAGGAAAAAAGAAAGAGAAGGGAAAAAAGGAATCCTAGACATGTCAGGCACATTATTATAAGCATAGTATATTGTAAGTATATGGTGTTAAATGCAAAAAAGAAAAAGAAAAAGCTAAGTTCACATTAAGCATGCACAATACAACATTATATAGGTAATAGAATGTATGGAGAATTGTTGTATAAGTTGCAAATTTCTAACACATTAGTAACCGCAAATCTGGGGGACTTTAATTGCTAATGATCAACCAGGCTTTCCTCATTGCTGGAATTGGGATCAAACAAGGTGTGTGTTGACGGGGGTGGGGTGGGGGGTGGGGAGTGGGAATCTACAAAATAAGGGGAAAATGATACATTGACACGCAGACAAAAGAAGTACCAGGAAAAGGAATACTCAAAGATGTCTAGACAGCCGAAGAGCCATTCTAGAAATTGAAAACCAAGTTACGCAGCTGGGTGCTTAAAGGTGAAATATACTTTTGTCACTGCACCAAGTCAAGGCTAACTAGCTCTTTGCCTTGCCAGCTAATCATACCTTGCTTTAGAAAACTTCATACCCAAACACATTATGCCTGGGCCACATTTGCTCTAAACAGGAAAAGTTCAGCTGAAATATCCCATCCATGTCACCTGATAGAGTTTGTTGTAACCGCACTGGTGGCACTGAGGAGCAGTGCCGCTCCCTATGCATAGCACTCTGCGTCCCAAGAAGAACATGAACATTCCCAGGCTGGACAGTTTCAGGATTACACACCTGCAAGAGACCACAAGAGAGATTGGGCCTGCACCTTACACTTGGTTTCCACCCCACTAATCCTACCATATAAGCCACTGCTTGAGATTACCACCTGACCATGAATGGATCCAAATATCCATCTCCCCACACATCTGTCCCTAAAATGGGGTGTTGTTTGGTTCTGATCATAGCTGTCAACTTTTCCCTTTTCTTGTGAGGAATCCTATTCAGAATAAGGGAATTTCCTTTTAAAAAAGGGAAACGACAGCTATGGTCCTGATGCACTTTGCACTTCAAAACTTCTGAAAGATCTGGATTTTTTTAACATTCCACAATATATTTTTAGAACAGCTGCTGCATTGCATATCTTAAATCTGTATATATTTGGTTGTTCTTTGGGTTATGGATTATAATTGTAATTATTATGGGTGGCATTCAACTAAGTTTTACTCAGAGTATATCTATTTA
This sequence comes from Podarcis erhardii, assembly GCF_964252035.2. Lineage (NCBI taxonomy): Eukaryota > Metazoa > Chordata > Lepidosauria > Squamata > Lacertidae > Podarcis > Podarcis erhardii. The sequence goes on from NC_138498.1 coordinate 32,129,924, forward strand.
AATAAATGAGCCATTTATTTCGAAGGGTTTACTGTGAGCACAGTTTAGTCGACCACTATCCTATTGGTTTAGGAAGACAAAGGAATGGGGAATTTTGACAGTAAAAGAACTAAGGTATATTAGAAATGCATTGATGATGTTCATAAACACATACATTACATGACAGCATTTCCCCTAAAAATATAATAATCTTTTTTGAACTGCACTCCTCAAGTTTTCTTTGTGTTTACTATTTGTCATTGGGAATCAATAAAATACACATTTTAAAAATATATATTGTTGCTGTCGGCATCCGCCTGTCTCGGGAAGTACTGATTTTACTGTGTTCCCGTTTGCCCGCTTGAATCATTGTGCCATTGTAAGGGGTATCAATCCCTTCTTGATTGTTCTGCTTCTTCCCTCATACTTTCACTGCCATATTTACAATAAAGGATATTGGGCTTGATGACTGACTGGAGCAACTAGTGCTTCCCAACTTAGAAAGAGAGAACAGCGAAACTAAAACAAAGCATAAAAAACTCTGCTTGCAGCTCAAAGTAATTTAAGGCCTGCAAACTCCTTATACCACAGGAAATATATCTGCCCCAGGTTCCCCACCAAGATGAAAACACCTACCTGACTAGGGTGAGGTTGACTTCAGTATTAGGAGAGTAGCCTTCCAACTGGGTCAAGACATGAAAAAGTAAAGGCAGGATGACATTCACAATGGAGATGACCACTGGTGGCAGGTACTGGCTCAGTACATCAAGGCTGGCAGCATTTTTCTGGGAGTACAGAGATGGATTTGTTACGGGGAGGCACATTTGTGCCTAGAATCAAAACACAGAGGAATATTTCCTGACCACTCAGTACCAAAACATGGTGCAAAATGTCAGGACCACCAAACTCACTGAATTTTCAGAGCAGTACCTTCTGCTTACTGCGTGTCAGGCTTAATCCCTCACCCTAGCCTAGCCCAGATTCCTGGTCCAGCTGTAGCAGCTGTTCTCCAAGAGCACACAGCTGAGTTCTGGATTGAGGTACAGCCACCCACAGCCCCACTCTGACCCTGGCAAGGGATGAAGGGTTGGCCTACTTGACTGTGCCCCTGGGAAAACTCAGTGGCTGCGTAGATACAGTAGAAAGCAGCCCCTGTCAGCAGCAAGATGACACCATTGATCAGCAGGCGTAGCAGGTAGAGCTTAGCAAGCTGCTTCCGTGTGCGCTGTTGGTTCTGCAGATGCCGGATCTGCTCTGCTAGGTCTATCTGTGAAAAGAAACTGAGTTGGTCACTTGTTATTTGTGCAGCTGAGCATGCAGAGGAGAGGTTTGCTGCCAGTGCTTCAGCATGCAAAGGAGAGGGGAGACCCAGCCAATCTAGTAGGCATGCACGGCCCAGGAGAGCCATAACACCTTGAGCACAGAAGGGACATAATAATCTGAGGCTAGAAAGAATGACTGAAACAAAGCAAAGCAATCCCTTGTTGCCTTGGGAAATGTCCTTTGAGGTGGGAACAGGAATTAAAGGGTATGATTCCTGTTTCCCTTTGCTTGTTGCCCCTACTATTAAATAGTGGGTGGACATATCAGACGACACAGAGATGTCTCCAAGTAGTTCTTTATAAGTAAGCTGGAACTGAATTGAACAGCTCATCCAGCCTGCTTTTATAGGCAGCCGGCTGTCAACATTGTAACAACAACAGCCCAGGGTTTCCCACCTAAATTAACTGACGTGGACCTGAGTGAAAACTATATACAGTGGTACCTCAGGTTAAGTACTTAATTCATTCCGGAGGTCAGTTCTTAACCTGAAACTGTTCTTAACCTGAAGCACCACTTTAGCTAATGGGGCCTCCCGCTGCTGCCGCACCGCCGGAGCACAATTTCTGTTCTCATCCTGAAGCAAAGTTCTTAACCCGAGGTACTATTTCTGGGTTAGCGGAGACTGTGACCTGAAGTGTATGTAAACCGAGGTACCACTGTACTGTACACAATACCCCTGGTGGCCAGGGTGAGAACTTCAATACATAACACCTACAATGCTTGTTCTCTTTGCTTTCACCCAAGACAGGTATTGTTAATTGTTGCTGCCTGACTTGCAAGTGAAATAAGCAAGGAAGTGACACAGGGCCTGAAGAAAAGAAAATAATGGCGTCTGTATCAAATTCTGCAGCTCCACTTGTGCAATAGACTTCTATGCACTCAACAGAACTTCCTCTCCTTCCCCCCTCAAAATCAGCTCCAGAGGGTTGGGTACACAGTGGGAGGACAAGAAAAGGAAGCTTCATTATGCAAGCAGAACACCGCTTGTGCAACATTGGATTCAACCCTGGTTTGTTTGCTTTTTCAGTTCAGCCAAATTTAGGCAATGGCTGAGGTTTCGTCCAAAAATATTTCTTAAATGAATGGATGTGTATACATACTTGAAAGGATGATGTAGTGAAAGCGGTGGGACTTTTGAGGACATGAGCAAATTATCGTGAAACCCTATAGGCAATTTTCATGTACCTTTAGGTGATTGTAAATATTCCTCTGTTTGAGGGTGGCTGCCTCTGGGCTTTGGATGCAGAAATCCCACTCTGTGAAGATCCTGGCACTGACACATGGTTTGAATTCCCACCGCAGCATCTGCCACCGGGCCATGCTGGCTACAATCCTGAATATTGGAAGAGGAGTGAAGATTGTCACAGGCAAGCAAGACTTTTCTCCTAGCAAATTAATTCCTTTGCCCAGAGCAGTAGATAGATAGATAGATAGATAGATAGATAGATAGATAGATAGATAGATTCTTTATTGTCATTACACAAGTGCAACATTGCACAAGTGCAACGAAATTGGATGCCATATAGAACTCAGTGTGTTGCATAAGAAGTTCCACTGTGTCGCTGCAGCGGGTCCAGCCCAAGATATGTGAATCAACATGGGAGTAACACCCAGTTTCCAGAAAGAAGGAGATTGCAAGTCTGCACAGGGATATATGGTATGATGTGAAAGTGTGCAAAACAGTTGCAGGGGGTGATGAAGGCAGAAAAGATGCAACAGTTTAGGAATATTAGCTTGGTCCACTGGAGGAAGATTACCTAGTGATGCTTCAGAGTAGGAATGTTTTCTGGGAACAGTAGGAAAAATTGATGGGAATGAGTTAGGGATGCAGAGTCTCAAGAAGACTGAGCTGATCTACTATGGCAGGATCTCAACACAAAGAATGTTGTTGTCACATGAATAAATGCTAGACTTATTGGAGAAAAGGTAGGGAGTGAAGAAGGAAGAAGAATAGATTTTTGCCCATCAATGTCTGATTAGATCAAACACTCTGTGAGAATGATTGGGCACTGGAATATGCTCCCAACAGAAAGTGTATAATTTCCATTCCCAGGGAATTTGAACATGCCAGGAATAGGTTAGAGCAGAAGTTGAGGAACTTGCAACCCTCCAGATGTTGCTGAATTACAGCTTCCAATGGGGGCCAATGGCAGCTGAAGTTCAGTAACACTTGGAGGACCACAGGCTCCCCATCCTTGGGTTAGAGAAATGTTATTCTGACTGTATGTAAGATATGGGAGTGTATAACCTACTGAATTACTACAGGAAAGAGTCAGCATTTTAAGTGGGTCATCATATGCCATTATGTATGTAAATCCCTATTCATGAATCCACTCCCTTGCCCTACAACTCCTTGCTTCTCTCCTGCTCCTTTCTCCAAACCTTTGCTGTCAAGCCTAGAAAGGCCTGGGTCTCAGCCATCATCGGGGCCCTTACCGCCGGAGGATCCAAATGAGGCAGGCAAAGAAGTATCCCAGGATGCTAAGCAGGTATGCTAAGTGTACATTGTAGTGGTTCTTGCTATCCTGTGTCACACGATAAGCGCCATAAAACAGGTACGAATACTCCAGAGAGCCCTAAGGATGGAACATAAGAGGAAATTACAAGCCAGCCTTATGTTTACAGATTAACCCAACCCATAACAGAGGAGCATGGAACCTGTGGGTCCTCCAGATGTTTGCAGGACTCCAACTCCTCTCACCTCTAACCACTGATTGACCATGCTGGCTGGGCCTCTTGGAGTCACTGCCCAACAACAGTGGAGGGCCACTGCTTCCTGTCCACTGCCATAATACTTTTCTAAGTACTTTCTAGGTCTGAATCATAGAATGCAGTGAGTACAAAGTTTGGATAAGAACCATCACCCATTAATCCGACATTGTCCTTCCTGCTCAACTCCAAGCTATATTTGTCTTCCCAACTGCTCCATTTTTGTCCATTCTTCTTCACTCCATCTATAACCACTTGCTTAGGCAGCATTTCCCCCTCCATCAGCCTCTCCTCTCCAGCACAGTAAACTCCAGTCTCTATTTCCAGCAGACTCACCTCCCCGGTGAAGATATCTTGGAATCGTTGCCAGGCAGATCGATAACTGACGTTACTGCTGTACTTTATGCATTCAGGATCTGGGGGGAAAGACTGGGTAGCTTTATAGCACTAGACACTCTGACACTTAGATGTCAGAATAGGATCTAATCCAGATGGGATGTTGGGGAAAGCACAAATGCTCTTAGAAGTACCAGCAGAGACTCACCTGCACTCAGACCTGTAGGAAATATCGTCGTATTTTGAGAAATGATAACAGGCAACAGTATGAAGCCTGTGGCCAGCAACACAGCCAGGAAGTTGATGAAGAGCAGGAACCTCAGGAAGGTAAAGTAGGACTGGATGCCAGGACCAAAGTTCCCTGTACAATATGTTGAAGAGGATAGCAAAAGTGGGAAACACAGGAAGGCAAGCAGACAGGCATCAGAGGGGATGGGGAGGATGAAAGTGACACACACAATAAATTCTGTCCCAGATCCACAGCCCTTTCTTCATTGACATGTAGTATTGCTAACTGTGGCTGGTTCCTATCTGGTCTGACAGGTGATTCTGCCTGCTGTGTCTACTTCAGTGCCAGTCAAGCAGAGGTTATCTTGCATTTTGAAACTGTTCACACATATCAAAGAGGATAATAACCAAAGTGGGTAGTTTCTTTAGGAGAAAGAACTGCAAACTGCCTCCCCTTCCTAATGTACACAACAAATCCACAACTCCGTGGTTACCCTCCGCTAGAGGAAAGCAAGATTTATTTTTGTTCTCTACAAACCATGTGGTCAACCAGCCTGCAGAGGTCTCCCTTGCCTCACACCAGTTAGAGATAGGTTATCAGTAGTTCAGTTGTTGTATTTAGTATATATAACCAGCAGCCCCTGCCATTTACAGTATAATACCAAGTCCCTTCTCAACACAGAGAGAACTTTATATTTTCTTCAAGTGCAGCTGCTGATCTGACGTCCTGCAAGGGGTGGACCCTGGGTTTGAAATACCAGGGGTGCCCTGGGCAATGCCAAAATTTGGCAGCCCCAGCCTCTTGCTCTCCATTCTAAGGCATAATTGCAGTGTCCCCTGTGTTGCCCCCGAGGTTCTGCACCCAGTGTGACTGAACCAGTTGTGCTCGCCTAAATCTGCCTCTGATCCCACCCATTTTCCCTTTAGAAGTAGCCCCACCTTGTTTGCTGCCACTGGACCAAACTGATACCCCAGTGACATTCCTTGGGTAGACAAACTTTTAAAGGTGAAAAACCATTTCCTAGTGTTACCTCCAATCTCATCCAGGGGAAGCTTCCAGAGTTGGAAGATCCTGACAAGGTTCCAGATTCCTTCCTGAAACTGATTCTGGGCCCTGGATTGTCTCTGTTTCCAGACCACCCAGTAGGACACATCTCTCCCTGTGGATGCTCTCAGCTGCCTGTGCAAGGGAGAATGGGTTGAGTTTAGAATGGGCCTTCTGAATCAGTGAGGCTTTGGGAGATGAGGTTAGGAGAGGACCACACGTCCCACCCCATCTTCCGGTTGAATATCTGCACTTACCTGCCTCATGCTGGGACAAAGCCTCCCTTTTGATACTCTTCTATTTTTAGTCAGCAGGTTCCTCTGCCCTGCCAAGCCCCACTAATCCTTTATTTTAGTGGGATGGGGGAGCTTTTTCAGTTCAGGGGGGCTACATTCATGCATGCGCAATCTTCTGGTAGGCGGCCAAGGGCAACTGTGAGTGGAACAATGACTGCGACTCGTCCCTTTGTACAGTTGGCCACCCAAAATCCACAGGTTTTTACACCACTTGGTTGGGTTAAAGCAATCTATCTAAAGTAGAAACAAACCAGCTCTGTTGTGGGAAGGAACAAAAATTGTGTGCTTTTTCTTGCCAAGTACTGCGTGGTTTTAGCAACCAGCCTGCACAATTACAATCAATTACAGTGGTACCTCGGGTTAAGTACTTAATTTGTTCCGGATGTCCATTCTTAACCTGAAACTGTTCTTAACCTGAAACACCACTTTAGCTAATGGGGCCTCCCTGCTGCTGCTGCGCCACCGGAGCACGATTTCTGTTCTCATCCTGAAGCAAAGTTCTTAACCTGAGGTACTATTTCTGGGTTAGAGGAGTCTGTAACCTGAAGCGTATGTAACCTGAGGTACCACTGTACATACTAAAGATGTTTTCCCATGTGACCTTGCTCCAGACCTGAGGAGGCGCTTCTCCTTCATGGAGCAGGGCAAGTCCCTGAGCAGCAATTCCTGGCTACCCAGCTCCTCCAAGGAGTCTTCTGTGCTGGAATCAGAGAGAGCATCGTCCTGGGCAAGTCTGTGCCTCAGGACCGGGGTGCCATCCATCGCTTGAGATCCCTGAAACAACAAGTGTGCATGTGTTAAGGTGTGAGGACCTGGGCACAGAATAAACCAGATGTGGGAAACCTTTTTCAGCCTGAGGTCAGAACCCTCTGGAGGACGGAAGGTGAGCAGGGCCAGAGGCAAAAGTAGATGTGACTCTTGGGCTATGTAAAAATCAGTGGCTTATAAAGCAGTGAGGTCGTTTCCCCCTTGCTGCATTTTAAGTCACATTTGCACACCAGAGAGGGAGCAGGCCTGTCTTCACCCACAGAACATTACTTTATTTGTTTCCCTTGTGACCGCAGCTACCACCACCCCAAACTCCTATTCATGAAGCTGTCATCTGTGCATGCGCAGTGGATGTCTTAAATGCACTCACCTCAGCTCAGCTGTGAAGTGAATGTGGCTTACGTTTTCTCTCTCTCTTTTTGCCAAATTATTTTATTGATTTTCCATAATTTTAAAACAAATTATAACCAAATGAATACAAATTTTTGAGAATGTGGCTTACGTTTTCAAATCAGATAGAAGCTGGTTTGAGGGGAAATGCATCCAACAGCAATATTTCTCAAGAAACTACAGCAGGCACAGGCAAACTCGCCCCTGCCCTTCAGATGTTTTGGGACTACAACTCCCATCATCCCTAGCTAACAGGACCAGTGGTCAGGGATGATGGTAATTGTAGTCTCAAAACATCTGGAGGGCTGAGTTTGCCTATGCCTGAACTACAGGATAGATGTCGATTGTGGCAAACATCTGTACATGGACGGCTTCAAACACCAGCAGTGGAAGCGCACCAGTGCAGAGTAAATGTAATGTGCACACAGCTTTGCCTTTATATAGTAGGCTGCATTCCAGCCACACAAAACTCAAAGGCTTCTACATACAGATGCACATCTCTCTATCCAGGCAAACAAACAATATTTTCTCTATTCAAGGACACTTTCTGAGCCATGCAAAAACCCTAGGGGGGTGCAGAGCAGGGTTGGTGAAGAATATGGCCTAGGAAGAATACCAGGGGCCATAAAGAGAGGCCTGGAAGGCTGAATTTAGCCCTCAGGTCTGAACTAAAAAATTATCCCTCAGCCTGAATACCTGATACCTCCATTATAATTTGAATGTATCTGTTAACTGCAGACCACAAAAAAATACCACACAACACTCCTAATGTACCATGACTGTCTTTTAGGCCGCAACCACAGCCTAAATTCTAATTTGTTCCGCTTCATGTTTGACTGGAAATTGGGAAGATAGCTAAAGTAAATTAGGATTTCAACATCTGCCAGTAAAATGATAAAATGACTGTTTCACGTTTAAAGGTGCATATTGTGGTGAAGTGTTTAAATAAACAACAACCACAGAATCTTGAACAGCCTCCTAAAAACATATCACAGCCCATTTTTTAAAAAAAGATGGGGCAAATTTTAGTATGGTGGGGTACAACATGCTAATATTGTTTTTAAGAGATATTGATGCCTCTTTCCTAGAGTGCAACTCTAGAAAGGAAGCATCAATAGGCCTTCAGTTTACTATTATCCTAATCCTGTGTTGTGATAAACAATGCACACCAGTTAGAGCCAATTTGAAGCTATTGGGTGCAGTTCTGTTCACGTTCCAGTTTACACAGACAGCCCCAGTCCTCAGGTCAGCTGTCTGCTGAGTCACCACCACTGAGAGGAAATGGAAGAGAGAGAAAACAGTATCACTGGTACTTAATTTTACTTTCTGTTTTTTCCCTAGGTGGCTGTTCCCTTTCACAGGATTTTCACACATCTACGTGGGTCAGTTGGGCACAGAAGAACAACTGTTCACCCCTGTCTGTGCTATTCCTGCTGAAATAAAGACTACACGTTCACTTTGTACCCTTGCATGTATACATACCATACACAAGCACATGGTTTCCCCCAAAGAATCCTGGGATCTATAGTTCACCCTTCATGGAGCTGCAATTCTCAGCACCCCTTGACAAGCTACAGTTTCCACCATACCTTTCCCAGGATGCTTTGGGGCACGTCATGTGCTTTAAATGTGATTTAAATGTATGGTGTTGCATGCGGCCTCTGAAAAAGGAAGCAACTCACCCCTTGTCCTTTTAGCTTCTAATCACGTATCACTACTACAGCACCACACCAAATCCGGTCAACCTGAAGTACGGCGATACAGCTCTCCTGTGCATTAGAGAACCAAACGGAAGTACAGCGTCTTCATCCTAGCTGTGGGTTTTTGCTCGCTTATCTGTGGAGATGCTAGTGGCAAGCCCATGTGACAGGAAGACGCAATTTCCTGTATCGCACCAAGTCATCGTGTTGGGTTCATACGTTGCACTTGGTAGATTGCACTTGTGGGAGATGGTAGATATGAATACATTTTTGCATTTCTTTTTCTAGTTCTTTTTAACTGCCAGGCCAATGCTATGTTAAAGGTAAAGGGACCCCTGACCATTAGCTCCAGTCGTGACCGACTCTGGGGCTGCGGCGCTCATCTCGCTTTATTGGCCAAGGGAGCCAGTGTACAGCTTCCGGGTCATGTGGCCAGCATGAGTAAGCCGCTTCTGGCGAACCAGAGCAGCACACGGAAACGCCGTTTACCTTCCCGCCGGAGCGGTACCTATTTATCTACTTGCACTTTGACTTGCTTTCGAACTGCTAGGTTGGCAGGAGCAGGGACCGAGCAATGGGAGCTCACCCCGTCACGGGGATTCGAACCGCCGACCTTCTGATCGGCAAGTCTTAGGCTCTGTGGTTTAACCCACAGGACCACCCATGTCTCAATGCTATGTTAGAACTGCTTAATTTTCCATTACAGTATTTAAAAAGCTTATTTGAAGTATAATTCCACTTTCTTCCCCCTTTCTACCATTCCCCATCCCCTCAAGTTTCCCTGGGAATCAGCATTTTGTTTACATCAGGGATAGGGAACCTGGGGCCCCTCCAGACGTTATTGGACTACTACTCCCATCGCTCCTGACCATTGGTCATGCTGGCTGGGGCTGATGGGAGTTGGAGTCCAGCAACACGCTGCAGAACCACAGGTTGGGGAGGGCTGATGTAGCAGGTCCAAGCTCGCAGACTGCACAGTGCAGTCATAAATATGTTTACCTGGAAGGAGATCCCACTGAGTTCAATGGGGTTCACTCCTAGGTTAGCAAATATAAGGTTTCAGTTTTAAATTGGTTCAACAGACATTTCCTCTTCCCAGGGAACCTGGGAATAGTCCTGAGGGAGAATAGGTTATTTTACAGAGTTGTTAGTGCTGTCTCACCAAACTACAGTTCCCAAGATTCTTTAGGGAAATAGAAGCTTGTTACTCTAGTATAAATCTGATATAGGTTGCAGTGTAGTATATCCTGTTAGTGAGGCAAGCATATGTAGAGTGAAGTTTCTTGTAAAGTGTAGCTATGCAGGAACCTTCGTTTTAGGCAACTCAGACCCCATCTGAACTTTACATCTAAAGCATTATCACAGACCTTCCAAGTGTCCCTATTTTCCAGGGACGACCCTGTTTCAGAAAAGCCATCTCGGTTACTGATTGATCCTGGAATGTCCTACTTTTCCTTAGGATGTCCCTATTTTCAATGGAGAAATGTTGGAGGGTATGGAGTTATCCAACCCCCGAGCCATCTAAAGGCAATCCTGTATAGGGAAGTGTGTTTTTTTTTAAAAAAAGTTTAATTATTATTTTTTATATGTTGGAAGATACCCAGAGTGGCTGGGGCCACCTAGTAAGATGTGTGGGGTATAAATAGTAAAATTACCACTGTGGAATGGGACGTCCCTATTTTCATTGGAGAAATGTTGGAGGGTATGGTATCATGCTGCTTTAAACAGTCATGGCTTCCCCCAAGGAATCCTGGGAAGTTAAGGGTGCTAAGTTGATAGGAGAACCCTATTTCCCTCACAAAGCTACAATTCCTAGAGGGATTTAACAACCACTCCCTTCACCCAGTGAATTCTGGAAATTGTAGCTCTTTGAGGGGAATAGGGGTTTCCTAAAAACTCTCAACACCATTAAGAAGCCACAGTTCACAGAATGCTTTGGGGGAAGACATGAATGTTTAAACTGGTATTATAGTGCTTTCAGTGTATAGAGCAAATGTGGCCTTAGAGAGGATGATGGTGGTTGTGGTGGTGAAAGGAGTGATCAGTACATCCTTTCCCATTATACAAGGCTCTCCTTCCTGAGAGCGGACATCTAACAGTGCAAGTGGAAATATGCACACATAGTAAGCCATACAGTAGTCCTCTCTGATAACTCGGGAGACTTGTGCTTATTTGGTCCGAACGTGGCCCCTTTGAATAAATGAAGTTGTTGACTTCTTTGCAAGCCGCCGTTCAATACAAACCTAACCTAGGAGTTTGCTCCAGGTAGATGCTGGAGTGGGGGAGGACTACATCTCCCAGCGTCCTTTGTATAACAGGTGAGGCGCAGGGTGTGGTCTGAGACTGCCGAGACGGGACAAAGGAGACCTTGGAGGGAAAAAAAAGTTTTCTGAATCTTGTGGCTAAGATTCTACTGATCAAAACCACAGGATCCCACCAGGTTAGTGAGTAAGATGCCGCAGAAAGGCTGCTTGTGACTTGCTGGACTGAGAAATAACTCAGTTCCCCTTGTTTTGTAAGTACTGAAACATTTTCTTACATTGTTATTGCCTCTGATGATCTGCCGCTGTGTTCTGAGTGGGGATGGGCTACAAACTGAGGACTTTTCTTGTGTCCCCGATGCGTTATCGTTCTGATTCTCAATAGTCTCAGCGTGGGAAGGTAACAAAACTGCTCTGGAAGACCCGTGACCGTCCCTTCTTCTCACACCCACTCGGTTGTATATGTAGGAGAAGTACGGCCTCTTAGATACTCTAACTTGTTTGGCCAAAACGCTTTCGGGCCCATCCTTTATGGTTCAAGAGAGAAAGGGAATAAGATGCCCAGGCGTGCATGTACACAGAAGCAGCCGCCTTTGCTCCCTTCCTCATTCTCTCCCTCCAGGCAGCAAGGGGAGAGAAAGAGAGAAAGGCAATAGGAGCAGCTTAGTTTGCTGCAGGGTCCTAAAACTAGTGCCTCGCCAGGAGTCGTGGGCTGGAATCAGGTATGTTTTGTTTTGATTTGTTTTGATTTTTTTTAGTAAAAATGAATAAATCTGCCTTTCTCTCTATTGAAAGCCTTTAAAGAGGGGCTGGGGTAAAAGCAGAAATGGGGTATTCTTGGCGTGATGGGCAAAAGGTTATCCAGTGGGACAAGGTGGTGTGAAGTTATTAGATGTGCAGCTATTCCTTTTAGAAGTTCTAAGTCACTGCTGCACACAGGAAAGCTTCCTTTGCCTCAACCGAAGTATTGTTTTATTTACTTGTAGCAAAATGCCCAAGACATTGCTAAATATAGTTCATGATGAGAAATATAACATAGCTGCAGTAATTATACAGAAATTTTGGATGCAAGAAAGCTCTGAAACCTTTTATTTTCACTATAACATGATTTTAAAGTCAGCCCCTGTGACTTGGTGTGTGTGGAATTTTTCTAGTTAGTAGGGTTAGCTGGGCCCCACCTTTCAAACAATGAAAAGTAATGCTAGGGTCACAAGCAAGTTTACTTGCAAGAAAGTGCCAGTGACCTTGGTTGAGTTGTTTCCAAGTAGCCCAAGATGTTAAGTGCCAATGTAAGAAAGGGGAATTGGGTAGTGGGTTGTGGTAAACTGAAGTGGTGCCTGGCCTTTTCCCCCCCAAAAGTAGTCTCTTCTGCCAGAGTGCCAGTGTGATTGACAGTCTCCTTGTTCTGGCAAGTAAATGAGGTGATAATGTTTGTGACAGATTAGCATAGAAGTTTGGGGTTGAGAAAAATGAGCAAAGCTGGGTACTGCTTTCCTTTTCTTTGATGTGGTCCTTGTTTCACAGTGGCAGTTTAAATGGAAACTTTTCATTAAAAGTTAAAGGTTGTTTTTCAGCTGACTAGAGATATTTTGTTAAATGCCAGTGTGCTTTACAAATTAAACCTATACCCCTAGGTAATTATATGCTGTACTGTATATGATTTTAGTTGGGGTGATCCTAATAAATTGGATATTCTGCTAAGTGGTGCTGCTTGCTAGGTGTGGGTGTGTTGTACTCTCCTTCGAGTGAGGCTGTGAAGGCTGTTTTGATTAACTCCTGCACTTCAGAATTTACCGCTGTGCTTCTCTGACTCCTCCTAGGCTGTCCTGCTGTATCAGACCAGATACATATGAAAGAGCTGTTTGCAGAAAAGGAATAGGGGGAGGGTGGAGGATGAGGCTGCAGCCTGTGCTTCTTGGCACAGCAGAAGCAGAGATCTTTGGAACACTTTCTTGGCCCTGCAGGCAAGCCTTGGGCATGCAGCAGTTCTATTCTTTCCATTATTTCAGAAGCTGCTGTAGAGAGAAAGTAAGAATGCAAAGGTATGTCAGGATGGAAGCATGCCTTTGCCTTCTGCCAGGGAAGTAGGATGTGCTGGGCTAGGCTGTCTCTAGCCCTGGAAGCGTGAGAAATTTCATGGAGTTCAGAGGTCTTCTGGGTGTCCTTACACTGGTAAGTAAACTATCTGGTTTGGGGATGAGAATTACCAATTGCACTAAGGGCACATCCTGCCAGCTTTCTTTCTGCATTCCTATTTGGGTGCTGAATTGGCAGTGCAAAAAGTGTTTTTGAAACAGGCACTGTTTCTCTGGGGGCACCACCCTACTCACTGCAGGAAGCCAGATGTGAGCCCTGCCCTGCCCTTGTTAACTGGCAGGTGATCAGTTCAGTCCAAAAACCCCACTACATCTGGAATGCAGCAGCACAAAGGCACCAGAGCAGTGCTTCAAATTGCTTAGCCAATCCTGGCTCTCATGGGTGACCATCCTGAGACTGCTTTGATTTTTCATTTCGGACAGGAGGTGGTGAACCTATTTCCCTCCAGATGTTAGACTCCCAACTCCTAGCAGCCCCAGCCAGCATGGCCAATGGTCAGGGATGATGAGACTTGTAGTCTAGCTACATCTGGAGGGCTACATGTACCCCCCTCCAATGTTCTAGGATTCCCACATGATGGTCTGACCTGCCCATTGTCCCCTGCATGTGACCTAGTGTAGGATGTTTCACTCTAACTGAGCAACAGTAGCTTTAGCAGTTCTGATGTTGAATATGAGCTTCTTGGTTCTTAAGAATTCTTACAGGAAAGCATACTTCCATATGGAAGAAAGCGCAGAAGCATCATGTGACAATTTTACACGTCTCCGTTTCATCCTAATATATACCCAGTGAAACAGATGCATGCAGACATCACATGAAATAATCTGCACGTGAGTTTCATCCTTTTCCCTACATAGAACTGTTCCTGTTCTGGTGAATGTATAGGAATGGGTGTGCAGCCCAACCCATTATCTGTCCGAACATGCCCACAGGCTGGGTGAGCAAAACACTCTGAAATTCCTGCTGCTGGGGGCTGGGAGGAGAGGCCTGAATGTACTGCGATTAACTCTTCTATGTCCAGTGGTGGCCATGCCTGTTATAATTATTCTTCTTTTGTGTGTCTGCCAAGAAGCGATAATTAAGCCGCCACTGAGATTTGTGTTAAGTTAGAAGTGGATGCAGCTGCTCCCCAACATAACCCTGTGCATGCTGTAGTAATGAGAGTCTGTGTGTGCCCCCATACCGTGCAAAATCATTGCTTCTCTGTGATTTGGCATTTATTCTAAGAAGGGGGAAAGAATACTGCCTCCGGCCATTTGCATAGTTAAGAGTTCATTTACACATGCATAAATTTGACCCGGTGCCTGTGCCTAGTTTTGCAGATGTTAAATGAAAACTGGCCAGGGTGCAAGTCTACTTCAGCCCAAAGAGAATAGTCCCATTAAAAATGGGGGAATGCATTAGCCAATCCTGGGGAGGTACGTGAATGTTTGGGATATATAGACGCTCTCAAAACCAAATTGCAGGAGACGGGTGTGACTCTTTGCTTGGACAAAGGCTGTAGCAAAGGCCTGGCATTCTGGCATTCTATTAGGCTGATGTTAAAGCATGCTAGGAGAAAGCATGCTAATTTATATGGGGGCAGGAAATGGGCTGGCAGCCACGACTGGGCAAACAAATGCCTTTTGTTGCATCATTGCTGTACCAGCTGCCTGGCCCCTTGCATTCTGGTGAGAAGTGAGAGAGCGTAAAGCTTGGGGTTTACATACAGGCAGCTTACATGCCACACATTTAAAGTTCCCCATGAATCCCTGGAACTATAGTTTGTTAAGGGGCCTGGGAATTGTAGTTCTGTGAGGGATGAACTACAGTTCCCAGAATTCTTGGCAGGGGTGGGATGTAATAAATACAGTGGTACCTCTAGATACGAACGGGATGCGTTCTGGAGCCCTGTTCACATCTGGAAGCAAACGTAACTAGCGACGGCACGTCTGC
Source organism: Podarcis erhardii (assembly GCF_964252035.2). Classification (NCBI taxonomy): domain Eukaryota; kingdom Metazoa; phylum Chordata; class Lepidosauria; order Squamata; family Lacertidae; genus Podarcis; species Podarcis erhardii. The sequence continues at coordinate 32,144,991 of NC_138498.1, forward strand.
GTACGCGCGCATCGCTTTTCGCCGCTTCTGCACATGCGCGTGATGTCATTTTGAGCGTCTGCGCAAGTGGCGAAGCCCGGAAGTAACGCACAACTCGAACACGCTCAACTCGAAGCGTATTCAACCCGAGATATGACTGTAGTGTGTACAGAGGCAGAGTTCTATTTTTTTTTTAAATAATTTTTATTAATTTTACAACATAAACAAAAAACAAACAAACATAACACGACTTCCCCAAACCTCCCCTTCACTGCATTCTTGTTTTAAAATTTTTTAGCAATCCTTCATCCCACTCAGAGGCAGAGTTCTAAGTGTTCCAACAATACCAGTCTGCATCAGACGCCATTGCTGAGCTACTGTACAGGACTAAACCTTTCTGCTTGCTCTGATAAGGAATTCAGAAGATCAGTGGTTGTTCCTAGCAAGCATGAACTTGGGGCCAAGGTTTCCTCAGGCTTGTTCTTGGAGGCAGTAGTATGGGACGTTGTTAAGTTTCACGTTATCTTCGCAATAGGTTTCAGGTCAGCCAGTTGACTTCCTTTCTGCAGGCTTAATAATTAAAACGCAGCTCCTGGACATTTTAGCTGAAATCTCTTTCAGGGCTACTTGAAGGAGAGGAGCAGAGCGTTTTGCTGTAAGACCTGCCTCCATCAGTACTCCTAATACAATTCCCACTTTAGCCAAAAGAGAGAAGTTGATGAATAATGTTAAGCAAGGTCAAAAGAAAGGCCCAAGGGTTCAGGGAGCTGTAACTGTGAGGGAAACTTGGAAGCTCTGGGTGGAGGCATGGTAAGATGGTTCCGGCCTATGGAAGGCCGAAATGAAAAGAAGACAGAACAACTTTTGCCACATAGAAAAAGCCTGAAAGAGCCCAAAATGTCAACAGAGTGAGGAGAAATAAGTTGGGTCAGCATATAATAAAGAAAGCTCTAGAATAATTTCAGTATTTAAGCAAGGCTTCCTAACTGTGAGATGAGTCACTAACAAAAGTTCCCATGGGAGTGCTGCATTCCCATAATAAATCTCTCTCACAGATGGTCTGAGGAGGGGCCATAGCCCAGTGGTAGAATGTCTGCCTTGCATGGAGAAGAAAGTCCCAGGTTCAGTCCCCAGCATCTCCGAACAAGGTTGGGTAACCTGTAGCTGGCACCTGCCATCATGGTCCCTGGTTGGGGATAATAGTAGTTGTGGTCTAGCATTGAGGCACCTCTGGTCCTCCAGATGTTACTGAACCCCAGCTCCCATTGTCCCTGCCCGTATTTCATGCTGGCTGAGGCTGATGAAAGATAAAAGTTCAACAACGTCTGGGGGGCCACAAGTTCCCTCGCCCTTACCTAGAACAACGGGGTTACGGTTTCAAGAAGTAAGGGCACTACACTGTTGTTGTTTTTCTTCTGCAGTATTGATGTAGGCTTGTGAAATAACGGGTGTCCCTTGCACCAGGCTCTAAAATTGGAGACCTCCTTCAAAGCAAAAAATATGTTGCAACTCCTCCTGAACCGAGCGACACAGGATGAACGAAGTGATTTCCTGGCTATGGACGTCAGAACTATGGGCAACCATGCTCAGCTTTTATCTTGTGTGTAAAACACACTTCAGGCATCCAGTCATTTATTTCCTTCATTCTCCCATGTGCCCTAAAAGCTTCAGACTTTTCCGGGAACCTGAAGCAGGAGTTCCTGGTGTTTCCTGTCAGGCAGGAAGCACCAGCTGCTTTGTTTGCTGCAGTTCTCAGTGCACTGAAGCAAGTGAGGCATTTTGTGAGGGAACTATTTAATCCATGGGTAGGCAAACTAAGGCCCAGGGGCCGGATTCGGCCCAGTTGCCTTCTAAATCTGGCCTGCGGCCGGTCTGCGAATCAGCGTGGTTTTACATGAGTAGAATGTGTCCTTTTATTTAAAATGCATCTCTGGGTTAATTGTGGGGCATAGGAAATTCGTACATATTCTCCCCCCCAAAAAATATAGTCCAGCCCCCCACAAGGTCTGAGGGACAATGGACCGGCCAACTGCTGAAAAAGTTTGCTGACCCCTAAATTCCGAGTGATGATGCGGGACTTCTATTCCTCTCCACCCTTAAGAATGTCAGGGTCAGGCTCTCCTTATCCCTTGGAAGCCAAGCAGCCTTTGTGCACTGAACTGCAAAGAAAAACCCTTATCTCCCTGGCAACATGTGGCGACAGCTGGTGTAGTCTGATGAAGGCTGAGGCAGTCAAAATAAACTTTAGTGAGTTTGTCTGCTCCCAGAGCAGCGCGGGCGGATGTATGAGAAGCACCTGCATGTGGGTGGGTTCATGAGAAGTGCTCCCCTGCCCTTTCAGTCAAGAGAATGGAGAAAGCCACTCTTTTTTCGCCCCTGAGCGGGTGGAGTTCTGACTGTCCTGGAATCTGCTGCTCTCTGTGTGTTATCTCAGTGGTGAAATGCAGAGCAAGGTCACTGCACCATGCTGAATTGCAGCCTTTGTCTCGACCTCCGTTTCCTTCCTCTTCGCAGTGTTTTGCTCCTAGCTGACTGGGCTGCTGTGGCGGTAGACATTTGCCTTCTGTTTAAAAGAGTCTTGCAGCGGGAGTTGAAGGTAGCTTTGTGTTCCTGGTCTTGTGGTCCTCCTTGTAGCACAGAGGCAGCTCATAACTCCAGACCTAGCTTTGCTGTCTGTGGGAGTCAAAAGGATTAAGCCAGATCAGTCGTCCTAACCTCAAAAGTCTTGTGATCTCATGTGTAGCAGCGCTGAGCCCCAAAGTAGGGCCACCTCAGCAGAAGCAACTCATCGGTGACAGGATCCTTCTCTAACTTGCATTTAGAAACGCCGTCGGACTGAGCCATGAAGAGGCAAGCAAACCAGTAGGCAAGTGATTGGTGCTGTTGAGGGAGGACAAGATGTCTCACACGGTGGCCTTCACCTTTCCTGCCACTGAGAACAGGGAGGCTGCCAGGTGAGTGACAGTATTTTAAATGATGTAAATTAATGAAAACACACTCGGGCCTCATTAACTCCATGGTGTTGGGGGTATTGAAATTGCCAATATGGGTTTGTTTGTTTGTTTGTTTGTTTGTTTTGCCCTAAACTGTCTTCATCCTGAAATTTGGTATCTGTGTAATGCTTTAGAGGGGACGCGGGTGGCGCTGTGGGTAAAACCTCAGCGCCTAGGACTTGCCGATCGCATTGTCGGCGGCTTGAATCCCCGCGGCGGGGTGCGCTCCTGTCGTTGGGTCCCAGTGCCTGCCAACCTAGCAGTTCAAAAGCACCCCCGGGTGCAAGTAGATAAATAGGGACCGCTTACCAGCGGGAAGGTAAACGGCGTTCCGTGTGCTGCGCTGGCTCGCCAGATGCATCTTGTCACGCTGGCCACGTGACCCGGAAGTGTCTGCGGACAGCGCTGGCCCCCGGCCTATAGAGTGAGATGAGCGCACAACCCTAGAGTCTGGCAAGACTGGCCCGTACAGGCAGGGGTACCTTTACCTTTACCGAATGCTTTAGAGAAGGGATTACGTAACTCAATAGGTAGAGGATCTGCTTTGCATGCAGAAGGTCTCATGTTCAATCCCCAGCATCTTCAGGTAGGGCTGGGAGGGTCCCAGACAAAACTGATCTAGATGGACAGGTGGTCTGGTGACTTTAGTCAGTATAAGACAACTTCCTGTGTTCCTTTTCCAAGGCATCCTAGTCACTCATGCCTTATTTCCCTTCAAATGGAAGACTCAAAAGACTTTTCCAGAAATCTAAATGCACTAACCTGGCAACGGGGGAAGTCTGAAAGAGGACATGATTGTTCTCTCTTGTGCGCAAAACAGAACCCAGCTGGTTACACCACTTCCTTGGTAACTAGGAAGTTGAAATGTGGTACCCTGATAACCACAGAAGTCCGAAGGGGGGGCTTCCAAGGCTCTCCCTAGAAGCAGGGGGAAATAAATATACCACAAGGATACTTCCAGCCCCCCCCCCGAAAGCTGAAATTTGGCATGCACAAAGTTCTGGACATCCCAACTATTAGAAATAGCTGGACATTTTTGTTCAAAAGATGGGGCCTGAGGGATTTACTTCATTGTAGAGGATAGATTCCAGCGCACAATGAAGCAGACCACACACGTGAAGGAATATTGGGAAGTTATTCAGATTCATCTCTCTCTCTCTGTATATATATGGGGAAGCACCTCCAGTAGCATCTATGTTTGCAGAATGCAAGTTTTCTTTAATGAGACTAGAAAAAACTTACTGGGACAGGCAGGTGGTCTGTTTTAGTCCTTGGCTCCAAAATTTATGCAGTTGTGCACAAGTTGGGAGAAGCCTGCAGCCAACTGCACAGATCAATAATAGATTATTCCACCACATATGTAATTTGCATTCATCCCCAGCATGTTTTAAAACAGCAGGAGGATGCTGATCACATTACCTAAACTTTTAAAATGTTCCTTTCCTTTCATAAAAATTTTCTGATCTTTCGATGAAATATATTGTACTTCCCATGGTTGAACCATGTGGCAATGAGTTCCATGGTTCCTTGCAGTACAAATGGCAAAGCTTGGAACTGGGAGACTAGAGGTACAGGATTTATGCACCTATGGCCTCTGCAAGAAGAGGGAAATGGTACACATAGATTTTATTAATCTTGCCTCTGAACTAAGGCACTTCTCAAAATCCTTTTCATTAGGTAGAGTGAAGCAGCCCCCTCAGGTGACAGGTGCTGGGGGCAGCAGCAGCCTCCTGCTGCTCTTGAGCTTCCCCTCCCCTAACCATTCCTCACTGTTGTCATAGGCCCTCTCTTAGGTCTGTTGTCTTAGGTGTGGTGGAGGACACGTGTGCTGTATTCGAAAACTGGTGGTCCACAGTTACTGCTTTGATGACTGATAATAAACACTGCCTTGTGGGATATCTCTTCTTAGGCTCTACAGTGGTACCTCAGGTTACAGACGCTTCAGGTAACAGACGCTTCAGGTTACAGACTCCACTAACGCAGAAATAGTACCTCAGGTTAAGAACTTTGCTTCTGGATGAGAACAGAAATTGTGCAGTGGCAGTGCGGCAGCAGCAGGAGGCCCCATTAGCTAAAGTGGTAGCTCAGGTTAAGAACAGTTTCAGGTTAAGAATGGACCCTCAGAATGAATTAAATTCTTAACCTGAGGTACCACTGTTTATACATCTGACTCCTAGCATTATCCTACACATGGATCCAGTTGGGAGTTAGGATGCTGTCTTCTTAGGCAATGCACCAGCCTAATGCTTTAGTTGAAATTCCTGCATTGCAAGGGGGTGGACTAGATGGCCCTCGGGATCCCTTCCAACTCTACTATTTGATGATTCTAATTCTGTATGCTGGTTCTCTGTTCCCCCACAGCCAGGACATAAGTCCTTATGATGAAGGTGCTGTGCATGATTCCTTCCACCAGCTCATCGAGGAGCAGAGCTGGCTGGCTGAACAGGAGGAGGTGGAGATGCAGAATCTGGCCCCCAGAGGCAGAGGTGAGACAATGTGACTCAGTGTTGAGAACTGCTGGGTGGATATCATCCCTCTGATTGCTGCAGGGAAATAGCTGTGATGGAGTGTGATTTGTGTGGTGAAAGTAATTTTTCTTGATTCTGCTTTTCCTCAGAGGCCAATGTGGTTGTAAAGCAGGAGAAAAACCTGGGGAAGTGTTCTGATGTAGCTTCTAAGTTTTCACTTAGAAAGTCAGGATTGACAGATATTGCTAAATGCACAGCGTCCTAATTTCAGAACATTTTAGCCTCCACTAAAATGCAGGAGTGCTACAGCTAATCAGGAGTGCTACAGCTAATTTCAGAGAAGCTGATTTTGCAATCTGATCTGTATGTAGTGAAAGTAGAATGAGAACAAACTGTTATATTTTCACGTCTTTTTTTAATTCCATTTTCAGCCAGTTTTTTCTTCTACAACAACCCTGCGAAGTAGGTTAGGCTAAGACATGGTGACAGTGACCTTAATGACTGAGTGGATATTTGAACCTTGGTGTCCCTAGCCCTAGCCTGGGCCTCTTAACAACTGCACCACACTGGCTTGCAGAAGCCGGTGAATTTTACCCAAAGCAAAATTCAGTTACTTTGGCAAATACAGTAGAAACAGCTCTGTCTGTTCTTTGGATAATACTGTATAATATTCTTTCCAAGGGAGACCATACAGCTAACATTGCTACAGCACTCAAAGACGAGAGCATTGCTACCATGACAAAGACCTTCAAATGGTCTGAGGTGTACCGTAGATTGCGGCGTATTAGGCAACTGGGAGTATTAGACAACCCCCAAAAATGGCAGCTGCAATTTGGGGGGTTCGTCTTCTAAGCCCAGTTGCCTAATACGCTGGGCAGCTGCACGCTGGGAGAAAGCTGCACGGAGTGGAGCATGCCATCCCCTGCTGCAGCAGCCGGGGGGGGGGGCGGGCTCCGCTCTGCACCGCGCCACCAATACCCAGCATATAAGACAACCCCCGACTTTTTAACCTCTTTTCCGGGGTTAAAAAGTCGTCTTACACGCCGGAATCTATGGTATATCGAAAGTGTCCCTATGTAAGTTATATACTATTGGTTTTGTTCTGTTTACTCAGAAACTTTAGATGTCTCCAAGACATAGTGATAAGAGAATTTTGGAATTGTGTGCTTTAAGAACTTCCACATATTTCAGCTGTTTTGTTTTCTTGTTTATTTGCAAAATGATTTATATAAAACACCAGTTGTAATTGTGACAGTAATTATTGTATTTTAAGTAACTTGATGTGCTAGATGAGTGAACCAAATTACTGGATACTGAAGAATGAAATACAAATAACAAAACTATGAATTCATGAACTTGCAGATTAAGAGACAGATTTGGCAGTGAACTTGTGAGATTCTCAGATGTGATTAAAGTTGAGATGTTTTTGGGTTGTTGTTGTTTTGCTTTTTTGTTGTGCTGAATGTTAATTTCACTCTTCATGTGTTTTCAGAAGCCTCTGGCAAGAAACACTGGGGGAGATTTCCCAGGGGTATAGATGACTCAGCCTAGATGACAAAATGTGCCATTTAATTTAATTTAGTTTATAATAATCTCCCAAGGGCTCCTTGAAGCTTCCTTTGTTAACAGCATTGAAGCTGTGGAGAACTCAAAAGGTGTAGAAACCAAAGAACCTAGACACACACATATATCAATGCAAGGATGGGTTTCCACAACAATGCAATGTCTCAGACCATCAGGAAGGCAGCATAATTGCTGTACCATGCATACAAGTTTCACATATCTATGAATAAGCACATTCTATTAGTGCACCTAATTTTTGCCATCTCTGGCAAGTGGTTGGGGCCTTCAGGGGAGAGAAGAAGGAAGTTCCATTGTGCAAATGGAAGTCTGTTGCACTAGCAGAACTGGAGTGTTGCAATACTCACAGAAAATGCTATTGTTCATTAAAGATTTTCATATTTAATGCTGGACCAGATGGGTCGTATGCCTGATTCAACGTTTGTTCTTAAGTCTGCTGTGGAACGAAAGGTTGGTCCTGAGTTGAGGTTGGGGAGAGAAGGCACAATAAGTTCAAAAGTGGTAGCAAAGTATTTAAAAGTTCGAGAAGCACTGCTTTTATTTAAAACGAGGGAGCATGCACGGAACTGGAAATGAAAAGTAGGTAAGGAGGATCCCTGCTCCAAAGGGGCAACACCCCTTCCACCTCCCTACCCAAGACTATGCAGTAAAAATCATTTTGTTCCTCCCTTCCCTCCAGAGAATCTGGCCTACACGGTTTCTCCTCCCCGCCGGACTGAGGCTTGGGAGGCACCAGGACAGATGGCAGAACATCCGGACTTCTCCTCAGCCACTCTGCGCATCCTGGCCAGCATGCCCAGCCGAACTATTGGTGAGTTGGAGCAAGCCTGCAAGGAAGTGCCTTTGCAAGAGTCAGGGTCTCTGAGTTAAGGCTTTTCAGCATGGGGCACAAACGATAGGGACTGAAAGTTCTCCTTGGTATCAGACCAGGAGCCTTCCTCTCATCTTCTTTCCCATCCTCTTGCAGGCCGCAGCAGAGGAGCTGTCATCTCCCAGTATTGTAACCGCACTGCCCGGCTGCGCCGGAAGAGCACCCGCGCCCCTCTTCAAGAACTGTCCCGCTCCGCGCGGCCCAGCATTCGGCAGCTTGATCTAGACCTGGATTCCAGCCACATGGAAGAGGATAGTAAGTCCGCTATGGAAAGCTTGGGGAGATGCATACTCTGGCAAGGAATTGGAAGGGGCCGTGTACTCATTGTGCAGCTGTCTGAGTGATGAGCATTTTAGGGAAATAATAATATTATTTTATTTATTTATACATACATACATACCCCACCCATCTGGCTGGGCTTCCCCAGCCACTCTGGGTGGCTTCCAACAAAATATTAAAGTATAGTAATCCATTAAACATTAAAAGCTTCCAATAATAATAATTTATGGTCACTGTTCTGTGCATATGTTTCACCCTTCCAAATATTTGCATCATTAGAACAATTGGATTTTTTCACCAGAGCAGGTGGGGCAGAATACCTTTCCAGGCCAATGACTGCTCAGAGGATCAACTACCATAGCCCTTCAAGGCAGCATTATCATGTTATGGCCCTGTCTCAAGAAAATGTACAGGGTCAGCCTTGCCAGGAAAGGCCATGGAACAAACACTTTTCCAGAGCTGCAGAATCCAGTGTGTGGTTTATTTCTTGTTTTCTGTACGACTTGTTTGTTTTAATACCCAGTTCAAAATGTGTAAGGAAGGGGAGCCAAGGAGGTACTTTTTTCTTTTTGACATTTTCTCTCTTTCGCCAAAATGCCTGCCATTGGAAATGCAGCTGGGTTTACCTCCTCCAGCAGTGGCCTTTAAACATCCTGTATACTTCCCTCCCTAGACAAACGCAGCCTGCTGGTGAAAGAACTCCGGAGCCTGCCAGCCAGCCAGCGCATCAGCATGCTGAGAACAATGCCTCTAAGCCTGGGCGAGAAGTGCAAGCTGAGGTCAGTGCCTTTAAGCCATTTCAGCACTACTAAAATGGGCAGGAATGATTTTCAGTGGCACTCGCCCTGTGCAATGCCCTCCCACCAGATGTCAAGGAAATAAACAACTACCTGACTTTTAGAAGACATCTGAAAGCAGCCCTCTTTAGGGAAGTTTTTAAAGTTTGATCTTTTATTGTGTTTTTAATATTCAGTTGGAAGCTGCCCATCTGGCTGGGGAGGCCCAGCCAGATGGGCGGGTTATAAGTAATAAATAATAATAATAATAATTAATTATTGCAATCAAGGGAGCAGTTGGTGAGTGTGCTGAACGACATGAGGAGCTTGTACCTTTCATCTAAAAAGCACCTTTTTTGCAATGATTCTATAAAAATATTTCTGTCTGTCCCTTTGTAGGCAGGAATCAAGTGGGTATTCGGGCACCTTGATGAAACCCAAGACAAGAGCTCCTTTGTCACATTGCAGCCGACTTAAATACCACATCATCATAGTAAGTCAGCTTCACCTGCCCTGCATAGTCCGGGGCCGCATCTGTGCCATACCTTTAAAACACTTTAATACCTTATTATTATTATTATTATTATTATTATTATTAATTACAATAAAACTGTTAAGTTGTGGGTGAACATATCAGACAATACAGCGATTCTTCAAACAGCTCTTCTTTATTCAGAGGCCAGAACAGAACTGAACTGAAGGGCTCAGTCAGCCTGCTTATATAGAGCTCCAGTACAACGTTACTGTAGCAACTTTCTAAAACTATCCAATCACTGAACGTCACTTTCGATCCTTCATTTGCATAACTATCTACAGTATCCCCCTGCTGGCCCAGGGTGAGAACTTCAGTACATAACAAAAACAGCACAGCACCAGCCCTTTCCTTAAATACAGTCAGTTCCTGAAAGCCTGTTGCAATAAAAAAGACTTCACCTTCAGGCAGAAGGACAACAAGGAGGGAGCAGGCCTAGGTTCTCTGGGAGAGAGTGCCAAAGTCTGGGAGAAGGCTTTCTCCAGCGTCCCTTCCAAGTGTGCCTGTGAGGATGGCGGGACTGAGAGAAAGGCCTCCCCTGAATATCTCAGAACCCAAGCAGCGGTTCATGGCTTCCTGCAAAGAATCCTGGGAACTGTAGTTTGTTAAGGGTGCTGACTGGTATTAGGACATCTCAGTTCCCCTCACAGAGCCACAGTAGTGGTTTAACAATCAATCCCTCTTCTTGGTGAACTCTGGGAATTGCAGCTCTGTGAAGCATATAGGGGGTCTCCTAGCAACCTGCAGCACCCTTAACCAACTACAGTTCCCAGGATTTGTTTGGAGGTAGCTGTGACTATTAAAGTTGTATACTACTGATTTAAATGTATGCTGTAGAAGTAGGCCTGGAAAGGTCAGCCTGCTTTGGCACCACCAGCTGCCCCCAGAAAGAGAGAAGAATCTCTGCTTCTACCCATTGAAGGTGCTGCTAAATGAGGGCAGAACTTTATCAACACCCTTTCTAGATACAAGGTTGCCTAATTGAGGCCAATTCTTTTCATACAACTAATGAAATCCCTCATTTGTCCATACAACAGCTTCCCAAGCACTTCATTAGTACAGTGGTACCTCGGGTGACATACGCTTCAGGTTACATACGCTTCAGGTTACAGACTCCGCTAACCCAGAAATAGTACCTCAGGTTAAAAACTTTGCTTCAGGATGAGAACAGGTACCACTGTATATCTATATTGTGAGGAGAAAAACAGACTCAGAGGCCTCTCTGAGAAGAAGTGTGGCCTCCAGAATCTTCCTTGCATAGCTGTGGAAATATCCATCAGAATCCTTCTAAGAAATCCATGGGGTATTTAAGGATTTGAGTCGGCCCAACTTTTGCCAGTTACGGAGTTTATGTTAATGCCATTAAGGCATTAAAATGTTTTAGGAGCCTCTTTCTAAGTTTCTTCTAGTGCCGTTGGAGTGTTGTACTCAAGGCCTGGCTTCAAATTCCCACTCAGACATGAAACTCTCTGGATGACTTTGGGCCAGTAGCTTGACCTACCTCACAGGATTGTTGTGGGGATGAGTTGTTTTTTTTTGGGGGGGGGGGTAGAATCATGTACATTACCTTGACCTCCTTCAAGGAAAGGTGGGATAGAAATGTAGTAAATAGATAATGGAAGACTTATGTCAGCTTTCTCTTCAACACAAGTTCATCTTTGGCTCTGCTCGCATTTTGAGAAGGCACCATGTTAGGCTCCAAGCTGGGCTTGGAGAGGAGGCAATTAATATTCTTATGAAATTCTTACTGTGCCACATGCAAAGCAAATATTTACTCATTTTGTGCCGCACCCCAGTGAGCTAGAACATTGTAATTCACACTTCAGAGATTGTGGCCCAATGGTTTGCTCAAAACAGGCTGTGACTGCATGTTTCACATAATGTAGCGGCTCCCAAACTTCTTTCCCCGCCACAGACCACTTGAAAATGGTTAAGGGTCTTGGTGGGACCACTTAATGGATTTTCTGCCTGTTGTGGCAGCTGTAGTTCCATAGAATTCAAAGGGTGATACGATAAAACACAATATAAGAAATAAGCAATGAAAATATGATTAAAAATTAATACGAATATCCAATGTGATTGATGTGGCATCTCCCATCTTCAACCACAAATTCACAGATGCTCAGCAGACCCCCTGAATGAAACTAGCAGACCACAGTTTGGGAACACAATGACACAATGGATTGCAGTGGTTTTACTTATCTTGCCAAGGCTAACGGGAAGGAGTCCAGTAGGGTTGGGCTGGATGCTTAGTCAAGTGTAGCTCAGGTGCTTGGGAGTCAGCTAAATAGTTGCACTAATGCAAGGGGATTTCCTCCCTCTCCTTCTCCTCTTGCACATGACCTGGACCCTCACCAGGACATGGAACGATCTGCTTAACTGTGTGTTGGTGAAACACACCTGTAGGACCCCAACCAATGGCTTGCTGAAAGCTACCATCTCTTCAGCTGAAGGGCTTCTCTGATCAAAGGCTGCTTTCCTTGCAGGGGTTCCGGAATCTCTGGTACAGCCTTCTGTCCCTCCGTCACACCCTCCAGCCCTGGCATTATTCCCTCAAGCAGATCAGCGGTCGCTTTGGGTCCAGCATCCTCTCCTACTTCCTGTTCCTCAAGACTTTGCTCATGTTCAATCTCTTCTTGTTCCTGCTCCTGCTGGTCTTCGTGGTTGCTGTGCAGGCTGCTTACCCTCCTACCACACCCAACAGCAAAGCCTTCACAGGGCTTGAGCCCCTCACTGGAGCGGTAAGTATTTGTCGAATACATCTTGGGCAAAGGGTAAAGCGCTTGAAGGACTGGAAACCATTTCTCTCTTCTCCTTGCAGGGCTACTTCAATCACACATTGATGTATTACGGCTACTACAGTAACTTCACACTGAATGACCCCTGCGCATTCAGCCCTAACAGCAGCACAACTTGCAGACAGGGCAGGCCTGTCCATCTGCCATACAATATGCCACTGGCTTACGTGTTAGCCACTGGCGTCTCCTTCTTTGTGACCTGCCTTCTGCTGGTGTACAGGTGAGATGATACGGGTTTCAGGAATTTTATTTGCTTTTTCTCTCACACAGGGCAGGACCTGTCCTCAACATTTTCATTTTGTCTTTCCTTCTTGGTTGCATTTAGAAAATGTCTAGGTATCTTCCATATTCGGCATCCTTTCTGATTTTTTACAGTTCCCTGAAAATAATAATAATAATAATTTTATTATTTATACGTCACCCATCTGGCTGGGTTTCCCTAGCCACTCTGGAGGAAACAGAGGTGTTGGGCTCCAAATAACATTTCCTCCTTCCCACCAGTATTTCTTACTGCTTTGTTTGCTGCAGTCTGGTACACCCAACCTTCTCCAACCTGGTATCCTCCCATATAATTATAAATTCAGCTCCCCATCATTCCCAGAAGGCAGATCTGATGGTCAGGGATTGTGGAAATTGCAATCCAGCAGCATTTTGAGTCCTCCAGGATGGGGAAGGATTGCAGCAGCAGCAGCAACAAAGCAATCAAGAAGGGTTCATAATTGCCATTCAAATGTGATAGCATATATTACAAGTATAAATAGTAACATATATTGTTAAATCTGCAGTCTTGTAAGCAGTTTACAAGAAATATTAAAAATTATCAATAGAACAGTTAAAACATATTTTTAAAGATTTTTTTTTTTAAAAAAAAAACCCTTAAAAAGATTAAAACACGTCACCATTTTACAAAAATAATTTAAGCAGGCACCGAAAAGAGCACAGCAAAGGTGCCAGTTGGTGTCAATAAGGCAGGGAGTTTCAAAGTGTTGTTGCTTCCGTGTTATAAGATGGATTTCTCAGAACTGCAGAAAGAGTATTATGTGGCAGCTACAACAGTGTCAGAGTAGTTGAGTGGGCATATAAAGTAAACTGGCCCCAAGCCTTTATGGTTTATTATGACATGTGAACACTAATAATATCTGTTTTAAGGTCTGCAATCCAATGCGTATTTATCTGGGAGTAAGCGCCATGGAACATGATGAGACTTACTTAACTCAGGCAGTGTCAGAATCTCTCTCTCTCTCTCTCTCTCTTTTTGCCAGATGGTCAACAATCTGGTATCAGAAAGAGTTCAAATAACTTTAAGAAATGAAAAAAAAAAATCATGAAGGGTCTTGCTTGGAGGACTTGATTTAAATAAAGTATTTCTAACACAAGCAAGCTTGATTGACGGTATCTTCTCCCTTCTTCGCAGCATGTCCCACTCCTTTGGGGAGAGCTACCGTGTGGACAGTGCATCAGGGGACCTGGCAATCAAAGTCTTCTGTGCCTGGGACTACAAGGTGATCCAGAAACGCTCCGTCCGACTTCAGAGTGAAAACATCTGCACTCACCTGAAGGCAAGTACTGAATGTGCCAATTCAGGCTGTGAAAATGCGACAAGCTTGGTGGGTAAACCGGTCTCCCTAGGAAGGCTGAGTGATGGGGCTCTCGAGATCCAGGTGCAGCAGGATATTATTATTATTATTATTATTATTATTAATAATAATAATAATAATAATAATTTGTACCCCACTCATCTGACTGGGTTGCCGCAGCCACTCTGCGTAGCTAGAAATGAGAAGGTAACAAGGCATTTTGTACGATACTGAATATAAATAGTGCAGTGATATCTATGCCATGATGCTCATACCTCTCCAAACTGTACAAACTTTTCCTGAGAGATAATGTCACATGGAAGATGGAGTTTGCTTGCTTTCTGCTGCTCAGAGGGTAGGACCCAAATCAGTGGCTTCAAGTTACAAGAAAGGAGATTCCAATAAAACGTTAGGAAGAACTTTCTGACAGTAAGAGCTGTTCAACAGTGGAATGGACTCCCATTGGAGGTTTTTAAGCAGAGATAGGATGGCCATTTGTCAGGGATCATTTAGCTGTGATTCCTGCATTGCAGGGCATTGGACTAGATGGCCCTTGGGGGTCCCTTCCAACTCTACAATCCTATGATGTTAACAACAGCTCTGATCTGTTCTTTTGTACAGATAACCTCCCCATATTACAGAGCAGATTACAGTCACACTCTTTTATTTCTTTGAACTCCCAGGTGCCTCTTCCACAGATTTAGTGCTGGCTCCTTTTGCATTGGCTTATTGCCTACCCCTAAGGAATGCAGATTGACCACGTAACTAGGAAGTCATGTTGCAGCCCCTGTCCTCATGTATCACTCAGGTGGTTGTTTTTCTTCTTTTCCTTTATCAGGAGTGTCTGGCTGAGCGGCGATCCAGGTCTCGCCCATTAAACCTATGCAAGAGGCTGCAGAGGCTGGCAATCCTACTGATAGCCTGGACTCTGTCTCTGGGCATTGTTCTGGGGTGTGTCCTAGGAGTTCACTACTTCTCTATATACATTTACCAGGTGAGATGGCTGCTCCATTGCCATCCAAGGGCCTGATGTGTTCTTGGCAGCAAGCATTATCTCTGATTTTCTGGGTCTGTGGCAGGGACTCCTTAGCCTCTTTGGAGAAAGAGGCCATTCACTGGGCTCACATGAGGCCTGCCTTCCCCAGCTTTGGGTCCCCAAATGTTATTGGACTACAATCCCCATCATACCCTGCTGGCCTGGGGTGATGGGAGTTGTAGTACAACACTGCCAGCTTTCCAGTTGTTTCTTCCATGAAAGGTGGCCACTTTTCACTGTAATAAACAGACAGATGGAGATTATTATCTCCTGCAATTTCCCAGCCTGAAAGTTGTGATTTCAGTGATAGTCATAAAGGAGGCCCTGCGATGCTTATATCCCGTTCCTAGAATCTAGAGCTTTGTTTGCATTAAATGTGGGGAGTTAATAAGAATTGAACAGGTAACCCACGGTGCACCACCTCCGCAGGTTCATCATGAGAAGCTCTTGACAAGCAACTACATGCACAAAGAAGCCCTGCTCCTGGCTCTGCCTCTCCTGGTGTCTCTGATTAACTTGCTCATCCCCTACATATACAACCTCCTGGCTGCCTGGGAGAAGCAGGAATCTCCCGTCCTAGAGGTGTATGTCGCCATCTGCAGGTAACATAGAGCCTAGCAGCTGAAACAGAGGAGCAGATTGCTTCCTCTGCATTTTGTGTCCAGGTATTGCCGTTGGTCCTCCATGCCTGAATGTGCTGGTGATAGCTTTTTCCCTGCCTCTTTACTCCTGCCAGCAGAAGAACAAGAGGACTAAGTGGATCACACTTAAAGCACATGGGTTCCGCCAAAGAATCCTGGGAACTCTAGCGTACCCCTTACAGAGCTACAATTCCCAGCACCCATTTAAACAAATTCATCTCCCAGGAATCTTTGGGGGGGAGCCATGTGCTTTAAATGCATGCTGGGGATGTGACCAGATTCTCCAGGTAACATTCTGGAAATTGGAGGTGGAGTGGGTGGGTTTAGTCGATCTAACTTGGGAACAATTTTCTTCCTCAGAATATTGTTTCTTAGGAAATTCCTTTCCTCTCTTTCTTTCTTTTTGTTTTTGTCTTCAGGAACTTAATTCTGAAGATGGTCATCTTAGGGTTGCTGTGTTATCACTGGCTGAGCAGAAAAGAGACGACTTCGGAAATGGAGGTCAGTGTGAATGGAGGGCAAGTGAAGCTGCTGCTGGGACATTTCCAGCAACTGCTGGTCTTCTGTGGTTTTATCATACTGAACCAAGCCAGGCACAAAAAAAGTGGCTTTGTGTACTTGGAACAAAGTGACCCCCCACTTGGATGATTCATAATTTCCAGCAAATAGCTCATGAGAAATGGGAAAGGTCTTTGCAGCAGGAAACCTTTTCTGGTGCTTTGAATAACCTTTTAAACTTTATTAGTTTCTTAAATCCGTTCATTAGACATGCTAAAACTGAAACAATGCAAAGGATCTTGTGGAACAGGAGGAGAGTTGACCGGCTGAAGCAAAGGCAGGCTGGTGTTGCTTTCCCTTGTTTTAACCTGCAGCAAATAGAGCCCTGCCCCTTCAAAAGCAAGAGGCAAAATGTCATCTTTTTGCTGGCACGTTACACATACCAGGGATGGACTCAACTTCTGTTGCTAGGGATGTCTGAAGCAACAGCAGACAGAAGAAACTGGCTGGCCAAGAGCTCCAGAAAGAGAAACACCTCTCCATTTTGCCCATTTTTACACAGTGCTGGGAGAACTTTGTGGGGCAAGAGCTCTACCGCTTGGTGGTGATGGATTTCATTTTCTGTCTCTTGGACACCTTCTTCGCAGAGCTGATGTGGAGGTAATTATCAGGCCAATCCCTTTCCCAAATGTGAAAACTTACTCTGGCAAAGCCCTGCTTTGCAATTTGGACTGACTGGGGTGGAATCTAGACACATACAAAAATGCTTTTAAAAAAAGCGTTTTGAAAAATATATTGAATTTGCCATAAGCTCACCAGCACCATCTACTGTCACATTTGTATAATGCACTTATAACATTGTATCTGCAGCTGTATAGCTGTGTCCTGGGTTGAATCCAGTGAAGTCATTGCATAAATAGAACTACTTCAATGGAACATCTCCTTCCCCTACACCCCACAGAATCTGCTCCAGAGGGTTGGAGAATCCTCAGAGCAGATGTGAGCAGAAGTTGTCCCCCTTGTGCAATGACTTCATGGGATACAACCCAATCTCTCTCTCTCTCTCTCTCTCTCTCTCTCTCTCTCTCTCTCTCTGACTACTACTCAGGGTTATTTTGGAGAAGAAGCTACAGAGTAAGCGGAGGCCTGAGTTTGACATTGCTCGAAATGTTCTGGAGCTCATTTATGGACAAACCTTGACCTGGTGAGAGATGCCCGCTTCCATTTTTTTGCTGGGTGACTCCTTTTCCCTTTCCATATTCATGTTATAGTCTCACATTCTCTTTACCCTGCAGATAAGAGCACTAATCTGTTTTTGAAGAAGGCAGAGGATCTTTAGATCACATGCATTTTATTTAAAACATCTACACCCTGTCTCATGTGAGCTGCTCAGGGTGGCTTTTAGTGCAATGACATATGTTAACAGAGGAAGCTGCCTTGTACTGAATTACGCTACTGGACCACCTACTTGATATTGTCTACACTGACTGGCAGGGGGTCTCTAAGGTTTTCACAGCCTTACCTGAAAAAGCCTGGGACTTATGCATGCAAAGCATCTTGTTCTACCTTCGAGCTGCAGGTTCGGCAAATAGCAATCCTATTAAAACAAATATCAAGACCAGCAGCAAATTAAACAATCCTAATTAACCACTTTGAAGCAGGAAAGCTTTAAATTTCCTTTAAATCTCCGCTGCCACAGTCTTTCAGGTACTGCTGCACATCTGCACCTTGTTGTTGGTTGTTTATTTGCAGTATTTTTACCCTATTTTATATCATTCAAACTTTTAAAATAGGATCGCCACACCACAAAAACATGCAATGGGGTGGAGCCTCTAGGTCAAGCACAGCTCCTTATCATGGACCCCTTTGCAGCCCATCCATCTCCACCTTCAATCTTTCTGTGCATTCAGTTCTTTCAGACTGCTAAAGAATTCCACCTCCTTTAAAAGCCAGAAACTAGATTGAATAATGTAAAATACTTCACAGGATTCTGGTTGCATAATTTGAGATTCTGGTGCAAAAATGTGCAGGGGTTTACAAGCTCAGCTTAAGTAAACTACTGATCTCTCCTTTTTGTCCCCCCCGCCCAGGCTGGGAGTCTTCTTTGCCCCACTCCTCCCTGTTGTCCAAATCTTCAAGTTGCTGCTCCTGTTCTATATTAAGAAGGTAATTTATCTGCCCATCTCCAACGGGCACTAATGCACTTTCCACTGCACTGAGGCAACATGCATTAGCAGAGGGTTGGCTTATGGAAGTTTTGTGGACAGAGAAATTGGGGTGGAGTCAAGCTAGCAAATCACACTGAGTGGACTTGCCTCCCAGACTGCCTTCGCTCTGTCCCGAAGACAATTAAAGGAAATGGAAACCTGACAGAGGTCCTTGACCAGCGGGAAGTAACCTAGATTGTACTTTTATCAGTCATGAGAAGCTGAGAGTCAAATGCATGTGTATATGTGTATTATATTATAATCCCCACCCCCATTTTTAAATGAAAAATAGGCTTAGGAGGTGCAATAGCCTTGCAATTCTGAGCAGAAAAGCAGTGGGAGAGAAGGGGTGCTTATTGCTTTTCCCATTGGCCATTTCCCCGTTGGGTTGCTTTTCTTTCTGCAAGATTCTAGACTCACGTTGCCCTTTAAAGTGCTTGCTGTGGTCAGTCTTCTTCAGTATACGGTGGTACCTTGGGTTACAGACACTTCAGGTTACAGATGCTTCAGGTTACAGACTCCGCTAACCCAGAAATAGTACCTCGGGTTAAGAACTTTGCTTCAGGATGAGAACAGAAATCGTGCTTTGGCGGTGCGGCAGCAGCAGGAGCCCCATTAGCTAAAGTGGTGCTTCAGGTTAAGAACAGTTTCAGGTTAAGAACAGCCCTCCAGAACGAATTAAGTTCTTAACCCGAGGTACCACTGTATGGCTGAGTCCCACGCAGAAGTTGCTGTCGTTAGGAGAGTGAATAAGCTAGTTTAAACTCTGTATTTTTTCCACCCTCCTAGACCAGCTTGATGAGAAATTGCCAGTCTCCCAGTAAACCCTGGCGTGCATCTCACATGAGCACCATTTTCATCACCTTGCTGTGCTTCCCTTCTTTCCTGGGTGCCTCCATATTCCTCTCCTACACCATCTGGGCGTGAGTAGATTTTCTGTTCAGTTGTAACTGACTGCAGTTACATTCCGGGTGTTAGAGGAATGCTATGACTGCTGGATCTTTTGCTATTCTTCTGTTAATTCCAGTTCTCTCACCCATGATATCTGATATCAAAACATCCTGCCCGTTTGGGCTTTCCGTCCCATTCTACTGCAAAGCTTGTCCCCATGCCCACCTGAAAGGCACCTTGTTACTAGTCTGCATTGCTCCCTCACTCATCTTCGACCTAGCGCTAGTGCAGCCACACTAGCCTACCATCAAGGCATTAAAGTCTGAATGACTTCTCTGATGCTGGTGAGCATGCTGTCATTGCGGCCTCTAATGTGCTGCTTTTTTTAAACATACAATTTCTTGCTGTTCCTTTGAAGAATGTGTCAGAAGTCTTGCATTTGGCATCCTGCTCACAGGACATACTGTAAACCACTCTTTCCATATGGGGTCCGGGGTCAAACATAATTAAGGATTTTTGCTTTCATTCTGACAGACATGTGCACCTGTTTTGATACTGCTAAATAAACTATGGTATGGTACAGAATAGGTAACATATCAAAAACTTGTCTTTGTGCAAATTGGCATATAAGAGAAGTGCAGGCAACTCCCCATTTATGTGGGGATTACGTTCTGAGGCGCTGCACGCTTAAGTGAAATCTTGAATATTGGGAACACTATTGAAAAGTCGGCAGAGACCCTCTAAACCTCCATGCTCAAACTCTCCATAGGCCACAGAGGTCAGTGCAAGTGTTTCTGGGATCGCAATTGCCAAGGCTCATGCTAGATTCTGTCCTTGCGCCATGTTTGCTGTTTTTGCCCCTTTTCGGGCCACCCCTGGGTTTGCTGTAATGCGTGCATGTGCGGTGGCGGGTGCCTTGAATGTGCATAAATGGGGAGTTGCCTGTAGTTGAAAAGGGGCCTCTAGCTACTGCAGGCAGCTGAATATTCAGACATTTACACAATGAGTTATTAGTTAAACCCATGTGGGGCCTGCAGTAAAAGGTTGCAGAGTGGAGTACTCCTGTTCAGTCAGCCATGGTCTTCTGCATGATATTCCATTCTGTTCCATTCCCCTCCCACCCATTTTTCTATTGTTTTCTTTAATTCAGACAGTCAGTCAGCATTCCATGGCTGCTGAGCACAATCAGTTCTTATTCTTCTATCTTTTGTTTTGGTTTCTGTCTAAAGGTTGTTTTCGTTTTTGCATTTCTGCAAACCTTTAGGTTTTTTCGAGCCTGCTGGTATCTTCCTCTTGTGGTGTCATTTTGGCCAAATAATCAGTGACGCTCACCTTTGAACTTACATTTTTATAGATAGATAGATAGATAGATAGATTCTTTATTGTCATTACACAAGTGCAACATTGCACAGTGCAACGAAATTGGATGCCATCCCTTAAAAAAACAACAAAAACAAAACAGCAACAACAACCAAACAAACCACATTCCAGCCACACCCACACCCACACCCATCAAACTTCCAGGTCACACTATCGAGTTACAGCATTCAAAAAGGCCACAGCTCTTGGATAGAAACTATTTTTCAGTCTATTTGTCCTTGACTTGATGTTTCTATATCTCCTGCCAGAAGGCAGTAGTGCAAACAGACTGTATCCCGGGTGAGATGAATCCTGCAGGATGTTGTTTGCTTTCCTAAGACAACGGGAACCGTACAGTTCTTCCAAAGATGGGAGAGGATGACCAATAATCCTTTGGGCTGTGGTTATGACCTTCTGGAGCACCTTCTTCTCCCTAGCTGTACAACTGGAGAACCAAGCACAAATACAGTATGTGAGAAT
Organism: Podarcis erhardii; assembly: GCF_964252035.2. Classification (NCBI taxonomy): domain Eukaryota; kingdom Metazoa; phylum Chordata; class Lepidosauria; order Squamata; family Lacertidae; genus Podarcis; species Podarcis erhardii. Next base: position 32,165,957 of record NC_138498.1, read on the forward strand.
GCTCTCTATGGAGCCTCGGTAGAAGGACACCAGCAGTTTCTCACTCAGATTGTTCTTCTTTAAAAGTCTGAGGAAATAAATTCTCTGCTGAGCCTTCTTCACCAGAGCAGTGGTATTTGCGCTCCAAGTCATTTATGCTACAAATGGCTTTGTAAATTATCGAAAAATGGTGTATAAATGTTGTAAAAACAAAATGATTAGGTGTGTAGCTTTTGTATGCCAAGTAGAGCAACAGTCTTTTGAATAGCTCTTTGATGCTGAGCTGCTCTTTGTCCATCCAGAGTGAAACCATCAAAGATATGTGGACCCTTCCGTGACCACGAGACCATCTATGAGTCTGGGAAGACCTGGGTTCTGAAGCTGGAGAAATCCAACCCAAACCTCACCTGGTTTACCTGGATCCACCAGCACCTGATCCAAAATAGCTTCTTCTTGTTTTTGATTGCTGGAATTTTGCTGTAAGTTGGAAAGACTCCATTATTTATCTAAGCTTAGAAAGCCATGGATGGTTTCTCCCTTCCCAACCCAAAAAAATCAAAGTGGTTTGGTGAATAACATACAGGATTTACCGGGAATGGCATATACCTCAACCTGTGATATAACTGGAAGGAAGGCTGATTGTGTGCCCTGTTCTCAGCATAGTTCAGCTTCAGTAGCATCAGCTGTACTCTTCTGTAAAAGGTTGATGGCTTCCACTGTGGGACACCTCCCCTTATCAAGCTGGGGTACCTCATAAGCTAGCACTAATGCAATTTACTAAACCTGTAAATATAACCTGCATATTTCAAGCTTTTCTTTACCACTGTTGATGCCATATGCTGTTCCAATGCCACCGCAATTTCCTATTTGGTGGCCTTCATTTGTTGCTGGATTCTCATTTCCAACACCTGTGGCAACTGGCCACCTGGCTGGGGCTGATGGAAGTTGCACAACATTTGGAGGGGCACCACATTAGTTACCCCTGTGTTACGTAATCCAATTACGATGCAATCCAGAGAAGGAAATTTTGGGGTGTTTCTTTGTCCAGCTAACCATACCTAATGGAATGTGCATCTCAAAGCTGTCAGAGGCTGAGGCACCAATATACGCGTGGGAATGAGTGTCTTAGATGCGCCAACACCCAGGATTTCTGACTGCCCAATGGATCATGAGGGTTTAATGCCCTCCCTCTTCTCTGTATGAGGGCAGATGATGATGCATCAGTTCTGTCACCAGTCTGTTCCACATTCCTGGTGTGCATATTACTCTTCTGCGCATTTCTCGCTTAACATCTCTCTGTGCTCATTCTGTCCCGCGCCTTTGTGATTTTGCAGAGCTGTGATCTACCTCAACTTCCAAGTGGTGAAAGGTCAGCGGAAAATCATTACCCTGCTGAAGGAGCAGATTGCCAATGTGAGTGGAGTCTGCTTTATCCTGTGCAGTTCTGAGGCCTGAAAGTGCTAATTCCTGCTTTGTCAGAGAATATGAGTACCATGCTGAGTGGGGCCTTAAGAACTGGGCCCTTAATTCTTGGAATTTATTGGAACCAAAGCAAATGGGCTGCAGTCTGTTTCTTTCCATGAATGAATGAATGAATGAATGAATGAATGGAGAATTATTTCCCCTGTGGTGAAAAGCAGTGCAATAGAAGCATACTTGGTTTCTCAGCTTCCATTGAAAGATATTTCTGAAGATGGCTGTGTATATGTGTGTGTGCTCACGCAAAATGCTTGTATACAAAATTCTACAGATGCATCTTCCACATTAGGTTCCTGCTGTGAACAGTCCCTTTGTCTGTGAATCATGCTCGTCATAATGGCAGGACACTTCATTAATAATAAATAGATTAAACTTGCAGTAGACCCCTACAGCAGTTAGGAAAACGCAATGGGCATTACAAACTTTTATTATCTGCCTGAAATGCTTCTTGGGAGATGGCAGAATAGATTTTAACCCCTCCAGGAATGGCAAACAAGCCCATGCTGCTGAAAATGTCAGTCTCTTGTTGCCTCCCTTCAAGCTTCTTCCTGTTCAGGAAATTTCACAGTAATCTCATCCACCTTCAGTCCCAGAACATCCATTCTTACCATTTGCCAGCAATCCCAGCTTCCATGGAAAGGCAAATGGAAATGTTTCCTTGAGCTGGATGAAGTGAGCACAGATCGTATTTGTTTCAACCTTTTATATAGATTCCTAACATTGCTAGCATTTGTTCAAGAAAGCCACTTTCCTGCAACTCACCTTAATGTCTCTAACGTTCCAGGAAGGGGAAGACAAGATGTTTCTCATTCAGAAGCTTCATACTATATATGGGAAATGAGAATGCAGCAATTGAAGATGAGGTAAGGCTTTGGGGGCAGTTGAAGGTGAGGTAAGACTATTGAGGAGCTCCATGGAACTGACAAGATGCTGCTGCCAAGCTGCTTGGCTGGGTAGCACATACATAATGGATTACTGCCTTAGCCAAAGCTAGTGTACACCTTACACTGAGCCCATCCAGGTGCAGCGGAAGCTAATGGGGTGGAGCAGAGTGAAGCAAAAAGGTAGGAGGAAAAGGTACTGTAGAAGGAAAGTGGAGACAGTATAACAGAAGTTTGTAACTTCCTGATGAAGGACCTGAGAGGTCCAAAACATGCTGGATATTAGGAAACTTTTTCTCCTCTCCCTTTGCTTCCTGCTTCCCGATGACCCCTAAGCCCACATAGCCTGTGGCTTCTTGCCTGTGCAGTTTGTGCCTGGCAGGCAGGGTGCTTTTGAATGATGCATCAAAGCACCTTGATCTTCCCTTGTCTGAATTGTGCAGTGAGCCTCCATGAATACAGGAGACTGGCCCTGCAGTTTCTGGGAGGTGATGAGGATGGCAAGAGCTTTGCATACTCCCCCCCCCCACTCACCCTGCTTATGTGTGGATTTTATATAAGCAAAACATCTGCAGAGACTGGTAACAAGACAAGCTTGGCTGTGTTGCAGCACTCTCTCCTGTTACTGCTTAATGTATGCATATGTACACACAGAGAGAAAGGAAATGCAGTCCATTTTTGAAAATGTATTTCACTAGGAAATCAAATTGATGGAAGTAAATTGCAGGACCTTGGGGGCAAGTAAGATATGATGGTAGCAGATTGGAGGGAATCAGATTGCTATCAATTTCCTATGAAACAGGGCAGGGGAGCAATTTAAAGTGCAGCACGGGAAAGTGGGAGGGGTGCTGAACTTTTGCTCTGCCTGTACTTTTCTCCAAGTTGTTTTTTTCTTCCATCAGAAACAGTGCCTGCCAAAAATAAATTGGGGGGAGAGCAGGTGGGAGAAGGGCTTAGTACTGCTGTCTCGCCTAGGTTTCATTTTAAATGACCACCACTCTGCTTAATAGGAATTTGGCATGATCCACTAACACAGGATTGTGCCACTGTTGCATCTTGTTTGTCCTTGGATGCTGGCAATCTCTTAGCTCTTCTGTTCACTTCCCAGCACACTCCCAAGGCAATAATTTACAAGCAAGATTAGAGGTGGAGGGTGTGTTACTAACAGCCATTCTGGTAAGTGAGTAATGTAAAAGAGCACTAAAAGGAAGGACTGAAAAATATAGGTGTTGTTGCTGAGTGGTGCATATTTAGGACCATTATTCTGATTGTAAAAATAAAACCAGTTCTCTAATAACAATGGCAGCTGAAATTTCCCTTTCAATCCAGCAGTATATCAGTGGATGGGCAAGATGAACCTTTGCCTGAAATGCTCCTTGTGAGATGGAGGATTGATGTCGGCTGCTCTAGGAATGCTCTGAGGAATAGCCCATGCTGCTGGAAATGTTGGTCTCCTCTTGTCTGCCTTCAAGCTTTTCTGTGTTCAGAAGATCATGAGAATCTCATCCATCTTCAGCCCAATAACATCCCTTCTTAATATTGGCTGGCAGTTCCAGCTTCCATGAACAGGCAAATTGAAATGTTCCTTGAGCTGGACCCAAGTACTTGAAGCATACAGAAACTAATGATATTTAAAAGAGAAGGACCAAACACTGAATTTTTAAGAATTGTAATGGCCCTTCCTTTTGGGCTTTGCACAGTGGATTTATAGGGCCATTGAAGCACAATAAGAGGATTGTAAGACATTTGTTGGCAGGATGCCATTTTTACCAGGACATCTTGATTTGATGTTATTAAAAACATTTTCTTTTGAAAAACTACCCAATTACAGCTGTTCATGAAGCCTGGATAGCTCAGTTGGTTAGAGTTTGGTGCTGATAATGCCAAGGTGACAGGTTCGATCCCTGTATGGGACAGCAGCATATTCCTGCATTGCATATTCCTGTATTGCAGGGGTTGCACTAAATGAACCTCAGGGTCCCTCCCAACACTACAATTCTGTGATTCTACTTGTGAAGATTTGGTTTTGCCCCTTCACCTTCTCCCCTGTCCCATCCTTTCCTCTTTTGCTGTTCCCCTTGTTTGTGAGCCTGGTGACAGTACATCTTTTCATTATTATTGCTCTGAGTAGCTTTGAGAGACAATAATTGTCAGAAAAATAGCATAGATTATAGCTGATGATAATATAACAGATCACCATCATCTTTTTCAAGATTCCTTAGTTTAAATGTACTTTTATGCTTAAATGTATCTTTGTTTGATTCCCCTCCCCCCAATTGCTTCTGGACCATTTCCTGAACATTTAAAGCTCTTTTCTTGGCAGTGTTACACTGCTTAGCTCAAAATACCTTCCCAAGGAAACTCCCCAGATTGGTTCTGTCCTAACCGTCTAAAAATTAGTCACACTGTTTTTATTCCATCAGGTATTTAAAGGATGAGAGGGGTGGCTATTTTTAAACTTTCAAAGTGTCACCTCCTTCACATGGCCCAAAGTCTGTGATTGATTCTGGGCAAAAGGAGGCAGGGCTCGGCACAAAAAATTAGTCCAAGCAAGTCGCTTCTTCACTGATGTACAGGATGGATGGACAAATGGATCCTTTGCCTTTTCACCATTCTGTTAATCAAAGATCTTGCCATTGTAGCAGATGAAGCAAGGGGCATGGGGTTTGGTGTAAACGACAATGGTTAGTGAGAATGACATGCAGCCAATAATGTCACAAAAGGATATGGCAGAAGGTAAGTTTCACACCACATATAATCAAATAGGTGCCCTCGACACACAACCACATTCCACAGGCCAGTTGCAACTGCTGTTGTGTGAATACCTGAAGGGAGAAATTTATTCTATATTATATTGTGTAAAAGTTACAATATCCCTGAAACCAAGAGGTACCTTTTGGATTCTTTGTTAACAACTCTGCATTCATTGCATGAACAAAGTATCCTGCAAAGAGGCTCTAAGCCACAGAAGGAATTTGAGAACTGGCACAGACGCCATGGGAACTTGGACTGTGAGAAATGAAGACCTTAATTAAAATAAATGGATGAGACAGACATGTAGTTTGTCCTCCCCTTCCATAGAAGCATTCTCTTCCAGCATCCTAGTAGCACATGCAGAACAGAAGAGGCAATATACTGAATGATTTAAATAGGAAAATATTTACTTTTGGGTTCAAACTACATCCAATGTTGTTTCCTGCCTGCAGGGAACTATTAAGTTTTGCTGGCTATAAATTTTGCTAGCTGCCGCTTCCTAAGTGATAAGACTAGGACTGTTGCCTAGGTCTCTTTCTGCTGCTCCATGTCCAACCAAGGTACCTGAGGTGAGAGCAATCTCCAGCTTCAATCACATTGGGTTGTAGAATGAAACCACTGCATCACATTGGATAAGCCATTGCCATCACGCGCACTGGTCTCTACAACAGTGATGGGCTGCTTGGCACAGGCAATGATATCCTGGATTCGGAACAATGACTTCATCTCCACAAGGGACATATAGCAGGGTAGGTCACTAAAGTCCAAGTAGAGAGAGAAAACAGTAGTCACACACTTTTTACTGCCTGCTGAACTTTCCAATAAAAAGCCCTGCAGTGGAACATTGTGAGCAGGTTGCAAATCAACTGAAAATTAAAATATCCCCATTCTGATAACTCTCATCATCCCACTGCCTTGCCATTGGCTACTAATAGTCACTGAAGCCCATCAAATTCTGCTTCCCCTCTTCAAGAGTCCCCTGCACAGAGATTAAGGTTAAATATCACTTACATCTTGTTGAAAATGATGAGTACAGGGACTGATGCTAGCTGCTCAGCAGAAAGAAGTGACAAAAGCTGAATGCAGGATGAGGAGATTTGCGTAGGCTTAGCAGCATCAATCATGTACTGCAGGAGAGACAGAAAGAAAAAGAGAATGATTCAAAGGGAGCCCCAAAGTGAAAAACTAAAGTTCCAGAGTTTTCCAACACAGCATAGCCAGAAGAATTTGGAAATATGCATGAACCACTGAGGTGCTGCAGCATACAAACTGCCTAGTTATTCTCTGGTCAGAGCAAGATTTTCTAGAAATTTGAGTTATTTTTTCTAAGTGGAAGTATAGTACATAGGGCTGCCAAGGAGCAGGTGCAGGACGTGCTGATGTTCCAGGCTCTTCAGACCCTATGCTTTCATTTTTAATGAAAGTAAGTAATTAAGAGCAGCAAACGGCCACAGCAGTGGACAGATTTCCCTTACCAGGACGCAGCAACAGTCACTGTAATAACTAGACCAGATGGGGCCCATGCATCCTCCCAGTTCACGAATTGTGATTTTCTTTCGTATTTGAAGGTCAGTAAGGTTTGTGCCAACCTGCAAAGGGACAACCACCAATTAGACTTGTACGCTGGTGGGTAACTGAGCTGTTATTCACAACACAGGCAAAGGGATTGGTCTAGGTACTTCTGTCAAGCATGACTCAACTCTTGGCACTAGAAGAATCTGATTAGAGCTCTTCCATGCACTTAAAAGGCCCGATAAGCTGGAGATGCAGTTACAATTCTCAAAACAAGCTACTGCTGCCTTATAATGACAGTGCAAGCCTGTGCATATTTAGTTAGAAGTTAAAGAACTCAATGTGTCTTACTCCCAAATACGTGCATAGGTTTGAAGTCTTCTACTGGCAGCAAGTCCCACTGAATTCAATGGGATTTGCTTCTCAGTAGACATTTATGGGATCACACTGTACACATCTCATGGATCAAGCAGCCTGTTGTGGACTAACGCAGACTGTAAAAGTGTCATTTTGTGTAGGTAACCTAACAGCTGTGGGGTGTGAAATAAGTGTTCCCAGGGAGTACTGGTATAGAGAATGGTGAAGCTACCCTTTAGCTACATCACAGAGAGTTGGTCAAAGTGTTGTTTTAAAACAAACTAATTTTGTTTGAGGTTTAGTTTACAGTGGTACCTCAGGTTAAGTACTTAATTCATTCCGGAGGTCCGTACTTAACCTGAAACTGTTCTTAACCTGAAGCACCAGTTTAGCTAATGGGGCCTCCTGCTGCTGACACGCCGCCAGAGCACAATTTCTGTTCTCATCCTTAAGCAAAGTTCTTAACCTGAAGCGCTATTTCTGGGTTAGCGGAGTCTGTAACCTGAAGCATATGTAACCTGAGGTACCACTGTATTTACATGACTCATCTGGGCAGAGGGCTCTAGGAATGTTTGTGTGATCAAAACCACTGTGCTTAATAGTTTCAATAGTTTTAACCAGTGTCTTAAGAGCACTAAAAGTTTCTTGGTTGTTTTTATTGATGGTGTGTTGCCCAGAAACCCCAAAATGCTGAATGTGGTCTTGCCTTAAACATACCACTGAACTATGTCCTCTCCTTGTGTACAATTGCTTTTTTCCCCAAAGTTGCTGAGCTTCTCCAAGCTTATTTTGAAAATATTTGGAGCAATATTAATACTTGCAGGAGGCTGGGGACAGGGTAACGTGATAATAGTTTTGCAGTGTGCAACGAACTGTAAGCCGACTACAACACACAGCCATGTGTAAGCTATACACATGGCTCAGCGCGCCCCCAGGCTTCGGGGTGCAGGCAGCTCTCTGCAAGCCGTGGGAGAGCTGCCCTCCCACGGCTTGCGGGTAGCTTCCTGAAGCCTGGAGAGCGAGAGGGGTTGGTGTGCACCGACCCCTCTCACTCTCCAGGCTTCAGTGAAAGCCTGCATTCGCCCCATAGGACGCACACACATTTCCCCTTCATTTTTGGAGGGGGAAAAGTGCGTCCTATAGGGCGAAAAATACGGTATATAAGAAATGTATCCTTTGTACCAAGAAGAGCGACAAAATGCAACAAAGGTAATCACAGCAGAAACTATAGGAAGAGGTTGGGGCCTGTCTTAGAACAACAACTCCCTGAGAGCCACCTACCGGCCATTATCACACAAGCAAAAACCACTCTGAAATAAACCAATCTGTATATACAGTATTCAATTTCATTGATGAATTTTGCTCAATGAATTTTGATTTCATTGACGACAGAAGTGTAAAACATTATCTAGTGTGACCACAGCAATGCCCTTATCTTAACCACAATTTGCTTCTGTCAAAGATTTTGCCACGTCTTCCCTTCAGGAGCAGTAAATCATCTCTAATCTGGGTACCACAACATCCTGTACCAATCGGAATACAAGAAACTGCTTTATGCCAAGTCATACTGTTGGTGGGCAGTATTTACTCAGGCTGACAGTGATTCTTTCCTATTGATGCTACTCAAGATCCTTTGAACAAGATGTTCAGGAGCAAACCTGCTGGCACCTTCTACTTACAAAGCACATGCTCTACAGCTGAGCCCCATCTGCTGAGCCACAAGAACCAAACCAAAGACAAGAAAGGCCATACCGTAGGCAGAGTAGCTGGTGGCTCCCCAAGGTCTTTGGCACCATCTTTGGAACTCAGCTGTGCAGAGACTGTTAAGGAAAGTGGTGGGAATGGAATGGAGAAAGGTTCGGTACAACACAGCACAGACAGAGCCCAAACAGGTGCAAGGGGTTCCCTTCAACCCCCAGGAGAGAGGATTGGAGTGGGGTTGCCATATGTCCTCTTTTCCCACCGCATGTCCTCTTTTTTCATTGGTAGAGTCATCATAGTGATCCATAGTTAAAAGTGGAAGTCACGAAAGTTTTGCTTTTCAAAATACAGCAACCCTCACGGGAAGGGTCTGTTGTCATGAAGCCAGCCTCCCACCATACTTAACTTTCTGTCACCAGGAACTATCTCCTCTCCCTCCCTCCACGGCTTTTGCCCCAACTCGTGCCCAGTCGCACTGCCAGGCAGGCATGGATGACCAGCAAGAGGGGCACAAGAAGAAGAGGAGTTTGGATTTGATATCCCGCCTTATCACTACCCGAAGGAGTCTCAAAGCGGCTAACATTCTCCTTTCCCTTCCTCCCCCACAACAAACACTTTGTGAGGTGAGTGGGGCTGAGAGACTACAGAGAAGTGTGACTGGCCCAAGGTCACCCAGCAGCTGCATGTGGAGGAGCGGAGACGCGAACCCGGTTCCCCAGTTAGGAGTCCACCGCTCTTAACCACTGCACCACACAGGCCAGAGAGATACAGCTCACCCACCACCCTAGGCAGCCTCCCCGCTTCCTCCTCCGCCTTCTCGGCCCGGCTAGACCGACCACCTGCCCCCCCCCCCCCCATCCCTGGCCCTCCACCCAGCCACGAGGGGATATTCTGCAGCCGCTTCACCAGCAGGGTCTTGCCCGCGCCCGAACCCCCCAGAAGCAAGTAAGTAGAGCCGCCGCCGCCGCCGCCGCCGCCGCCGCTGGCCATCACCATAGCAACCAGAGGCGGCCGCTTCCTCCCCGCCACGAAACCATCCGTTCCTGGACCGACAAGCCGCTCCGGTCGCCACGTCCGCCAATCGCCAAATGGCTGCCGCCGGAAGTCCCGCCTCGGCGCTCCGCGGAAGCCGGAAGCGGGGCCTAGGCTGCGGAAGCGGGTTTCCGAGGCGAACCAGATCCAGCGGTCGGTGCTACCTGCTCTTGGACGGAGATCGCCATGGGGCGAGGCGGCGGCACCTTCGAGCGGCTTCTAGGTACTGGGCGCGGGAGGGAGTCCCGGCAGCGACCTGCACCCTTGACCTGTGACCCCAAATGCCTGGGTGGGGTGTTCTGCTCTGACCCTTCCCCTTCCTCTCCCCTTCTTCGCTCCCCTCGCACCTTCGCCCGATGCTGCGCTTCTTCGGGCTGAGCTCCTGCCGGGAACGTCGAAGCCCGCGGAGGACCTCCCTTTCCCATCAGCTCCCATTACGCTGGAAGCCAAATAGGGGTTTTTCCCCCTGAAAGCTGCTTCTCTGTTCGCTGCCCATCCCCCCTCCCGCCCCTATGAATTTCCCTATGGTTATTCACTATGGTCGCCCCACATACGCCCAGATTGAAGCTCCCAACGTAAAAACAAAACCGTGTTTGGGCATAGCAGCTGTAACCGACTTCCTCTGCCAGACACAGACAGGATGACAGCATTCCTTTTGCTGCCCTTTGATCTCGAAAATGGGCGTTTGGGGTTTGAACCAGTGTTCGCCCTACTCAGTGGGTGCATTGGATCTAAGCCACGTTCATAAAGCTCAGTGGATATACTCTGAACACAAATAGCATTGGATACAACCATGAGAAACAAGTCACACACACACACAAAAAAAACACATATTCAGTGACGAATGAAGGGGTTATCACTGGATCAGAGCTGTGGTGTTTGTTTAACTGACTAATCTGGCCCTTTTTGAATTCTGGGGGAAACTTAACAGTCTTTTGAGAAATGAAAAGCTTTATGTTTTTACAGTACAACACTACTGATCTCACCACTATTACTAAAATCAGGCTCTGCAAGGTGACTAACAATCCAGGAAGTGACATGGCAAGAACAGAACTCTCAGCTGACTGAGTCAAGAGAGCACACAGTGGTGCATTTAGGGCAAATGTCACATGGGGAAGGAGTTTGAAATGTGTCAGCTGCTGTGGGGGTGGCAATAACATTGCTTACCAGAAAACAAGAAAAGGGTGATGGGGGATGGGCACACAATTGTCATTAGATTATGAGCTCCTTTGCCAATTTTTATATAGTGCTGTCCATGAACAATGAACTTTAGAGTAACATAAGCAAAAGAAAGAGAAATAAGTCAAAGAAGCTTACAGTAAAATTTTTGACAATTAAGTGAGAGGATGAAAATGCACAGAAGCAGTTGCAAATAATTAGGCTTTGTGGATGGCAGAGTTGGACATGGGCAGGGTCACTAGACAGCAAGTGTGCTCTGCAAGTAATATTGACTGTGCTATTGGGGGTTAGAAATGCTCTTCGTAAGGGGCCACCATTTAGCAGCAACATAACAGTTGTTTCCATTTACAGATTGCAAACTATATGAAAATATCAACAGTTTGCAATAGATAAAAATAAATTTAGAAACACAATAATTAAAATAAAAACCATATAAAATGATTTATATATAAACAAAACAAATTCATAAACAATATCCATTTCTATATACCATACATCATAAACATAATATCAATTATAAAGTCAGAGAATGTTACAAGACAATACAGTACAACATAAAATTTCAACCAAAATTATGCACATCATTTATACAACCACTCACCCAATCCCATTCACCATCCATTCCATGCAACTGAAATTACTCAATAAAATTATAATCCACATAAAAAGGGCTGATGCCAAGCATAGACATGTAAGATATTTTGCAAGATACTGTTAGGTGAACAGTAGGTCACAAAACAAAATGCTCTAGGTTCTCACATTTCTGGTGTACTCTACCAACAAATATGGCTTATTTGTCCAACAGACTCCCAAAGCAAATAACTATATTAGCATTTGACCTGAAGGGTTAATGGTTATTTCAATGTATTTCAGATAAAGCTACCAGTCAGCTTCTGCTGGAGACAGACTGGGAGTCCATCCTCCAGATTTGCGATATGATTCGTCAGGGTGACACCCAGTAAGTGCTGATGCCTGCATCAATCTTTCTTCACTCCATAAGCATCAAGGTTTATTGATAGGTTTAGGACACTGAGCTGTCCCACATTTTAACCTCCCAACTGCCCTTTGCGGTAGAGTAAGTTGAGTATTTGTGGTTGCCCAGGTTCATCCTTTGAGCCTCAATGGTGAGCAGAAATTTGAACCTGGGGGTTTCCACATCCAAAGCCAACACTGTTGCTGCTATGGCATGCTCTGTGTCTATGAAACTAATGCAGAGGTAAATAACATGTGGGCCATGTGTGGACCCCCCACCAGGTGATTTCTGGTGGCCCCCAACAATTTGGCTGCTGTCATTGTTTACTGAGAAGGACTTGGTGTTGCTGAGCACTGTTGTGTTGTACTGGTGTGAGCATTGGTTCAGCTTAGTGTCTGGAAGGTATATCTTCTGAGTAGCTGTAAATTTTCTTCAGAAAAATGGATTTTCAGGACAGTCAGTTAAGTCATCTATTAACGTCAGTCTTTTTGGGTCTTAAAATTCCATCTCATCCCAGTGTATTTATTAACAGAACAACTGTTAAAACTCCATACGAGATCTGCTCTTCTAGATATATGTCCTCTGCTAAAGGAGATGAGGAAATTGTTTTGTGGGTTTCTTGTCCTGTGAAACTAGAGACATGCTGTCAACAAAGAGGTTCCAGCTCTTGTGCAAAAGGAAGATAATAATAATTATGTGACAATTATGTTTGCTTATATTGGCTTGGTTCTGTGTGTTCTGCTTTAATAACGAAATTGTCTGAAAATATTTGACAAGGAAGGTATCTGTAGAAAAGAATAGGTAGAGAAGGCACTGCATGTATTTCCAAGTGTTTTCTACAACTACTGATACTTAAGAAAATGAAGCATATTCTTTCATCACACAGCAGTTTCTGCATTACGTAGTAAACTCAGACGTGCAAGATATTCACCACCTCACACGTAAATGATTTTGATTGGTAAATGGAACAGTTATCGTAGATTAGTCAAATAATTTAGCTTCGAATCTTGACACATATTGACCCCTTTTCCTCTTCCATTATAAGTGCTACTATTATATTTCATGAGAGCAGGGATTTTGGGGTGGCTTCAGAATGACAACTAGTCCTTGTATGCTGCCATTAGACTGAGTTGTTATTCTTCGCATTTTGTTGTCCAGGGCTAAATATGCTGTTGGTGCAATAAAGAAGAAAGTCAACGACAAGAATCCACATGTGGCTCTCTACGCACTAGAGGTAAGCTAAAGTGAACACAACTTCCTCAGGGTGTATTCACTTTCCCAGGTCAATGAGAGAAGCTTTCTTTCCCTAAACTTGCGAGGGAGATGTGCAGCCAGCCCAATTTTGTTCAAAGGAGGACCAGAACTTCTGCTGCTAATTACTTTTAACTAGGGCAATATTAAAAGGGGATTAGACCGATTCCTGGTGGATAAAGCTATCAGTTCCTCTAATACCAGAGGCGGTATGCCTCTCAATATCAGTCCTCTGGGGGAAAACTGGGGGAAAGGGCTGTTGCATTTGTATTTGTTGCTGGTGGTATTTCCATGGACATCTGGTTGGCAACTGAGGGAAACAGGATACTTGACTATATAGGCCTTTGGCCTGATCCAGCAAGGCACCTCTTTGGATATTTGGTCAGGGGCAGTTCATGTTCATGAATATATTTTCCTTGTAGGTCTTGGAATCTGTGGTAAAGAACTGTGGTCAAACAGTTCACGATGAAGTAGCTAACAAACAGACCATGGAGGAGTTGAAGGAATTGCTGAAGGTAGGAGCTTTTTGGTTGTTTCTCCTCTCCGTAAACAGCTGTTTAAAGAAAAAGAAATCCAAATTTATAAACAGTGAAGCACCCTCATAGGCCAAACATTGAGTTCCTTTCCAGCAGGAGAAAATTTACAAGGAAAACCACTCTTTCTGTCCTTCCCACCCCTAGTAGAAGATGAATATATAGGTAGTGAGCAAAGAGAATAACTGAGGTTGGGTTTCTGATACTAGATGGCAAGGGGCATTTCTCCAAGTGTCATTTCCCAGTTAAATTGCGCTTACGCTGTCCTCTTGGGAGATTGTGGGTTCGTTTCCATTGGGCATATTGCCTGATCCTGGCTCTGCACATTTCTACAGAGACAAGTTGAAGCCAATGTTCGCAACAAGATCCTGTACTTGATCCAGGCATGGGCTCATGCCTTCCGCAATGAACCCAAGTACAAGGTGGTGCAGGACACTTACCAGATCATGAAGGTTGAAGGTAAGGATGAGTGACCTGTGCTGTGAAGAAGGGGGGGGGGGAGACGGAGTATGTTCAGTTGGGGATCTGGAGAAAGCACACTGGTGCATTTGTTTTAAGAAACAGCAATGACCAGCTTCCATGTAGCATGTCAGTGTCTTAGGTATAAGCCCTAATGGAACACAGTAGCTTCCAGAGCCAAGAAGAATTTCTGTGATCTTTGTCACTTGTGATATGATGATATGTTGGACTATGGATCAGGCAGTTTGTTGGACTTAATTCTGGAAGGCCAATCTATGCAGATCGCTCTAGCCTCATCCCTTCAGTACTTTTGTGGGGATGTCATGTTTTCTTTGGTTGGAAAAGGGAACGTGGTGAGGAGGTAAATGGCTTGTGTGCACAGCTTCTCAGGTCTGTCACTTGGTGCCCCCATCCCAAGTACCAGCTAGTGCCAGTGGTTGAAGATCCCAACAGAGTGACATTGTTGATCTTTCCTGCAGGTCATGTTTTCCCAGAATTCAAGGAGAGTGATGCCATGTTTGCAGCGGAAAGGGTGAGTGTCCCAATTGGGAAAGGGGCACGCCTCACATATGGAAATGATTTGGACTTTTTGTGGTAATTATAATCTGTCTTGATACTTCTGTTGCTGAGTTTGGGCTGAATCAGTCTCCAGTGAAAATTCAGCTGCCTGGGGGTGGGTGACAGCAAAAATAGAACATATCCCATTCGATTTGTACATTGTGGGCTGTGGGAAGTAAGAGAAGCTAATTGTGTTACTTACTTGCTTATCTCGTTTTTATAATGTTCTTCACAACAGCATCCCAGGGTGGTTCACAAAAGGTAAAAAAATGTGCAGAACTAAAGCCAACATTAAAAGCAACAGCAGAAAGTAAATACTTCTAATAGATTGTTACGGAATCAGATTGCTCATAACCCAGGGGTGCCCAAACTTATTTTTCAAAGAGGGCCAGATTTGATGAAGTGAACATGCACAAGGGCCGACCAGAATTGTTGAGCTTTTTTTAGAATTGAAGTTGCTGAGCTTTTTTTTAGGATTTTGCCCCGGGACATATACTGCCATGGTGCATTTTGAGCAACCTATGTAACTGAAGTAGGAAGGACACCTGGTAGATCTCCAGAGGCAGCGGAATTCCACATGGAGGGTGCCACAACTGAGAAGGCCCTCACACGGGTCTTTCACACAACCACACCCTACATACCAAGCACTACACAGGGGTGGAACCACAAGAAGGGCCCCTTCCACAGATATTAGCTTGCAAGTGGCACACAATGAGTGAAGAACTCAAACATATACTTGGGTCCCAAGTCATTTAGTGTAATATAAGCCAATATTAATACCTTGAAGTAGACTTGGAATCAAATAGCTAGCTGGTGCAGATCACAGAAAATTGATGTAATGCGACTCTGTCTTTGCATCTCATTCAGTAAACAAGCAGCGGCATTCTACACTATCTGCAGCCTCCTAACCATCTTCTAGGGCAGCTCCACATAGAATGCATTGCAGTAGTCTTAACTGTGAGGCTATCAGAGCATGGATCACTCTTGGGGGTGCTTTTTTCGGGTTCTTAGGATCACTTCAAGGCTTTGTGACGGCCTTTTTGTTACCCAATACTTGCTTTGTTTCTGTGCGGCAGGCCCCAGACTGGGTGGACGCGGAGGAGTGTCACCGGTGCAGAGTCCAGTTTGGGGTGGTGACTCGTAAGGTGAGTGGTGCAGCTCCCTGTCCCGACCTGGAGCTCCTTTCCTGTGGCAGCTGACATGACACAGAGCCATGTTATAATGGCAGCAAGAGGAGGTGGTGGCCGGGAGATTTAAATTCTAGTCAGCTTCTATTCTTGACCTCTCCCTGTGTTCGCAGCACCACTGCCGGGCATGTGGGCAGATTTTCTGCGGGAAGTGCTCCTCCAAGTATTCCACCATTCCCAAGTTCGGCATAGAGAAGGAGGTGCGAGTGTGTGAGCCCTGCTACGAGCATCTCAACAAGTAAGTTTCGGAGCTCAGCTAATGAAGAGGGTCATTGGCACAGAAAGGTTGGGGAAGAATGAGGGGTTTTTTTGGCAGCCTTTCTTTCTACATGTGCATACTCTGGAGGGAGAGAGTTCTTATTCCTCTAACAGTAAACTGAATACAGTCGTACCTTGGTTCTTGAATGCCTTGGTACTCGTACGTTTTGGCTCCCGAATGCCGAAAACTCAGAAGTAAGTATTCTGGTTTTCGAATGTTTTTCAGAAGCCGAACGTCCAACACAGCTTCCGCTTGAGTGCAGGAAGCACCTGCAGCCAATAGGAAGCTGTGCCTTGGTTTTTGAACTGTTTCAGGAGTCGAACGGATTAAGTTTGAGAACCAAGGTTCCACTGTAGTCTGGCAAGTTTCAGCTTAAAGAGAAAGAGCTAATTGGCTTATTGCAGACCAACAGATGCTACAATAGAGCAGGTGTTGAGTGGTCCTCTCTTCCCCCCAAACCCCTGGCCGACCACCAGATTGCAGTTCAGCTGTGGTCATGATCCTGGCTTCTCTGTATACACAGGAAAGCAGAAGGGAAAGGAACTGCAACCACGGAGCTTCCTCCTGAGTACCTGACCAGTCCTCTTTCCCAGCAGTCCCAGGTGAGCACTTGGCTGTGATGGCAAGGGATGGGTCTCCAGCTTCACCCGTCACCTCTTCACCCAGGTTACAGTGACTGCTGTTTCTTCTGCCCTCAGCTGCCTCCCAAGCGTGATGAAACTGCCCTGCAGGAGGAGGAGGAGCTGCAGCTGGCCATTGCACTCTCCCAGTCAGAGGCAGAGGAGAAGGAAAGGATGGTTTGTGTCTTGAGAATTAGGGGGGGATTCCTGTGACATTAATACTCGGAGGTACCCCGCAGGGTTGACTGCCTTGTAGCGCCCAAAGAGCTTAGGTAGCTCAGTGTTCTGCATAAACTCCCTCTTTCACTGCAACAGCCTAGCCCTCAAATATGGGAAACTTGTGCTGATGTCGTCTTCCCCCTGCCAAAAGGAGGCATTTTAATTTTGGGGTACTTTGCCAATTGGGTTTTGTAACTACCAGAAGCGATTCCAGGAAACATACACGTTATGTCGTGTTCAGTTAATTAAAATGCTGCACTAACTTTCCCATTTTGTTGTCTAATTAAGAGCAGGTAAAGACCATGCTGATTCTGGGTGAATCTTAATTTCATCACTAACTGCACACTTATTTGTGCCATTCTGAGATGCCCGGATGTGGCTGGTAACTTGTCAGGAGGCATGCTTCATGCTTCATTCCCGATCAGCTTCTGGCTTGCTGGCCGACTGCAAAAGTGGTTCCTGGCTTGCTGTGCAAGTTCAGGAATCGGTGAAGCATTCCTATATCGTTCTCCCTCTTGCTTTTCCTCTGCAGAGACAGAAAAGCACGTATTCCACATACCCCAAGGCTGAGCCGACACCAGTCACCTCATCGGCTCCACCAGTCAACACCCTCTATTCCTCACCTGTGGTAAGTGCCCACCCACCTGGAGAGATTTCCCCTTTTGCCATTTAGACACTTCTCCCGTGTCATGAACATTCTGTGGTTCTTTGGTAAGTCCAATGATGTCCATGGGAGGGGAAGAGAATGTGTGTTGGCTTTTCCTCTCACCTTGCTTCAGCAGCTCCTTCTGCTCACAAGTCCCCTCATGCCTTGAAGCTTGAAAAAGGCAGCGTTTCAAGCTTGATCTCCTAAGAGAAGGGGAGGCAGTGGGGGCACCCATCTTTGCATGGGTGGTTAATCCTGTAATATGTGTCTTATTTCAGAACTCCTCTGCACCTCTGGCCGAGGACATTGACCCTGAGGTAAGACCCCCCATCCCCATAAGCCATTTTGTACTCCGCTGGTATCAGCGACACCCTGGCTAGTGACACCCAGCTTGCTTCCTGTTTCCCAACATCTCCTTGCAGTTGGCTCGGTACTTGAACCGTAACTACTGGGAGAAGAAGCAGGAGGAGGTGCGCAAGAGCCCCACCCCTTCAGCCCCGCTATCCATGGGGGAGCCAGCAACCCAGAACACCGAGGTCCAGCCTGCCCCGCTCAGTGTGGTGGAGGTAAGAGCAGCCTTCCTTTCTGTGTGCTCTTAGGATGCTCCACAGTAAGACAGAATTAGGCTCAGCCGCTGGGTTTGTTTGGTTTTTTTCCTGAAATGGTTGCCAGCTGGTGAGCAACTGCTGTTTCTTTCTCCAATGTGAGCAGCGGGATTAAAGGCCAGGCGTGGAGTGCGGCAAGCTTTCTGTGCTGCATTTGAAGAGTCTGGAGGTTTAAGGTTTTTACAGGAGATGCATCGCCTTTTAGGGAAACAGGACAGGGTTAACCCAAGGCAGCTGAAGCCACATTGAAAAATGAACTCTGTTGAGCTTTAACTTAGTTGGAATTGTGGCTTCCAGTTAATGGTCTCCCCATCTCTCTCTGATGGTCTCCCCAGCAGCAATACCAAAACGGCGAGACAGACGAGAGCCACGACCAGTTCCTGAAGGCTCTGCAGAACGCCGTCACCACCTTCGTCAACCGCATGAAAAGCAACCACCTGCGCGGCCGGAGCATCACCAATGACTCCGCCGTGCTCTCACTCTTCCAGTCCATCAACAGCATGCACCCTCAGCTCCTGGAGCTGCTGAACCAGTTGGATGAGCGCCGCCGTAAGTTCCCAGGGCCCCGGCCCTTAATGTGGGCAGAGACCTGCGGGAGGAGCTTGTAGCACGGTTGGGATCACCTCTCTCCCCATTAAATCATAGGCGGTTAATTGACTTCCTTGCGTTGAACCAAAATGGGCATTGGGGCTTCCTTTCCACTTTTGGGGGTGGGAAGGAAGGGAAGATGGCGTGATGCCTTTGGCCCACGCTGAGGAGTCTGCCCTGCTTTCCTTGAGGTGAGAGCTATAATATAATATTTTTATTATTTATACCCGGCCCATCTGGCTGGGTTTCCCCAGCCACTCTGGGTGGTTTCCAACAAAACACTAAAATACAATAACTAACAGGTTATTGTTTAAACATTAAAACATTAAACATTAAAAGCTTCCCTAAGCAGGGCTGCTTTCGGATGTCTTCTAAAAGTCTGGTAGTTGTTTTTCTCTTTGACATCTGGTGGGAGGGTGTTCCACAGGGCGGGCGCCACTACTGAGAAGGCCCTCTGCCTGGTTCCCTGTAACTTGGCTTCTCACAGCGAGGAACCACCAAAAGGCCCTCGGCACTGGACCTCAGTGCTATACCTCCTGTGGATCTCATGGAGGTGGGGCTTCTGACGACGCCTTTTTTCACCCCTTCCCCCCGCCCAGTGTACTATGAAGGACTTCAAGATAAACTTGCCCAGATCCGGGATGCACGGGGAGCCCTGAATGCTCTGCGGGAGGAACACCGGGAGAAGCTGCGCCGTGCTGCCGAGGAGGCCGAGCGCCAGCGCCAGATCCAGCTAGCCCAGAAGCTCGAGATTATGCGGCAGAAGAAACAGGTGAGGTGGCCGGTGCCAAGTGTGTCCGGTACAAAAGGTACACCTGCCCTCTGCAAAATGGTTTGCAAGTGGTGCAGCCTAGTAAAGCATGAAGTCCCATGGCTCCCGTGTTGTAATGCATCCCATGTTCTTCTCCAACCTGTAGGAATACCTGGAGATGCAACGGCAGCTGGCGATCCAGCGCCTTCAGGAGCAAGAGAAGGAGCGCCAGCTGCGACTGGAGCAGCAGAAGCAAACGATCCAAATGCGGGCCCAGATGCCTGCTTTCTCCTTGCCGTATGCTCAGGTATGACGGGTGGAGAGGCCGAGAATCCCTCCTCCTCTTCCCTTCCGTGGCTGTTCTCTTTGCAAATACATCAGCCAAGTCACCGTCCCTCTCGTAACCTGCTTCCTGTCTCTCTAGCTGCAGGCCATGCCTCCTGCTGGCGGGGTGATCTACCAGCCATCAGGCCCCACAAGCTTCCCAGGCACCTTCAGCCCAGCAGGCTCTGTGGAGGGCTCACCTATGCACACAGTGTACATGAGCCAGCCTGCCCAGGGCAGCACCGGACCATACACTGCAATGCCTGTGGCAGGAACAGGTAAGAGCAATAGGATGGAGGGGGAATGTGTTAGCTGAAAGCACCTGAAACGGGATACTGGGCTACCTGGCCTGGTCTCGGAAGGCTGTCCTTTTCTCATATTTCATCTGTATTTCAGATCCCAACATGGTGAGCACCTACATGTACTCAGCAAGCACTAATAATGCCCAGGCAGCTCCGCAAGGGCAGGCTGTGCCCACCACGAATCCTGCCTATTCTTCCTACCAACCTACACCTACCCAAGGCTACCAGGCAAGTTTGACCCACAGCCCAAATTTCCTCTGCCCCAAATCAGGGGATTAAATCCCAGCAGATTATATGTGCTGCTGTGAAAGTGGAGGGGGGAGAGTTCAAGCCAGTGTGGTGATGCTCCTGTTATTATTTAGCTGAAGCACCTATTTTAAACCATTTTCGGAAGGGTAGCCAAATTAAGTCTGTTGCAGCAAAAATAATGGAGCCTTGTGGCAACATAAAAGACAAAAAATAATAATCTTTGCATCAGCTTCAATGGACTACAGTCCAGTTCATCACATTATGTGTGTTGTGGTTCAAGCATTTGGATTTGGACCCGGGAAGTCCAGGTTCAAGTCTTCTCATAGCCATCAAGCCCAGTGCAAGTAGCAAGCTCTCCGTCTTACTTATAGCACCTATGGTAATAAAGTGGAGAGGACTGTACATGCCGCCTTGATCTCCTTGGAAGAAGAGTGGAATATAGTCTTTGCCAGCTTGCAAGTAGCAAAAGTTTCTCCCTGTGTGTTCTTGCCTGTGTGTTGAAGTTTATCTAGACTTCTCACCCATTCCTGCCTCTTTTACCTTTCAGAACGCAGCTGCCCCTTCCCAGACCCAGGCGATCCCAGCCATGACACAGGCACCACAGGGTTACATGGGCAATCAGTCGGTCTCCATGGGCTACCAGCCCTACAATATGCAGGTGAGAGACTCCTTGAAACTGTTGCGCTGTGCCCCTTCTCCAGTGTCCAGCAGACAGGACTGAAGGGGAATTCTTGTATGTGCATAGAGGCAGCAAAGCCACCCCTAAGCTCCAGGCTGACTCCTGTTATGAATGGAGCCATGTGGATTGGCGGAAAGTCTTATGCCCTCTTCTTTTCCTGCCAGAACCTTATGTCAACCCTCCCTGGCCAGGAACAGGGTTTGAGTAACCTGCCACCCCAGCAGCCTTACCTGTCAGGACAGCAGCCTATGTATCAGCAGGTGAGTCTTCGACCAGCCACTTTGGGGGCAACTTCTTCATTTTATGTTAGGCTGATGCCCTGATTTGCTTCAGCTCAACATTGTTTGGCTTTTTAGCCTCTGTGCCATTCCATGGGTTGGAGGACCGTTATCTACAGTAGCTTTAAATGGGGGAGGAGGATGCCTTTTTAAACATGACCTCCTTACTCGCTTCCCCGTTTGCCTCCTTACAGATGGCACCTCCTGGAGGACCTCCCCAGCAGCAGCAGCAGCCTCAGCAGGCTCCAGTCCAGGTGCAACAGGCACAAGGCGGCAGCGGAGAGGCTCAGCTGATCTCCTTTGACTAATCTCTTGGCTTATGAGGAAAGGGAGGGGTGGGTTTCTAAGACATTGTAACACTACCATCTGTTGGTCACTGCTGTACTCGCTACACCATTGCTATTACCTTGCGCCATCCCCACCCTGGGGAACGGAGAGCTGAGCCCCCGCTGTCCTAGGTAGTTTCCTGTTGGCTACCTGTACCTCCCCCCTCCATCCCTCACTAAGTGAGCCTTCTGGGAGGAGCGAGAGACACCTGTGCTCAAATAACCTTATACACTCTTCCTTGGCTGTGGAGAGAGAGTAGCCCACTGCCTGATCCTCCTAGCTTTGTGTTGGCTGGGTAGCAGAGCAGAATTCTCAAGGAGTGCCTCCTATGTGCGCCGTTACAGGTTGGAGAGCTGCTCTTCTCATTGGAAACTGCATTTAAGCATGCTCCAAAGCCAGAGTAAATGGGTCCAGCCCACAGCATGATCTGGGCCTACATCCTTCTCCCCACCTCCCCTTTAGTACATTCTATGGTTGCATCTTGCCAATCAAGTGGCCTTCACCTCGAACACCACTGCCCCCTCCCCCTCCATGATCTCACAGCCCTCCATGTCTCTTCTCAGTCCCTTTGGAGAACCCACGACATTGAACACAGCCTGCTCCAGGCCTGCGTTTCTTCTCCCCTTCCTCTTCCCTACTTATGCTCGCTGCTTTTGAAGACTCATCTCTTGTGTTTAGTGCTGGTGTAGACAGAATGGAACCAGTGACAATAAAGTATTTAAAACTTTTTTCAGTCTATGCTTCCTCATAGGCCTTGGGTTAAAAGTTTCTGTCTCTGCAGATCTAGTTGGTGGGTTGTGACCACCAGTGTATGCAACTGGGTACAGGAGGCATTTGTCATCCTGGGGCAGCACAGAGAATAGAATTTCTTAAAGCCATTCTGAAAACCTTATTTCCCCCCCCCCCCTTCCCCAAAGAAGCTGCAGAAGCATCCATTTCTTTTTCTTAATTTAATTTCCACACCCATCCATATAAATAGGGCAGTCCTCCTTTGACTTTTCCGTAGCCAGAGATCATAACTCCCTCCGCCGAAAGATCAAACATTTGGTGTATTCGGGCATCTCCAGCTGAGGAAGAAAAATAGGCGCCGAGTCATTGCATGAGGGAGGATGAGCAAAATGGAAACCTATGGGAGAAACTGCAGAGCTGGTGGGATCCCCCTCCCCATGAAACAAAGAGCAAGAGTGGGAAGTGGTGGTTGTGGTTTCTACAGTTCTATTTCATTGCCCCCTACAATATTGTAGGCTGACCTCAGCCTCTTACCATGCGCTCGAGCCGCAGTGCATTAGTGTTTGCCAGTTGACGAAGCTCCTCCACATCTCTTAGTCCCCACTCAGGATTTCTGCCATTTTAAAAGTATAATGTGTTAAAACAGAACATGGCCTCGTCACAACAAAATCTTTAGAGCCTTTCCCAAGGAAGGGAAAAAAGGCAGTAGGCTAAAAGGCTAAACACGGTCTCTGCCTGTAACTCATCTTCATCACCTAACACAATCTTGCCCTGTTGTCCATCTTCCATGCTATTACACAACAAGTAAATAGTGAGGAAATAAATCAATGGGAGCTTTCCAAGAAGCCTTCCCCCACCCCGCCTTGATCTCACTAGGCCTTTGGTGGTCACCGCAAGGAAGACAAGAGATGTCCTTCAGCTCTAACATACCTGGCCTGGAGCATGTTATCCAGTTGCACATTGCACTCTGGAAGGATGATCCCATTAACGGCGAAGGGCTGTGGAGTGGAAGCAGAGTGGGAATTAATTCCGGGCCAGCATTCTATGGGGCTCTTAGGCCAAAGGTCTAGAATGAAGGCAACAAGCCTAACATCAGTGATCCTTGAGCAAGCCCCGTTGAATTCAGTAGGATTTACTTCTGAGGAGGCATTGTGCTGTAAGACTCATGAGCACGGTCACGGAAGAGCAAGAAGTCTTGTGGCAGAACTGGATCAAAATATGAGCTGCTTTCCAACCTTAAGGTTCTCCCTTTCCATCAAGTTGATGCAGGGGCGGTGGGGGATACTGCTTAGTGCTGGGCTTGGACATCCGAGCAGAGCAATAAGCAGAAGCACTCGGCCTTCCTGTTGGCTGATGTAGAGGACCGTGATACTTGGGGCTACTGTTTTGCACATCAATTCAAAGGCTCCCAACAACAAGCTGGTGGTCGGGCACTTTGAGAGCTGCACAAATCAAGACTTCTGGCATACTCCACCCATACCTAGATGTAATGAAATATGACCTTGCAGGTCAGATGGGGAATCCTGGCAAGCCCAGACTTTGCCTGTGATTGCCTTCCCACTGAGCTTAAGCTGTAATGGATGGTTTTCCTATACTCACCCCATAGGCCAAGCAAATGCCTCCAGGTTTCAGCAGTTGCCCTATGCCTTTAAACATTCCCTGTAACACAAAAGGTTATCTGTTGAATAAGTTCCTTTGCAGAGGTCAGTTTCCATAATATTGACCTAAGTGCTTTGTCATACCTCCAGGCCTTGATCAGTCATATGCAGCAGGTTAATAATAATGATGAAGTCACAACAGCCTTGACTCAAGCCAGCCCACTGGTCCCATGGCTGTGTTACATCTATGGCAAGGGGTTCTCGGACATTGGTCACCTTGGTGGCTTGGATGTAAGCAGAGATGCTGTGGGAAAAGATGGAAGATTCTTATTTTTGTGTGTAAAGCCATAATAAAAAAAGGGGATAACTACTTTCTCCAGTTTCCTTCCCTCTGGCCCCACAAAAAAGCAGCACTGGGTTTGAAATACAGTCAGGCAATATGGTGGGATGCTGAACCAGAGAAAGGCTAGACAAGGGTATGATATATGCATCCAACATTGATTCTCCAAGTTAAAGGGGTGGACACATTTTGATTTTTCCAAGTGACAGCGCTAAGATTTCAGATGTGACATGCTCTATGGATTATGGTCAGTGTAAATGACACAGGCACTCAATCACATGTGTATGTGACGCTAGCAACAAGCAATACAGCACACTGGCACAATCTCCCATGCCATTTTATGCCCTTCAGTTTCTGTCCTCATCCCTCCCAACACCTCTTGGTGAGCAATGACTATTAGAAATGTTATTGCTATTTGAAAAGGAATACCCCACACAACACCCTCTTTACTCCATCTGTTGACTTAAGCTGTTTGCGCCAGATGATTTTTGCACAGGCCAAGATGCCACCTACAAAATGCTGTTACAATTTTATCCTCACCCTTGCGCATGTTTTGCAAATTGTAAATTTCAGGAATAGCTAACAATAAAATAAAATGTAATGAAGGAACGTCTGGAAAAGCCCTTGGATGCTCGTCAACCGTTTGTTCATGTTTATCATACAACAACTCTAAAAAAATAATCCTCATTTCTCATACTGTAATCTAGTGCACATTAACCATGATAATTTTAATCTACCCACAATCCACAGACCCAGGCTAAGCAGTCAAAGCAACACCAGGTATTAAAACCAAGTTTTTAAAAAATGCATCTACCTTGGCATATACTGTTTTATTGCCAGATTATTCTATAGTCTAAAACAGGTTGCTACCAAGAAGTTCTCATTATTCTGTTTAAATGTACACATGCCGTTACTGCTTCAGCAGCAAGCCTTTCTTGCTTACCAAGAATATATGCACAGCTAGGATCTGTCCAATGCAGAACAGTCTAGCTATTTCTTGGAAAGGCATTTTCAGTCTACTGAACACAAGCTGCCATATGGTTTTTGACAGTCCCTTTTGGCTGACTATAAACAAGGACTAAGAGCCAGTTCTTTTTAGTGCAGATTTTGTGCCAACATTCTGCTGGGGCCAAGGCAAAGCATGGTCTACACGCCACTACAACACCCATCCCTTGCTGTCATCACAGGCCCCAGTGTACCTCTGTTGAGAAGCTGGGCTGATCTCTGAGGGTTGCCAGATGACCGTGGGCAAGGCCTGAGCAAAGTGCACCACATGCTGTCCTGTGCCAGATCCCAGTTCAAGCCCAAAAGCTGAGCTTGTGTCATCCACATAGTCAGCCAGCACCTCGAGGATGGTTTCCTTGTTTCTCTCAGCCATCGGTGAAACTAGCATCTTTTCTGGAGATAGGCTGTTCTCTTCTCCCGGGATTTCTGTTTGCTTTCTGATATCTCCAGCCCTACAATGATGCCCTAAGCTAGATTTATTAAAGCAAAGGAGATTACACTAAGATGCACTTGGCTACAGCAGGAAAGGCACGTGTTGCCCTTGCACCTGCAGCTCAGACAATCCTGCTGCAAGATTCAACACAATGTTTTCACTGGGATATTTTGTACAGACCTCTGAGCTGCGTGTTTGCTTCATACACCTGATGATCTATTCTACAAATTAGGCTGATCAAATACTCATCATGCTGCAATAAGATGGTTGCCTTTTAAGGGGCCACAGAATCCTGTTGTTTTTATTCAGAAACATGTTGCCTTTGGGATCTTGTTTCTGTTGGATTTTTTGTTAGATTTTATGTATATGCAAATGCAATACAATAATACATAACATTAACAGCATTATTATACAAGATCACTTTCGTCTAGGAGTTTGTTTTGTGGGCTATTAAGATCAGTGCCAGCTATCGGTAATAGGCTGGCTGCAATACTCCTGAATCAGGAATGTGTTCTAAATCAACAGTGCTGAGACTTGCGACCATCACTCACTGTATAAGAGGTCAAGAAATGGAACTGCTGAAACTAAAAAATACAACTTCATTTTATTGTGAAGGATCACATTAATGAATGCTTGTCTAAAGAAAAATGTTTTAGCAGGCATTGAAAAACAATACAAAAAGGCACCTTGTTAATAATACTGACAAAGCCTTCGGGGGCAGGATGAGCTCTGCTGTGGGGCTTCTGTTGTGAAGCATTCTTTGGGAGCTTTTCCCATGGAGTTCTTCATTTGTGGTGTCTGGTGGGCAACTCTGTTTCTAAAAACATTCAGTTCTTATCAGCATTGGCTAAATTCAAACTAATGCAAATCCTTGTCTCTGCATCTCTCCCACACAAATAGCCCTTTGTTTCAAGAAGGCAGACTGGGTGAAACACAAAGCTAATTCTGGATCCCAGCCAAGTTAGACTGCACATATTTGTGTTCTGTACATATCCAGCACGCTGCTATATATCAAATTACAAAAAAAAAAAAAATGTAAGTCAAGACTAATTCTGTACATCACCAAAATCCTTTTGGAAATTATTGTTTACTCAGTAGTAGGTCCCACTGAATCCAATAGGGCTTGCTCCCAAGTGTTTCAAGGCTGCAGCCTTAGCTTAATTACCAGCTTTGTAAACAACCCGTGATTTGCTAGGCCGAATTTTAATTGTCAGCGGCCCCAGCGCCGTGCTGTTAGTATGTGCACTTGGTAATATCAAATTATGCCTTCCCAGCTTTTGAATCCCACCGGTCTCCTTGCTAAACGAATCAAACAACCACCTCTGAAGAGCTTAGTGGCACGTTCCGGGAACACCATTTTACACCCATTTTACAGTTTACACCGCCTCCATTCCACGGGCTCCAAACGCTCCTTCCTCTTCCCGCGCAAAGAAAACACGCTCCCAAATCCCGCGCGACTTCCGCCGTTGCTAACAAACGCGTCTGCCGCCGCCGCCGAGCGCAGCAACGCCTACCATAAAGTCTTCATCCCTAGCGCGGCATTGGGTAAAGGTGGGAAGCGGCCCCAACGTCATCTCCATCAACCACGGAGATGCACGGCGGGCCGCCTAGAGCGCCGTCGATCGAACTCGGCCGCGATAGGTGCACCCCGCTGGATCAGAGAGACGGAGCGGGCAGAGCGTTCCCTCGGCGTCCTCTGCCGCTCGCACGCCGGAGACAGAGGAGAGCGCCGGTGTGTCTCCGTCCTGCCCGCCTCCTGGAGCTGCCGCCATGGCCATGTTGCCCGCGGGCCGGCTCGGGACCGCTATCCGCCTGCTGCTGCGGTATGCAAGAGGCGGGAGGTGGGCTGGGCGGTGCCGAGGGGCCCGAAAGAGGTCGAGGTTAGGCGAGTTCACGTGCCAAACTCCCAGCGGAATCCCGCCTTTCCCGCGTGAGGGATGAGGCGCCCACGCGCGCTTACTCCGCCGTGAAATGTTCAAAGCTGCTTCGGGTGCTTCCCGTTTGGTGGTGCCCGCAACAGCTCTGAAAGGCGGGCCGCCCTCGCTAACCCCAAATCAGCATCGAGGGCGCGAAGCTGGTGGTGGCAAGTTTGCCAAAGGCCGACCTGCTGGTTTTTATGGCTGAGGCGAGACTTAAAACCAGAAACGTCCTGCTTCCTGGCTCCTGCTTTTAGTCGGTAGGCTAGGAGTGGGTAGGAGCTTAAAACTGAACGAAGGATGGGGTTCCCAAGGGTCATCTAGTCCAACCCCCTGCAACACCAAGAGAAGGTCAGCCACTGGGCAGTCTCTGCTGGACAGCTTTGTGGAGCAGAGGACTTCCTTTTTGAAAATTAGAGTAGACCATGCAAGATTGAAGTCAGTCCACCCTGCACTTCACCTGCTCTGTTGACAACTATCTGCTCTGAGTTATCCCACTATGGAGCTCACAGTGCGAAAACAAATTTCTCTATACCTCACGTTGGAAAACACTTCAAGCTTTTAAAAATGCCTTTTAGTAATATGGACATTCTGAAGGAAATCAGCCCTGAGTGCTCACTGCAAGGCCAGATCCTGAAGCTGAGGCCCCAATACTTTGGCCACCTCATGAGAAGAGAAGACTCCCTGGAAAAGACCCTGATGCTGGGAAAGATGGAGGGCACAAGGAGAAGGGGATGGCAGAGGACGAGATGGTTGGACAGTGTTCTCGAAGCTACAAACATGAGTGACCAAACTGTGGGAGGCAGTGGAAGACAGGAGTGCCTAGTGTGCTCTGGTCCATGGGGTCACGAAGAGTCGGACACGACTAAACAACAACAATAATATGGACATCTCCTTACATTTGTTTTTAAAATTACACTACAGTTTTGTCGCTTCCTTTTCCACAGCACCTACACCAAACCTACCTTCCCCTTTTCCACAGCACCTACACCAAACCATGTTTATATCACCCTTTCTTCTCACTTGGTTGGCCTTGCTGTTTCTCCTGAAGCACATCTGTTCTCATTTTTTCGTTCATTTACTGCTTGCACAGGTCTTTATGTTGTGAACCATAAAGTGCTGACAAACTCTATGTTGATTTTTCTACAGGCAGCATCAGCCACGAGCATGTGCTGTTAGGATGCTGAAGACTACCAGCTCACAGCGAAGTGAAGCCTTGGCAACTCCGCCTCTTGATAATGTTCCCAAGGAGTACTCGCCCAAGATTCAGCAGCTAGTTCAAGACATTGCCAGTCTCACCCTACTGGAGATTTCTGACCTCAATGAACTGCTGAAGGTGCCAGTGTTTGCATGGGAAGCAGAGTGATTGCTGTACTAGGGAAAGATGGGGCAGCAGACAGCTCATTGTTGGTCATGTCTTTCTCTTTTTCTGTAACAGTGGGATGGGGTGCTTTGGAATTCCTTCCCCAACTTCTGTGATGCATACGATATATAAGAAGGCTTAATATTTTTCTAACACTGTCTTTTTCTTCAGAAAACCCTCAAGATCCAAGATATGGGACTCATGCCAATGGCTGGGATGATGCCACCAGCACAAGCAGCAACTCCAGTAAGGGATCGTCCTTTTTACTTGCTGTTTATTTGGGCTGAGTAGCAGCTGTAGCTGGGCAAATGTCTGAATGAAAAACTTCAGCAGCCCTACAAATGAGCATTCTGTTGAGAGAGTTGTGTGTGAAGGCACCAAAGTATTACATAACAGGCATGTTGATTGCTTGAGGCTGTTGGACTAAGCATGCAGCCAGCCTGTTAGTTCTGCTGCAGTGTCATGGAAAAGGTTGTTTCAGTGTTGCTAACTCGTCAGATGACATTTTCCTGGATGTTACTGGTGTATAACAAACTCAGCAACTGGAGATGGGAATGCAGGGGTGAGAAAAGTTCTCTGCTAATAGGGGTTGTGGTTGTGCTTGGTATCGCAATCATCTTGTCACATTTATTTATTTACATACCCTGTCTTATGAACTCTTAAGAAATAAGATGTTCAGAACCAAAATACCATTTACTGTATATAAAAGCAACACAAAGCCATTAAGCTATCTTAAGAGTAAATAGCACTAACACCAGTGCAATGGGCCTGCCACTTATGTGAGGTTCAGTTCCAGGGGTCCATGTGTAAAGGCAAAATCATGAGTATTCTGTCCCTGAAAAAGAGAGTGCCATTGCATCACATATTTTCAGGCCACTGCAACAATTTAAATCTAGCACATGATGTGTTGGGCCTGCAATAACCAAGGATAACCCTGTCATTATTGTGGACATCACAAAGACCTGAGCTGCAGGTGATAGGGAAGCCTGGACATGGATGTTAAAACCCTTTACCTAAGATTGGGCAGATAGTTGTAATAACTCTTACTGCAGTTGACATCTCAGGGCTGATACTACATCAAGAATCAAGTTGGGAGCTGTTGGATCAAAACAGGTCGGCTTGAATTATGCACTGAGTTCTTAGTTCTATATTCCTGGACAGTAGCGTTCACTAGAATTAAATACTCAGTGGTAGATGTTTTGTTGACAGTTGATTTGGCATTAATATGTTGCCCCTTGGCCCCTCACACACGCACAAACAAATCCCACTGCAGCCAACCAAAGACAGTCAACCACATCCTAGGCCACCCCAGCCTCTCACACCACCAAGGAAACATAACAAGCGAATAGAAAGAGAACCTGTCCAAGTGACGCTGAAACAACCCCCCTCCCCCGCGCACACGCTATGTCAAAGAACATGCACTTTACCATCCCACCCCTCCTCTCCCATCCCCTCCCTCTTTTCTTCCCAATATAAGTTGCCCCTTGGGGCCACACCTTTCTGTGACCCATTCCCCTTATTAAGATTTTCTAAGTACCATGTCAAGACAGTCTTTATAGTAGCTCTGTTTTGATATCATCTTCCCATCCCAAAAAAATGCAGGGATTTGCGTAAACTGCATGCAATCACTTCCAAAGTTGCAGGCAAGTGCTCCTTAAATGTGAAGATTTCCACATCAAAGTCTCCTTTCTCAAAGGAGGTTACTTATACAACATTATGATACTTCTCCCTTGTAGCCTTAGATCAGTGTTTGCCAACCTGGTGCCCTCCAGGTGTCTTCGACTACAACTGCCATCTGGAGCTGTAGTCTAAAACATCTGGACAGCAGCAGGTTAGTGAAAATTGCCTGCTTGTATTACATTGGTTAAGAACTTGAGCATTTGTGGAGCAGATGAAATGTCCATTTGGCCCGCCACCTATTTCCCATTGTGGACAATCAGAAGTTTCTGGTCCATATGCTGGGCCTTTCAAGTCAATAACAATTCACCTGCTATGACTTCCAGTAACTGATTAGATATGCTCATTGGGCCACTTCCAGTAATAAAAAGCTGGTGTTCAGTTAAGGCAAGGCTTTTGGGCTGACCTACTGTCTATTCCTTCATCATTAAAGGAGAACTAGCATAGATGGTGAGGTGTTTTAATCTTCTTTCTAGTTTACTGTTGATTTTGATCAACTCTTAAATGTTTTAACTACTTGCTTCTAACTTTTCATTGATGGTTTTCATTTCTTGTAAACCGCATAACGGTTTTGTTGCAGTCAAGTGCTATATACATTATGGTTAAATAAAAATAAAGATTCAGCAATGGTCTTGCAGCCCAACACAATAATTTAGGGGAAATAATGAAGGAGTAGCTGGTGCAAGTTTTGTTAGATCTTCCCTCTGTATTTGGTACTTTGGTACTACCATTGGCTAATGAAACTTCAGGGATGTGAGGGTCAGGCTCCTGTTGCCAATTGTGAGTGGGTTTTTATCTTTTTTGCTAGGAAGCTGAAGAGGATTTTGTCCCCAAGAAGCCGGAGAAGATAAATTTTACAGTCAAGTTGACTGAATTGAATGCTGCAGATAAGGTGAAACTTATCAAGGAGGTGAAGAATTGTATGCAAGGCTTAAACCTTGTCCAGGTAAGCAGATGGTGCTCAAGGTGAATGTGCTAAAGGCTTGAGGGAGGCAAGTTTCCTTTTACTTGTGCCATACAGAACTTAATTATCAAGTAGCCCCATCTACTTGGGCTACTTTCGTGCATTTAATGGTGGTGCAAGTACTTCCTTGCTCTCTGCCTCTTGTCTGATATATCCACAAGAGGTCTGCAGTCAGTACTTAGGGCAAATGCACATTTTGCTTGACCTGTACTTTGATTGTATTGTGTACCAATTTATTCCCCTGGGTCCGGGAGCTTTTCTTTTTCTGTGGCTGTGCCTTCCGAAAATCTGATCCTACCTGCTGAATTGAAGCTCCATTAAGCAAAATCTCTCTTTGGATTTTCTGCACATCCATCAAAAAAGATCTGATTCAGTGGGAAAGATCAAATTTTCACAAGGCACAGTTGCAGAACAATGAGGAAAGCCCTGGGACCTTTAATCAGTACACGGTAATCAGGGGAAATGAATCAGTACACAATACAGGTCAGGTGAAGAGTATAGGAGCCCTTGGTCATACCACTTGGGGGCAGCAAATTACAAAGAGATGAGCTGCCAAAGGAACGTTCACACGAGGAAAGTGAGGAGCTAATGCAGAGTTAGTGGAAGCGAATTTGCATCCTTTGAGATAGTACCAGCTAGTGTGGCAAGTCCCTTGCGAATCATGATACTCCAAAGAGGATTCTTCTAAGCATTTGGACTCTGGTCAGAAATGGCTTACTGTTTCTTGCCAGGAACTTGGCCAGCTGAAAATTAATACTGCCGCTTCAGCCTAGGAAATGCTTCTGCTTGGCTCATCTTCTAGGCTGCGTGATCTGCGAAGTGGGGAGATAGGGGCGAAGTCACAGAGGGTCCCATACTAGTGGGAGCAGACAGCAGCGGCTTCTTGGGTTCAGCGTTATCCCTTTCCGTGGCTAACTGGAGTGGCTCTCTTATCTCTTGCAGGCGAAAAAGTTGGTAGAGTCTCTTCCTCAAGAGATCAAGGCACACGTCTCTAAAGAGGAAGCGGAGAAAATCAAAGCTGCTCTGGAGGCAGCAGGAGGGACTGTCGTTCTGGAGTAACGGTTGGCATCGGCAGCCAAAGGACTAAAGCAGAGCAGGGGGAAGTCCTGCGCTCTGTCACCCACCTGAAGCTTTTATTTGCCTGCTGACTGGTGGTGGTGGGATGCTGTGCAGTTCCATGAAGCTGTGCCCCGCCTTGTTTTCTCTGCAATGTGGTTGTCCACTGAGATGGCCCAGTGTGGGATGAATGTCTTCGGCACAATGGGGGTCTGTTGTTTGTACCAACACTGCAAGGAACTGAATCTATAAAGAGTATACACGGGGGCAAATGCCTTTAGAACAAGTGTTGTGTGAGCAGACTTTCTTGCATACCAGTGTCCCTCTTCACCTGGAAGCGCTCCCTGGTTTGTGCGTTTTTGCACCAGATCCTGCTAGCTGCTCATCTTAGGGTCTCTTGGTGGTATTCAGGGCCACTCTCTTAGCTGCAGTTTCTAACATGACCCACAAGGACAGCCTTCCCAGTTGACTGGGAGGCTGTGGACTCTCCGTCCTTGGAGGTTTTTAAGCAGAGGTTGGATGGCCATCTGTCACAGATGCTTTAGTTGAGATTCCTGCATTGCAGGGGGTTAGGCTAGATGTCCCTCTGAGTCCCTTCAGACTCTTCAGTTCTTTGATACTGTGATGGGACTTGTAGCCCGGGTTGGGGAGAAGCATGTTGACGAAGCATGGTGATGACTAACCACTCAACATAGAAGTGTAGTGGTCCAGGGACCTGCCTTGCATTGCAGGCAGCTTTCCCCATCATGAGCTGTTCCTCCCCATGAAAGAGATTGAATGTGAAAAAGCCTGATCTCTTTTCTCCTCAGGATATTAACTTAAATGACAGGTTTTTCTGCACCAGGTAATCCTGGGCAGGGACGATGCATTGTGTAGGTCCGCACCATGCACAGATACCCTGAGTAATACTAGTTGCCCTGTTTCTTTCCACCTGTTTTCTGCACCAAGAACCTGAGCTCGTGGGAAAATCTCTCTGGCCATCTTCCAGAACTCCTGGCTGTTCTCTGTTACAAGTGGATCAGTTTTACACTCCTTCCCTCAACCCCATCGGATGTGATTTATAGGCAACTCGGCTTTTCTTACTGCCGGGCCCTCGCTGGCTTGTAGCTTCACCAAATGAAAATTGGGCAGCTAAATCTATCCAAACAGGAGCTCCTGTTTCAAGGGATGAGGGGAGTCAGTGCTTGGAAGAGACCGTTCTTGGAAGGAGTGGAGCACAAAGGGAAGGGCCTCTGGGACACAGTGAACCTCTTTCAGCCTGTTCCATGTTCTATTCATAAATGACAGTGTGTTCCTTTTCGCTACACTGTTTTGAAGTGGCCAGAATTGATCTTCTCAGTTGGTTTTAGATAAGACACCCAGTGAAACAAGCTGGGTTATTAGTCCAAAGGCCATATTGTCACACCTTTCACCTTGACTTGTTCCTGAGTTCTATTTGGCAGGTGGGGGGGGGTATGGAAAGTAATGCCGTATTTGACCACTTTTGCTTTCTTGCCTTCCTCAGCCTCATAAAAGCTAGTTAGTTCCAAGCAGTCTATCCTGGAAGTGGCCAATTGCATAGGCTTTTTGCTAAGAAGCATGGAGTTTGGTTTCTCTTTCTTTCTTGAATGTCTCTTATTAGGCATTTCCCATTAAATCAGTTCACTACAAAATGCCAAATATTCCCAGTGAAGAACTAGTTTAGGATATTTTTGTCCTATGCATCTCAGCGGTTGTGCACAGAACCTATGCTATGATGTAGTCCTCTGTGGATACAGCCATGCCCACTTGCAAGAAATTCCACATACTAGGAAGCCCTGATTACTTTCTGCGGTCACATACATCACTTCTAGGAGACCGTGAGTGTGGAGGGAGGCAGCTGCATCCTCCAAAGTTGGCAGGTGTATTAATAGTGGGGAGAAAATATTAACATGGCTAAAGCACTCCAAATTCCTCCCTCGTAACCATACTGTGTGTCTAAATGCCATTTTGTTTTAAACATAAATATGTGGTTTCCTGCTTCCTGTGTCCAGTGAAGTAAAGAACTCTCTTGCATCGCCCTTGTTAGTACATCCATCAAGGTGTGTGCTCTTAAAGCAGTTTGCGGGGAGTGGAGTGGGAAGGGATGCTTTTGAAGAGAAGGTTGAACAATAAACAGTGTCCCTGGCCAGCTCAGAGAACAGCATGATGCTAACATTCGACTTTGAATCAGCTTTGATTTCTGTTTGTTTTGTTTTTTTTAATGCAACAAATAATACAAAATGAAGGAAATGTTTAGAAACATTTATTTCACCCTGCCCATGTATTTCCATGCTTTTGCACACTGGGGGCTAGAAACACACAAAATTAAATTTCCACAGTTTTCTACATCGCCTTCAGCTTCAGACATCTCTGAGATGCTGCATAGTGCAATTGTAGTCAGGCACATATTTAGGTGCTCCTTTCTACTAAAGGTGCTGTAGTGCCACTGTGGCAGTGGCTGCTATGACAAGACTACTGTTTACAATCCTAAATACAAGAAGAATTACAGAAACAAGATCCAGTAGCCTGTGGGTGTTTCACTTGCATCTCTGCCAACTGACACTAGCCATAGGCATGTCAACCTGCAGCAATGGTACAAATGTCACAGAACACCCCACTCCTGCCCCTCCCACATACAGGTCCTAGCTTCACTCTCTGGGATATCAGAAATACTGGAGAGCCACAGCCAGTCCAAACAAGACAGTACTGAACTGGATGGACTAATGTTCTGATTTCATGTAAGGTGGTTTCATATGTTCTCTCTACATGCAACAGACAAAACTATGAGGTAGCCAGCACTTCCACTGGAAGAGGTCAAGGCCCACCAACAACAAGTACTCCAACATACAAGCGCTCCCAAGGTTTTTCCTCCAAAGGAACTCAAAAGGAACTCAAATCCCCTGCCAGCCTAACAAGCCAGTATTAACAGCATGAAGGAACATCAGCAGCATTCAGGCTACCATTTAGACAAGGAAAGTGGGAGTGCCATTCTGGTTGCCAGAGCCATCTGGATCCATGGCCCAGTACATAACAAAAGGTCCATATATGGAATGTTAGGCCACAGGCTCCCCAAGAGAAGAGGTTGGCTAGGGTAGAGCAGCTGATAACATTCAGATCACAATACAGAATATATTTGTGTTGGTTTCAAGGTGCAGTGGGAGTTTATTGCGAGAGGTGAGGGTAAGTGGATGGGGACAGAGAGTGTGGGCAAATAAACACTGCCAGGAAGCTTTCAAGAGGCAGGTCAACAAACTATAGTAGCTCAGGGAAAGTGTAAAGCAATGAGAAAAATGTTGACCCTCATCTCGGGCAAAGCCAGTAAATTTGATCCTAATCTCAGGCAAAGCCAGTGACCACAGGACTGGAAGAAAAGTGGCAGGATCTGATCCAAAGAGCTCTATAACTGGACCCTTGTCCCCCAGGGGCCTGGCCCACTATGCCTTTTTCCTACTCAACATGAACCCAGAAATCTAGCTCAGGGGTGCTCAAAGGTGGACCACAACAACCATCATCCTTGGCCATGAGAGCACTACATGAGCCACTCCTGTTCTAGGTAGAGCCATTGCTCACTGCACCAGCATAGGATTAGCACATGAACTGGCCTGGATCCCAGCTATCATACTCCTGGCTGAGAAGATGAGAAACCAGCAGACTCTTAGGACAATACAGTGTGGTGCTCTGTCAGATCACATACGTAATTCAAGGGCTAATGGTCTCACTCTGACAACTGTGGGCCCCCACAATGCCTACAAGTCTGCTTGGTTTCGCTAGACTGTTGTATCTTCAGTCTCTGTCAGTGCAAGAGAAATTAGGAACCATCTTATCGCTGGCCAGAAAGCACGTAGCTCAGGGATAGGAGGATCATACTGTTTGCGCTTTGATGTGTTAAGAAAGTGAACACTGATAGAGAGCAGATTTCGAGCTGGCGCTGGTACAACAGTGCTTTGATAATTCAGGTGTTGGCTCAAGGTAAGTAATATTTTGTCAGAGCACACTTTGGTGCTAGTTAAGAATTATATGTTATAAAAATTATTAATCAATTCCCACCCTTCACCCTAAGGTCCAAATTATAAGGTCCACTATTTCCTGTTTAGGACAAGTGTGACTCACCAAGAATGGCAGTTCAGCCTAACAGTGGAGTTTGATCTCTTTGCTATCCTGGAGTTAGAGACAAGATGCCTATAACAAACACATGCCTGCTTGGGAATGTGGTGGGTTGTTTTTTATTCCTGAAAGGAGCAAATCTCTAGGATCCTATTGATTTTTGAGGACCAGTTTATGCGCACGTGCAAGCCACTTGACAGCTTGCAGCCAAGAGTGGAAACAGATTATGCTTGTGGGCTGAATGATGCTGGCCTGTGCCTTCAACAGTTCTTATCTAGTGCCATCATATTAGTGAATATTTCTGCTCCATATGATGAGGATACCCAGTGTGATGGTTGCCCTTCACTGTGTATAGAATTTGCCAAGGGGATGCCATCTTCTGTGGCATTCAGCTCCCTGCAATCCTAAACGTCAATAAACACAGTAGGACTTGCATCTGAGTAAATATCCATAGACCTGGCCTATGAATACAAGGACTGTTGCCAATGAAAGATAGTGTGATTGAGGCGATATGACACGGCTTTGAGATGCGGGGTTAATATTGTAAACAGGTTTTTCAGATATTGCAAACAGTCACTGCCAACAGTTTTTTCTTAACAAACATTCCCTGGAAAGGGTAAGTTCTTAAATGAAGGGGCAGGAGACATAAGGGCTGGTATTTTGATGCCAATCATGTCTGTTACACTTTCACAATAAAAATTTCTCTCAGCACTCCAAAAGTCATATGTAGAACAAGAAACTACAATGGCGTTATGTACAATAAGTATTTGGCTGATGTAACGCAAGAATAAATCCAGGTTTGCCGCCAAATATACACTTGACAGGGAGTTGTTGTTGCCAGCTAGTGCACTCTTCTCCTTTTGCAATTGTGTTTGACCTATCTATTTGTTGTTGTTTAGTCATGTCCAACACTTCATGACCCCATGGACCAGAGCACGCCAGGCACTCCTGTTTTCAACCGCCTCCTGCAGTTTGGTCAGATTCATGTTAGTAGCTTCGAGAACACTGTCATCCCCTTCTCCTTGTGCCCTCAATCTTTCCCAACATCAGGGTCTTTTCAAGGGAGTCTTCTCTTCTCCTGAGGCGGCCAAAGTCTTGGAGCCTCAGCTTCAGGATCTGCCATTCCAGTGACCACTCAGGGCTGATTTTCTTCAGAATGGAGAGGTTTGATCTTCTTGCAGTCCATGGGACTCTCAAGAGTTTCCTCCAGCATCATAATTCAAAAGCATCACTTATTTGGCAACCAGCCTTCTTTATGGTCCATCTCTCACTTCCATACTTCACTACTGGGAAAACCATAGCTTTAACTATAGGGACCTTTGTCGGCAAGGTGATCTCTGCCTTTTAAGATGCTGTCTAGGTTTGTCATTGCTTTTCTCCCAAGAAGCAGGCATATTTTAATTTTGTGACTGCTGTCACCATCTGCAGTGACCATGGAACCCATGAAAGTAAAATCTCTCACTGCCTCCATTTCTTCCCCTTCTATCAGTGGCCTAGCGTGGGTTGTCAGCACCCGGGGCAAGGCAAGTAATTTGCACCCCCTAACCCGTGGATTTTAGCACTCAGAGAGCTGCGAGTGCGAGCGCACCCCCCTCAGATGTTGTGCCCGGTGCGGCCGGCCCCCCACTGCACCCCCCACGCTATGCCACTGCCTTCTATTTGCCAGGAGGCAATGGGACCAGTGTTTTTTTTTATGTTGAGTTTCAGACCATATTTCGCGCTCTCCTCTTTCACCCTCATTAAAAGGTTCTTTAATTCCTCCTCCCTATCTATACTGTACCACAAAACCCAAAAAAGGAGTGGGGGGGGGGACGAGGAACTGTGTGTGAATTTACAACGAAGGAGTCAGCAGCAGCTTGGCTGCTCGATTTAAACAGAGCCAGGATTTCCTTCCAGATTAGCCATGATCTCGGCGGGCAGCGGAGATCAGCGGCGCCCGACGCTGCAGAATCCGTCGTCGAAAGGTGATTGTCCAGAAGCCGGAATGCGCGGGGGCGGACAAAGACGGGGGCTCCGCCTGAGCGGACGAAGGCTGCGTACCGGTTACTCTCCCTCCCCGGTACACCCAGCCGGGCCTCCGCGTTGCTCTTTTAAGGCGTCCCTCCCATGGCGGGCGTTGCCCCTTTAAGGCCTCGTCGGTTCAGTGCAGGGAGCGGCGGCGGTGAGCAGGAGGAGGCGGCGGCGGCCGGGCTTCCCGGGTCCGTGCAGCGGGGAGGTGAGGAGCAGCAGCAGCAGCCACGCAGAGCCGGCGGCGCGATGGTGGAGAAACGCGTGTCCCGCTGGTACTTCGGAGGCCTGGCCTCGTGCGGGGCAGCCTGCTGCACCCACCCGCTAGACCTGCTCAAGGTGCGTCTTTGCGTTAGAGAAACCCGCCAGGAAAGAAGACGGGGCACCCCTTTCCCCGGCGACGGATGGGGGGGACCTGGCCCCTAAAATCCCTCTCCGGCCCTCTGCCTCCCGTCTTCCCCCTGGGCTCCCCTGCGCTGATCTCTGCTGGCCCCATCCCTGCTGTTTGTCTCTCGCCGCCCCCTCCGCTTCAATATTGCCGCGTGTTTCCTTTGCAGCTTGGGAAATCCTTGCGCCGCTTCCTTTCCCCGCTTGGCTGCAGGGAAAGGTGGCTGAACACCAAAGTGCTCCAAGGAGAGGTTCTTCACCTCTAACCTACCATTTGCGTCTAAGGCAGCGCGAGCGACGGCAAGGGGAGGAGACACTTCCTTAGCCCACCCCCACTCAGGGTTGGAGACTATAGGGGGCTGACAGTGGTGTGCCATTTCCCTTTTCTCCTCTCCCCCACCCCACCCCTTACAATGATTTCTATCTGCCATTTTGGCTCCCTTGATAACTAGGAAGTTGGAACTGCCTGGGCACCACCACCACCACCGTGGTGCACAGATGTACCCCGTTTCCCAGACAAGAGACATGGCCTGCGGTTGGTATTCTGGCCCTGGCTGGCACCCCTTGGTGTCTCGTTTCCTGGGCACAGCAGACTGGCATCTGCTGCCGCTGTGTGCCCTGTAGTGGGAGGCTCCCTCTGGCCAGACGGCGTTGGCTGCCTTCCAGGAAGCAGTGCCTAAGGAGCTAACTGAAGGCAACAGTCTTGAGTCTGTTCAGATTGATTGATTGATTAAATTTGTATTCAGCTGAAGATCACAGGGCAAGTTCGAAACATAAAAATACAAAAACGAGAACAGACACCTCCCCCTCATTTCCAGTTCATTCTATGTAAGGTAAAGGTAAAGGACCCCTGGACAGTTAACTCCATTATGTGTAGTATAATTTGACCAGCTAGCATTCTCCACTACGAATTAGAGAGCACAGATCAAGGCATAATTATCATCACAGTAGTTGGGCCCCTGCTCTGTTCAATATTACTGTAGTGTACTTGTAAAACAGGTATAGCCTGTCTGGTTTCTAGCTTCTACTATGTGTCAAGTGATACAGAATTTGCACAGCGTTTTCTTGGTTTGAGAGACTGAGGCCTAATTGTGTTGGTTTGGAAGTGAGGACTTCCAAGATAACAGCTTGAATTCAGTGGCAGTATCTCCTGGTATGAATGGAGGCCTGCAAAAAGCAAAGAGGCCCCATTCAGCCACGATTCTGCACTTCTGCCATTGTGCAGACCCCTCACAAGTGGCCAAATACCGTAGCTTCTGCCCTGAAAGGCAAGCGCACAGAGGGAAAGCGGCATGTCCAAGGTCAGTGGGGCCATTAAGAGTTTCTCTTAATGATCTCTGGCATGCAGCCCTGATCAGCAGATGCAGTGTTTTCCTGTACTCTGTTGAATGGGTACAGAAATTTATTTTCTTTATCTCTATCTTTATTGCTGTTATTTCTCAGATTCATTAGTCGTCATAGTGGGCGTTCTTAAGTTATTTTGTTTTCTGTTTTAAAAACAGAATCCAAGGTTCCTCAAATGTACGCAAAAGACATTCGTCCTTGACATGGGGCAAGCCAATCAGAAAGGCCAAAACATGAGGAAGAATTCAAATGTTGCACTAAAACAAACATTCTGGCAAGGCAAGCATTTCTGTTTGCTCAAGGGAACAGTCCTCCCTTTCCTCCCCCATGTGCTGTTCTAAGGGTTCTCCTGCTTACTCCCTACAAGCCAATTTGGGGAACGTGGGGTGAGGAGAGAGGAAGAAAGCCCCATTGCACTAGTAGCAGTCCTCGTGTGAGCTTTTTTGAGCTGTGCCAGTTAGTCAAATCTGTCCTATAATCCAGGAAGAGACCAGTGTCAACAGACCTCTCCTGGCTGCTGTCTAGAGCTCCACACAGAAGCCTGCTTGGGATTTTAATGATAACTTTTCTAAGCCCTTTTATTACCCAACTGCCCTGCATTTATTTTTTGTGTACCTAGACAAGAGATCTGCCAACTGCCTTTCTCTGTCTAGGGCCTATTTCTCAGGGGTATCTGTCAGGGACCACACATTGGTGATAAGTGAGGCTACATCCAGTTTCCACCTTTCTTTCTGCCTGCCCGGCCCCTGCCCCTTTCCCCATCCCTTTGTCACCTGCATGAACTTAGGCCAAAAGATGCATGCAGTCCTCGGGGCATAAGGTTGCCCACTCCAGCAAAAGTGGTCTCTGAGGTGATACTCATCATCGCACCAAGGTGTCCCCAGCTTTTGTCCTTGCTCTTGAAAGTCAAATGTCGAAGACTGCATACACAACATACATCTGAAACACACTTACACACCTTAGAGAATCCTGGGAACCCTAGTTTACTCCCTCACAGACTTACAGTTCTCAGCACCCTTATCAAACTGCAATTCCCAGGATTCTGTGGGGGTGGGAATGTATGGTGTGTACATGGCCCAAGTCTGCCCCACAGGCTGCTTTAAAGCTGACAGAAAGGGGATGGACTTGTCAAACTCAATAAACTTGAAAGATAGCTTTCTTAGGAGGGGAGTTTGTGGGGCTACCAAGTTTTTCTGCCCAGCCACTGACAAGTTACCAGGCAAGGCCTGTTCTGAGATTCTCACCCACTCCACCCGCCTCTCCCTGAGCATTCTGCATACTTAGCCCTGGTCCCTAATGGGGTGGGAACATTCTTTTCCCTTGTTATGGTCTGGCAGGGGCACACTAATGCCAGCATGAAGCTGCTAACCCTGGAGATTCCTGCAGATTTGAGCCTCCATCGTTTGCTTTCCCTGTGTCACTGCTGGGCCTGCCAGCTGCTTGATGAGCACATTCCAGCTTCATCCTTCACAATGGGATCTTTGAGCTGCCACTGGCTGCCTGGGAACACTGCCCATCTGAGCTGCTGTCCTCTGCTTCACTGCCCTCTCCTGGCTACTGGTACTTCTGCAGCCTTAGCTGATGTGTGTTTCCACCGGGGGCTGCTTCAGTCCACTTGCTTCTTAAAAGGGTGGGTCTTACCAAAAATGGCGAAGCTGTGGGTCTTCCAGATGTTGTTGAACTCCAACCCCTGCTCCTAGAAGGCTCTTGGATTTATTGATTTATTTATTGTTTTTATTTAAATTAAATTTATTTAAAATTATATATTTTGATTCTCTGGCCCCATATCTGCACAAATTTATTATCCCAAAATACAGACGTGCTTTTACACTTGCAAGACTGGATGTTTTGCCATCTGCCGTACTTGAGGGTCAGTTCCAAAAGATCCCGCCTGAGAAATGTCTTTGCCCCTGTGGAGATGGTAGCACCGAAACAGCGGCACATGTCCTCCTGTCTTGTGCTCTCTACAAAGACCTGAGGAACGAGATCATCACCCTACTCGTACTAACCATCCCAGGGTGCTCAACCACTGCCACAATGTCCTTTCTTCTATCAGATCAAAATGAGCAGATAACAGCAAAGGTTTCTAGGTTCATAGCAGGGGCAATCAGAATAAGGGCCACTAACTGACAGCTGATTCAGGACTTTAAATTGTGCTCTTATATCAAACTTCCTTTTCTGCGTATACTGTAATGTTTTACTGTTGCTATGGCCATTGGCTAATGCGAATAAAGTTTTATCTTATCTTATATAAAATATATTTTATTTTAGTTATTTATTGCTTTTCTCCCAAAAACTCAAGTACATGGTTTCTGCTCATTTAATCCCCAGGACAACCCTGTGAGGTAGTGCCTGGCTTTGTGGCCAAGTGAGGATTTGAACCTTTGTCTCCCAGCTGTTAATCCGACACTCTAACAAATATAAAATCACTGTAGATTTGGAAGGGGCCACAAGAGTCACCTCGTCCAATCCCTTGCAGTGCAGGGATATTTCGCCCAGTGTGAGGCTAGAACCCACAACTCAGAGAGATTAAGAGTCTCATGCTCTACCAACAAAGCTATCCCCAGCTGCCTATAAAACATCGGTACATTTGCATTCAAGAACCTCCAGTCAGATAATTGCTTGGACTCCTTGTTCCTTACAGTAATATCATGCAGGATGGGAGAAGGCCAGTGTCGAGAAGTGCAAGTGTTTTGTACTATTTCATTTCTGGGTCCAGTTCAGAACTTGTGTAGGCTACAGTCTCTTGTTGCTTGAATTGACCTC
Source organism: Podarcis erhardii (assembly GCF_964252035.2). Taxonomy (NCBI): domain Eukaryota; kingdom Metazoa; phylum Chordata; class Lepidosauria; order Squamata; family Lacertidae; genus Podarcis; species Podarcis erhardii. The sequence continues at coordinate 32,209,328 of NC_138498.1, forward strand.
TCCCCTTCTTCAGGATAAGGGCTGGTTGGCCAATGGCCCTGCCAAGGTTTTTTTTTTTTTTATCAACGTGGCAGCCTTTCACCTAAATTCTCTCCAAGATGGCTGTACAGTACTATAAACACGAGCTGCTCCACTGCGAGGTCAGGGTGCTTGCAGGTGGGATGGTAATCTGGGAAACCAATGTTGACCTGCATTTCTAAACTACAGAAGCAGATGGGTCAGCAGTCGTCTGTGGATGCAGGCACCAGACTGTCCAGGGAAGCCCCTTGCCATGGCTGGAACAAGTGCCTTGTGGCTGTGATTGCAAAAACATCCAAAATTAATAGCACCCATTAGGTTATGGGGTGAAGAATGCAGGAATCTTCTTACAGCTCACTGGGGGGAATAATATCTGGGAGAAATTGGGGGAGGTAGCTGGGAGGTAAGACTTGTCTTTCTGGAAGGAGTGGGTTTTGTTGGGCAAGCCACATGTCCTGATGGAGGGGAAAGGGTTTTGTAAAAGCAAGGAAACCAGAAGTCACGAATCCTTTTCAAATTTTATGGGGGAGAGTGGAGCAGGATAACAAAATATAAATTCTTATGCAAAGGGATTGTCTCTAGGGGGAAAACATCAGTCATGGCTTTAAAAATAGAGAGAATCTCTCCTTAAGCTCTGGTGGGCAGTATTCTTGGAGTAGAAGATTCAAAGTGGATGTTTACAATGAATTCCTGAGATCTTGTTGATGTGGAGTTGCAGTTTCATTTGTTTGCTGTATCAGTGGTGCATGGGCCGTGGCTGCTTAATCTTTTCCTTGCCCTGGCCCCCTCAGAGAACAAAGAGCCTGGCAAATCCAGCCTGACCTGTTTGCTACCTGCTTTCCTTGCCTGTAGGTCCACCTGCAAACCCAGCAGGAAGTGAAGATGCGCATGACGGGCATGGCTTTGCGTGTGATTCGCAATGATGGCTTCCTGGCCCTCTACAGTGGGCTTAGTGCCTCCCTCTGCCGGCAGGTGAGTTGTTGGGCCGCTGCAACGATTGCTTTAGCCCTGTCTGTTCAGTCCTGCTCCTTTCGTCTGGCTTCCCATGCCAGATTTTTGGTTCCGTCACGCTACCCGTGAAAGTTCTGCAGCTTCTTCCAGCACCCTTCAAAGCGTATTCCACAGATTTAACACTGAGACTCTGTTTGGCTTCACGGACAGAGCTTTGTAAATTAGGTCGACTTGCAGTCTCTGAAACTGAGAGGCCATTTGGTCACAGTTAACGGCAAAAATCCCACAGAATATTGTCAATAGAATATAAGGATCCAATAGCCCCTGCCATCTGAGAAGGTCAAGCAGGTTTTTAGACTAGGAATTTCTGAAATGAGGCATGTGCTTCTAAACTATGTCCTCCCCAAGACTTTGATGAGTCAGGCATCTTGTGCAGATGAGGAGAAGCGACAGCTTCTTGAGTTGGATCCCTCTTCCTTCTTAATATCTTGTTTATTAGCAGCACACTGACAGTCACAATGGCTCCCTCCACTCCCGGCACACTGTTGCTTCTCCCACCACTCTGCAAGGGAATTCTCAATCCTTGCAAGTGGCTCTGTAATAACGTCACATTGATTTCTGCAGCCACCATAAGCCCTGCTTGAATATCATTCTGCTTGCAGAATCTATGATTCCTGAATAGTTGGGTGTTAGGGTTGGCCTCTGCTATGGCAAGCAGGGTTCGGGGAAGAAGAGGGCTTCACCTGGGGTTGCACCTCTTGCATATATACCAGGTGGTGCCTGTTGATTGGCGAAAAGGACACTGCTGCCATGGCTCTTAAGGGCACAAGCACCATAATGCAAAGGCTGTGGCCATGCCAGCGCAGGGGCTGCACCATTGCCAAGCTGATGCCATGGCTGAACGGTGATTCTGCTGAGCGATTGCCCTGTGCTGGGCAGGACCAGGGCCTGAGAGCGTGCTGCCAACCTGCTCTGACTCTTTCTGCTTCTCCAGATGACGTACTCCCTCACCCGCTTTGCCATCTATGAGACTGTGCGGGACCACTTGAGCCAGGGTGCCCAGGGGCCAATGCCCTTCTACCAGAAGGTGCTGCTAGGTGCAGTAGGAGGTGAGCTGGGGCTTGGCAAGCGCAGGATGACGGGCCACGCCAGTGCAGGCTGCACAGTCCCCTTTCACCTGCTGTTCTCTGGTTGCAGGTTTCACCGGTGGGTTCGTGGGGACCCCAGCGGACATGGTGAATGTCAGGTCAGTGGTCTCCTTCCCCATTCCCTATGGCTGTGCTTCAACCTTGCCCAGTTCAGCTCCCCCTGACCTGTTCACTTGACTCTTCACACTCCTACTGAACTCGGGGACATTCCATGGGGATAAGCCCACACAAGGACTTCCACCAGTTCAGTGGTGTTTTCCCTCTTCGTGCCCCCTTAAATTGGCTCGGGTGGGCAGGGGGGTTTGGAGAGTCCCTGCAGCTGCATGCGGGTGGAGGAGAGGGCTGATCATTTCACCATCAGAAATGCTTCTGCTGACAGAGAAATCTGCTTAGTACCAGCTGGATAGCTCAGTGGGTTAGAGCATGGTGCTGAAAATGCCAAGGCTGCAGGTTTGATCCCAGCTGCATATTCCTGTATTGCAGGGGGCTGGATTAGATGATCCGTGGGGTTCCTTCCAACTCGATAATGATGATGATGTACTATTTATACCCCACCCATCTGGCTGGGTTCACCAAGCCACTCTGGGTGGCTCCCAACAGACTATTAAAAACACCAAACATTAAAAACTTCCCTTCAGATGTCTTCTAAAAGTCAGATAGTTGTTTATTTCCTTGACATCTGATGGGAGGGCGTTCCACAGGGCGGGCGCCACTACTGAGAAGGCCCTCTGCCTGGTTCCCTGTAACCTCACTTCTCGCAGGGAGGGAACTGCCAAAAGGCCCTCGGAGCTGGACCTCAGTGTCCGGGCAGAATGATGGGGGTGGAGATGCTCCTTCAGGTATACGATCACAAAATTCCGACCAGCTACACAGAATTTAGCCCATTGCCTCTGCAATTCGCCTTGCTCTGGGGCAAACTCAGCATCCTATTGGGGGGATGATTTGGGAAAGACTTTTGTTTCCCCATGAAAGTGTCCTTAACGCTGTGATGCTCTTCCCTCCACAGGATGCAGAATGACATGAAGCAGCCGGTGCATCTGCGGCGCAAGTGAGTGTCCAGATTGCAGAGGGGGGTTGTACAGGAGATGTACAAGTGCGGGAGAGGCAGATAATAGCATTAAGGAGGGGGACCCTGTGAAAGCCTTTATCCCTCCGAAAAGGATTGTACTGAAGCTGCATGGCCACAGAGGGGCAGCATGGATCCTCAAATTCCAGTTGTTTGAAGCTCAAAGACATCTTTCTGAATCAGGACAGCACCCCCTGGCGACCAAAGCCCAGGGTTCTATAAGTCCCTACTAGATCTGGAAGAGTCCATAGTTGCAGCCTTCTGTCTGGTATGGCCAGTGGAAGTAGCAGCTGCAGCAAGATGGGTTTAGGTGTCTAATATGGTCTCTCTTTGCTTTCTAGCTACTCGCATGCTCTGGATGGCTTGTATCGGGTTCTTCGTGAAGGTAAGGATTTGGTCAGCGCGCAGTGTGGCTAGTTTGAGCTTCTGAGAGGCCACAGGGAGCTCACCCTGAATGAAAGAAATTGGCCTTGGGGAGAATCTGCTGCAGCCTCTGCCCCCTTTTCTATACGGAAGTGGGAGCTGTTAGGTTACAGGCCAGTCCCGGTGCCAGGAAGCTGGCAAAACCAGTGCCAGGAGAAGGGGCAATACCATCCAAGGCAAACTGCCTGGAAGTAAAGCTGGTGGCAGGATGAGAGCCTGCGAAAGTTGCAGGTACAGCCTTTGTTTAGTGGCTCTTTGGGATCAGTGATAGGAGCCCCTTGCAAGCTCCTTTTGAGTCTGGCAGCCGCTGAACGTTTGGAAGGGAGAGGGGTGAGTAAGCTGGTGGGAAGTGCAGGGGAAAATGGTGACCTGGAGTTCACATGGGTAGAATTCAGAGTTGACCACATACTTGGCTTCTAGAGCGTCACAGAGAACAAGCATATGGGGCCCAGGGAAAAGGGAAAGAGGAGACTAAAAGGGTTGTTCCTTCATGTGTGTTAGAGAGAGAGGGGCGGTGGGGGGAGAGGGAGATTGGCAAGTGGAGAAAATAAGACCTACCCCTCTTGCCTTTAAAGTCCAGTGGAAGGATGAGGAATGGTAGCTTCCTGCTCCATGTTGCTCTGGAAATTGAGGACATGCAGCCTTCACTGGTTCAGATCCACTGTGGCTTGCCCCCAGGCAAGTGCGCATAGATTGGCAGCTGGACTGGGTTTCAAAAAGTGAAACTGTCCAAGAGCAGAGAGACCCAGTCTGAGCAACTGCCCCTGTCCTCTGTCCCTGATTAGTTTCAGCAGTGTTCTCTCTTCCACAGGCATCTAATAGGAGACCTTATCTTCTCTGATGCTTTGATTTCTAACCACAGATTTATATTTTAATCTTCCAACCACAGATATTTTATTGTGATGGGGCCTCAGTATCTCTGCCCTATCAGGGCTTCTGATCGTCTGGCTTTGGCTAAATGAGGAGCTATTTCATAACCTTTTAAAACCAACCTGTGCTAGAATACAGTGAAGTCTTTTATGGATTGGCTCTGCTTTCTAAGCACCTAGTAGATTATAACATCATTCCTGTATCTTTGGGAGCAATAGAGAATATCCATTCCTGTGCAGTGTCTTAGTGGCTGGGAGGCTGTGGTTTCTGAAGAGTTGACGAGCAGAAAAGCACTGCTGTTTGTAGACTGTGCAACCTGGTAAGCTCTACCCTGTATACCCCCATGCTTTGAATCCCTTTTGTCTTTGCAGAGGGTGTGAAGAAATTGTTCTCGGGAGCTTCAATGGCAGCAAGTCGAGGGGCCCTGGTTACTGTTGGACAGGTAGTGATACAAAAAAGAACCATAGTTGCTGATGGATGTGTACCTAAATCCAGACCACATGTGTGCATATTCAGCTAGGCATATACCCACCGCAATGCACACCAAGGCCATATCTATATGCCCACCTTTCACCCCAGGCATGAAATCGATTGACATGTTCTCTATCCACCTGGGGAGGGAAAATAGAATTTAGTAGAAATCCTGTCCTGTTACAGTCAGATGTAATGGAAGAGACACCTGCTCTGCAGTTGATGTGGGGAAAGATTTCTAGTCCGGGCATAACCTCCCCACAAGAGCCAGTCTTCCCATTGGGAGGCTATAGGCAGCTGCATTCAGACAGCAGGATGCAGAAGGTGACATGTATTTGCAAAATCTGCAGACAGCACTAATAGCTTTTGACTCAAAATGTTAAAATGTTTGAAAGCTTCTTTTAGTCTTTGGGCCCAAGGTTAACAGGCTAGTTTGTAGGTTCCTTCGTACTGTCTCTCCTGTCTCTGGGGCTGCAAGGGGCTGGGGTTGGGGGGAGAGGAGAGGAGAGGAGAGATCAGGCTCTGTGGGTGAACATCTAGCAATTGTTTTCTCAAGGTGGGAGATTTCTGCGAAAAGGTTCCACTGGTGTAAAAGCACAAGTGACCCAGTGTAGGCTGGAGAATGAGATCTTATATTTCCCAGTCCACCTGTGTCCTCAGCATAATGGCTTAGGACTCTTAAAGATGGGTTAGGCCAGGGGTGGTGTCCAGATACTGTTGGACTCTCATCACCTCCAACCAGCAAACATAATAACAAGGGATGGTAGTCTAGAGAGCCCCAAGTTCCCCCGGATTAGGCCTACAACTTATCTCCCTGGCGGTACTGATGGGACAGGAGATTTATCCGAGAGGGCTGAGGATTAGTCACACTTTTGCCACTTGTCCTCCTGATACACTGCAGAGGCTGGTGTCACTGTCTTGCCTGATCCCTTGTGGTTCAACGGAGAATGGACACTCCGTTTCAGGGCCAGTCTGTCTGCTTGCTCATGAGTGCTGGGAGATTTGGGGCCAGTCTCACAACTTTCTGCTTCTCTGCAGCTCTCCTGCTATGACCAGGCTAAGCAGTTGGTTCTTGGGACCGGTTTCCTCTCCGACAATATTCTCACCCATTTCTTGGCCAGCTTTATTGCTGTAAGTGGATACCTGGGTGTGGGTGCAAAGTCAAGGATTTTATTTTGTTTGTGTGTGTGTATTCATTGGGGTTAAAGCCATGATGCTTGTTCCACCTTCTGGGGGAGATGGAGGTCCAAAGTCGAAGTCCATGGAGTTACCAAGAATGGATTGTTACAAAGGTCCAAGTCCTTCCCTGCAAAGACAGCATTTCAAACCCAGAAAGCTCATCATTTAAAGTTGGATTGTCTGGCAATCCATAGCTGGGCAGTAAACCAGACCTGCACAAGTGGTAATGCTCCAAGATAAACACAATGTTTGGCCTTCCTGAGATTGTAAAAATATGGGGGAGGGTGGTGGATGATGGTGGTGAAGTATCTACCATACTTGACTGGGGCTTGGTGGGGACCATACACTGTTTAAGCCTGTACTAGGCTCACGACTCCTTTGTAGCTCCTTTGTAAAGCTATTACATTACTGAGCATCTGCTTGGACCCAGTAGTTATTCTACTGGGTGCTGTTTGGAATTAATAAGACCATAAGCAAGGTTTGACAAAGGGAAAAACGGAAAAGGGAAGGTAGGGCTAATAACAGGTACTGCAGTGTAGAAGAGGCTGTTGTGATTCTGAAACGGTTTTGCCCAAGAAGTTGGTTTTATAGAAGGCTTTGAAAGGTTGGTGAGAAAGAGAATTAGCCGGATAGAGGGATGGGGTTCTTTAAGGTCTGGGGCACTGTGAAAGAGGCGCTTCAGGGAACTAACTATATATTCCAGTGCAGATCATGCAAGATGATTTTGTGGCCTCTTCCCATTTATTCTGCTCCATGGCATAAAAACACAGCACGCGCCACACACTAATTTAAGGTAACTGTTTGGTAAACCAGTGGTCTGCAAGTAGAGAGAGAAATGCCTTGCCCCTCCCCTGTTTCATCACTGGATTTCTACTTTTAACACAGCGGTGGAGTGAGATATTGCCCTTTCCTCCAACTACCATGGCTAAGGGAGCTGGGCATGTTTAGCCTGGAGAAGAGGAGGTTAAGGGGTGATATGATAGCCATGTTCAAATATATAAAAGGATGTCACATAGAGGAGGGAGAAAGGTTGTTTTCTGCTGCTCCAGAGAAGTGGACACGGAGCAATGGTTCCAAACTACAAGAAAAAAGATTCCATCTAAACATTAGGAAGAACTTCCTGACAGTAAGAGCTGTTTGACAGTCGAATTTGCTGCCAAGGAGTGTGGTGGAGTCTCCTTCTTTGGAGGTCTTTAAGCAGAGGCTTGACAACCATATGTCAGGAGTGCTCTGATGGTGTTTCCTGCTTGGCAGGGGGTTGGACTTGATGGCCCTTGTGGTCTCTTCCAACTCTATGATTCTATGATTCTATGATTCTACTACTTAGCAGTATGTCAGTTAATAACTAGCTTATCATGTGGGCATGCTTCTGGTGACATTCGCGCCATGCCCTGTAACCCAGGATTTCAAAAAGGCTCTGCTGCCATCACACCCTCCCTTTTCATTGCAGGGAGGATGTGCCACATTCCTGTGTCAGCCCTTGGATGTGCTGAAGACACGCCTTATGAACTCCCAGGGGGAGTATCGGGTGAGTGATCTGATCCCTGTCAATGGCTGTCCCGATTTCCAGTCTCTTGATTCATTGGTTGCTTGAACTAAGCATCATCCTATAGATATCACTGGCCTTCTGGCCAGCTTTCTGTTTTTTCTTTTGCTGCTGCTTGATGCCATGCCTCTGAGCATCATTCTGGCTGCTGCAGCTCTTCAGCAGTTTGTGACTGGCAGAGATTGAGCCTTGTAAGGAGAGGAATGGGATCTGTACTGGGCATGGGCATGGGCTGACTTCTTTCTCATTCTCTCTCAGGGTGTCGTGCACTGTGCAGTGGAGACGGCCAAGCTTGGGCCACTGGCTTTCTATAAGGTAATGCGGATGCAGCAGGAGCGTTGATGGGTGATTGCACCAAGTAGACCAGGCACGCAATGCAGACAGCACAACTCCTAGCCCTTCCTAGTCCTGCATTCCGGCCCTTTTGGTCCCTAGCCACTGTGCTTCTCCAGTTTGCCTCCCTATTCCCAAGATGGCTTCACTCCTCCATTGCATTCTTTCCCCTGCCCCAGTTCTGCAGCTGCATGCCAGGCTACCTGGCCTTTAGGTGATGCCAGGTGAGTGAAAAAGCCTCATGTGGCTTCAGATACTGGAGTAGACACATGGGATCAAAATCTGGGCTTCTCTCCACTGGGACCCTTTGCCAGCTGCCTCTTTTTCAAGCCCCACCTTCCCTCCTCGGTCTAGCTGTGCAGCTTGCAGCCACGATTCCAGGATTGACAGAAGCTGACCATAACCAATTTCCTCTTCTAGGGCCTTGTTCCTGCTGGCGTCCGCTTGGTCCCTCATACGGTGCTCACCTTTGTTTTCCTGGAGCAGCTGCGCAAAAACTTTGGGATCAAAGTGTTGGCCTGAGGGAGAAGAGGGTCTGCCTTAGTTAGAGGCATAAACCTGGAGGACCGGGGGCGGGGAGGGCTTGGACACTACGACCCCCCACAGTGCCCGGGTATCACACACTATTCCTTTGCCAAGGTGCGGCATTCTTAACAGTGCCCCTTTTAGCCCTGCGGCACCAGCTGAACTCTCGCCGAATGCCCACTTTCAGTGCCTGACAGTCTCTCACAGCTGCTAGCCAACCCTATGGCATTGCTTGGTGCCTGATGGTATGACAGCCAGCCAATCAGAACTCTCTCCTTTAGTGCCCAGTAGCAGTGAGCAGCCAACCTCTTCCCACAATGCCTTTCTCCTATGCCCAGCAGTTCACTGGAGCCTCCATTCCTTGCCGTTAGCAGCAGCACCACAATACTGTCTGCCGTGCAGTAGTAACCCTGCTGACCCCACAGCATCTCCTCTTAACGCCCCACAGCCCCACGAATGCCCTCGTCTTGTCCATCGGCATTGCAACCACTTGCTACAGGAGCCCTGAAAGACTGGAGTTGCTTCTGCGCTGTGCCATGGGCAGTAACTTGCTTCTTCCGCAATACCACCATCTTTCTCTGTCCTCCCAGTCTCCTTTGTTGTTTCTTGGGGGGGGGGGGGGAGTTGGGTGCCACGGCCTCCCAGCTCCCAGTCACCTGGCCATGCTGAGCACTGCTTTCTCCCCTGTTCTTCTGGAGCAGAAGTGCGTCTCCATGTGGGGAGGTAGAAACTTAATAATAATAATAATGTTCTCTGTCCATTTTTAAATGTTTACGAGTGAGCTGGAGAGAAGTTCTGTTAGTTAATGATGGGGCTGCCGATAGCAATACACCTGGCGGGCACCTTTTCCTTCTTACCCTTCAGCGTCCCAGATTTTTAAATGTTTCTACGAACACAAGGTCCGGCCTCCTCCCTTTTTCCTACCTCAGTCTCCTCTTACCCCTCAGGTCTACTGTGTGAGGCAGGGATGGCCCCTTGTATTTAACTGTGACTGGTAGTAGTGGTAGCGTAGGGCAAGCAACACCACAGTCTATGGCCAGCCTAGGAAGCCTTGCCTCCTTCATTTTGCTTCTCGCTTTAACCTTGTTCAGCCAAAGCCTCCTGAAACCAAAGGGCCTCCTGGAGGAGGGACACTAATGAGAGCAGAGAATAGGTTTCTGAGGTATTCCTCTAACTAGCAAGAGTCAGGTTACTCAGCCTGGGGGAGAGAACGTTTGAATCCCTTGTGACACCTCCTTCGCTTCTCATGTACCCCAAGTGAGCAGGCCTCTTGGCATATGATAGTGGAAGGGTGGTGGGGCTGTCGTTAAGTCGGCAAGGCCTTCACTGAGGATCTGGGACGGGGAGAACATGGTCCGTATTTTGACCCATGGCATGGGCTAAGGTTGCAGGGCAGGGGGAGGCCCTCTGTTTACTAGGTTTACTCTAGAGTAGGTGTCACAGATAGACATTGTGTGCCTCTTAAGCTGCCAAACTTTCCCTACTCCCTGCCTGATTTATCCTCTGGCAGTTCCTCTGAGCCTCTTGGCAGTTTTGGAGGGAGCCTAGACGGCTGTGAAATCTTTCCACGTTGCCTTGCTTTTTCTGTGATGTTGTCAAGGCCCCGTTCTGTAGCACTGATTTTTTTTTTTTAAATGCCTCTGGATCTGGCCCACGCCTAATGAAGTGATTGTCGTATCGGCCGTTTGTCCCTTGTTTCTGCTGGCCTTTGTTTTGCCAGCATGTGGTGCCCCCCTCACTGGTCAGCCCCCCCCCCCCCGGGTGTGAAGCGTCATTCCAGAGGATAATGACTCTGCAGGGTCGAAGAGCCAGAGCAACTAAATCAGCACTTTTGTAATCATGACAATAAAGTAATTTTGAAAAGCAGGTGTTGCTCGTTCCTGAAGCACCAGTCCCTTTCAACTTGTGTCATATGACTTCGGATTTACATCCTCCAAGTTCGCTCTGTTGGGAAAATGACTGAGAAGGCTAAACGGTTTTGTACAGTGCTGTTATTTAAAATGTCCCTCAAATGTGGCGTATTGAACCATTTTTAGTTAACAGTTTCCACAGAGAGAGAGAGACGTATTCTCATTTTCAACAGGTGCCAACCTAGCATGGTTGAGTAAGCAGGGCTAGTCCTTGTTGCAGCAAGTTGCTTCTCTTGCCAGACTTTAAGGAATTTGATGTCCAAATTGTGCAGATCCACTTTCTCCTATGCAGAATCTTGCTGTGGTACAAAGTGCAGCAGGAAGCTACAGGACTTAAGATTGAGTCCCTTCATTGTATGAGGCAAATGGTATAAACCCACGTAGGGGGGTGGACCAGTGTTAGAGCCTCCGCCTTACATACAGAAGGTCCCAGGTTCAGTCCCTGGAATCAGCAGGATTTTAGTGGGCAGCCCTGTTCTGTCTCAAACAGAGCATGAGGAAGCGGTGTCTCAAACACAGGTATAGATTGGTAGCCGTGTTGGTATCTGAAGAAGTGTGCATGCACACGAAAGCTCATACCTAGAACTAGGTATCTGAAGAAGTGTGCATGCACACGAAAGCTCATACCTAGAACTAACTTAGTTGGTCTTTAAGGTGCTACTGGAAGGAATTTTTTTATTTTGTTCAAACACAGGTGTTGTCCCTATGCTATGGCTGCCAACATTTATCTACCCCATACTGTGTGGCTTGCATGAGAGGTGCGTCTGGACAAGGCGCTAATTGGGCAGTAGAAGAAGGCCAAGGGAATGCACATTCGTCATCTTAACAAAGCTTAATTAGGTCTGGCAATAACAGCGCTTTGTTCCCAACCCTGCTCTTTGTGCCACATTCCAATATCTCCAGGTAAGAACAACCTATGGACCTCTTAAGTGGCTGAGGCACCTAGCGACAAAAAGACTGGAAGTTGTAATGCTGTGGTAGGCGACAGGTGGTTCTGTGCCATATATTGCGTGGGTGGCACTGTGGTCTAAGCCACTGAGCCTCTTGAACTTGCCAGCCTAGCAGTTTGAAAGCACACCAGTGCAAGTAGATAAATAGGTACTGCTGTGGCAGGAAGGTAAACAACATTTCTGTGTGCCCTGGCTTCTGTCATGGTGTTCAGTTGTGCCAGAAGCGGTTTAGTCATGCTGGCCGCATGACCCAAAAAGCTTTCTGTGGACAAATACTGGCTCCCTCATCCTGAAGCAAGATGCGCATCACAGCCCATAGTCTCCTTTGACTGGACTTAACCATTCAGAGGTCCTTTACCTTTACTTTTTTACTGCAACTCTCCCATCCTTGACCATTTGTCATGCAGGCTGTGGCAGCTGGGATTTGGGAGTCTATAACAACATCTACAGAGCCACAGGTTCTTCACCCCTGGGGATCTGACTTGCACCCCTTTTAAGATACATTAGATCCCTATGTCTTAGTGTGATTCTGGGGGCCAGCAGCTGTTGGTTGGCACTTATCCTCTGTTCCTTTCCCCTATTTATTTAGCCTCTCCAAGTAGGATGCAGATTGGATACTGAAAGCTGCGCTGTTCTGCACAGCACAGAGAGCTTACTGCCCGCAGAGGCAAGTGTGCTGCTCTTCCTTTCTCCCCAGCTTGATGCATTCAGTCCTAGGTTGCTGCATGATGCATAAAGCACTGGAGCTGTGGAGATGGCTCCAGGCACTGTCGGCACTCAGCAGATGGAGCTTGGGTGCCGACTGTGCTCTCGGTAGCCCCAATTAGTGATGGAGAGGAGATAAGCATATGTGACTCCTGTCTCCTCTCTCACCCCTTCCAGCGCGTTGCCAGAATAACCTGGGTCTGGCTGACCTGTGCTGTAGCAGGACAGAGGGAGGTATCACACATTGCATTTGTTTAGAAGCATGTCCTGACGGTGCTTTCAATGCATGCCAAAAAATGTAGGTCTAGCAAATGCCTGTTTGGCTATGCTTGTCAGGGAGCTAGGATTGAACATAATACAACTGCCTTGTTGGTCGCCAGCCAGACAATTTTGGGATGTCTACAGGTGGGGCATGAGCACAATACCCCTGTCTTGCTGCTGTTCTCCAGCTGCTGGTTTTTAGAAGCGTGCTGCCTCTTGTCCTGGAAATAGTATTTGTCCACCATGGCAGGTAATTGTTTGATTTGCTGCTGTGTGTGTAAAATTGACTACAGAACACTAAAGAAGATGTGGTCAGTCAGTCTTTTATATGAATATATGCAACATCGTTCAGAGATGCCAAGAACCTAAGCCACATGGTGTGGTCCAGCAACTGCACCCCTGTCAATTCACAAAATACATGCCAGGGTAGCTGGATGTTTCCTACAAAGGACGCTGGTTTTTCCTAGGATAGAGCAAGGACTGCACAATATCCTGGCTTAGCAGGTGGGGTCAGGCCAGCAGGAAGCTGGCAAATGCCTCTAACTTCTTGCCATTCAAAACAACTGCCAAATGAGTGTGGAGAGTGCTACAAAACACTGAACAGAACTGCACAATCCCTGATCTGAGTAGTGTCTTGGCTTTACACATTATTTCTCCTATTTGTGTGTCTCTCTGGCAAACCTAGGCACTGGGATCAGGTATTCAGCTTCTAGTATTCGTTAGGCTTGACTTAATGGTCATAGTGGTGTAACTTTGCTTAGCCATGGAAAAAACAGCACAAATGACAAATGTCAGCCGGGGCAGTGGCAAGGTGTGTGTAATTTAGTTCAAGCAACATGTATTTCAAACTCAGCCCCTGTTCTGAGTTGGTGCTTACTCCACAACTAAAAGGGTAGCCAGACTTGCTTTCACCACTGCTACTGCTTCCACTTGACTAGAGTAGTTTGGTTTAGGTAGCATAAGGAGCCCTGAGTAGTATAAGCAAGGGTACCTGGCAGGGGGGCCAACATGAATAAAATATTGGGGGGGGGGAGCTGGTAAGCCCTGCCCCCCATAATCACATGATGGCAATGCCCACCACCTTTTGGAGGGCCTAGCTCCCTCAAAATTTTTTTTGGGGGGAGGAACCTAATAGTACCTGGGACTGAAGTTGTTCAGCACTGGTGCTTATGAACCCTCATTGACGCAGGATCAAGCTGTGAAGTTTTCCCTGCAGAGGCTGTAGCACAGGCTTCCTCAAACTCAGCCCTTCAGATGTTTTTGGCCTGCAGCTCCCATGATCCCTAGCTAGCAGGACCAGTGGTCAAGGATGCTGGGAATTGTAGTCTCAAAACATCTGGAGGGCCAAGTTTGAGGAAGCCTGCTGTAGCACATCATGCTGCATATAATTTCAGTGCTCCCTCCTGAAACATTTCCCTTCATTGCATTCTCCTTGTTCACATGACAAATGTGTATGCAAAATGATATTTTTAAGGATGCAGCATGTTTCAATGTGTAATACACATTCCGGTGTGATGCCTGCTGCCATGTGGTTAGAATGTCAGCCTGGGACTGGGCAGACCAGTTTGAAACTCCATCAGCCATGCTCCTCACTAGGTGACCTTTAGCCAGTCATCCTCTTTTGACCTATCCTAACCCACAGGGTTGCTAGAAGGATAAAATGGCGGGGGGATGGGGACTGTTTGCTCCATCTGGAAAGTCTTGGAAGAAAGGTGAGATATTAACCCCATTTGATGTTGTTGTTGTTGTTGTTTACAATCAAGCAGTATATAAAGTTGATCAAATAAATAAAAAAAATGCAATAGACAAAAACTTCAGACTACATACCACAAAACGAGCCTCCGGGTAATGTAATAAAATTTTAACTGACATTTTGTAAATGTTTTCTTTCGTCTGGGATAATGAGACAAGTGTTCAAAGTGATAGATGAAAACACAGCTGTTCTTGTTGTCCTTTTGCTGCTATATTTCTTACATTTTTTTTTGCCAGGTTTCCCCCCATAGTGGCTCCCACAGCAGATATAAGTATTCTGGAAGCCTTCCTGAGAGCACCAAGCCAGGCAGCGTGATGCTCTTTCTGGATTCTCATTGGCTCTTAGCTGGCCCCCTAACACAGTGGGGAGGAGAGAATGGGAGCGATCTCACTGGCCAGCTACTGTTAATTGCATGGTAGGAGCCAGCCATGTTCTTTTGAGTGCGGAGCGAGCCGTCTGCTTGAACAATAATGGCTGGGAACTTCAGCATCTCAAAATAGTTGCCAGGAGCTTTTGTTTGTTTGTTGAGATTTGTAGAACTACAAAAAGCGTAGAGAAAGAGAATAGAAATGTGTCTGTCTCAGATGGTGCAGTGGGTAAGACGGTGAATTTCTGCACCCTTCCACTGATCCAGCCACCTGCCTGTCACCATTTAGCACGAAGAGTACCATCACCACTTTGCGGCTGCAACAAAAGGGTCCATGGCACTCCTACAGGGATGTCCTCAGGGCCCTTCCACAGAGCAAGGCGTATGGGGAGAGGGGGCCACAGAGAATGCCTACACCTCCACATTGCTCTGGCAAATACAGCTTATCAAGCAGGAAACTGTTAAAACTTTAAATAGAGTTTCTTCTATTTGTCACAACTGTGACAAAGAAGCAGTGGGAGCAGGCACTCTTTAAGGTCACCACAACCACAATGCCTTGCTGTGGAACAACTCTGCGGTCCCGGTTTGTTTTATTGTAATTGGATTCAGCAGCTTTACAGCTGCAGCTTGCTATTTAATGTATAGCAAACTGCTTTGTGAGAAGATTGTTCTAAAAAGGGGCATTTTTTAAAAACCTTGGTCTTCTCTATGTGAGCCTGTCCATTGGTTAAGATAGTGTTTGGATACATTTCTCTGGAGGTCTTCCAAAGCCTTTGGATAATGATGGCTGTCAGACAAGGGGCCTTTTCTGTGGTGGCAGCAGAAGAATGGATTTCCCTTCCTAGATGTGTTCACCTGGTACCCGTGTTCCTGTATTTTGGCTCCATGCAAAGACTGTCTTATTCTCTTGTTTGATGGTTCTTAATTGAAGGTTAACAGACGTCCCCGTTTCCTGGGGACAGTCCCCGGATTTACAAATCAGTCCCCATACAAAATTCATTGAAGTTGAAAAGTGTCCCCGGATTCATTGAAAAAAACCTGGTTACCTTATCTTAACTCCCCCTCTGACATTTATTGATTGCTGTTTTATAATTTCTGCCCCTGGATCATTTCGTGGCTTCTCAGTCACTTTATTCCTGACATGTCATTGCTGTTCTATTATTGTTTTATATTGTGTGGTATACTATTGGTTAACTGCCTTGAGGCAAATGCAAAAGGCAAAGATATAAAACCATAAAATAAAACAAGAGGCAAATAACGTATTTCTGTTTCCCAGACTGCTGAGACCCACTGTTGTCCAGTGAGAAAAGTGTAACTTTCAGGACAATAAAAAAGTACCTCCTAAATAATTGATGGTGTTAATTTCCACCTGGTTATGTTGATGGCCACTAGCTCAAACAGCTTGGGGGGGGGATAAGATAAATTACTGGAAAGCAGATTGAGAATTAGACAAATTAAGAATTAACAAAATTACTGGAAGTTATGTTTGCAGCTGAGGCAGAAAAGTCCCACAGGTACCTTTCTCCCTCGTCAGCAGCAACAGCAGCAATATCAAATAAATTACAATTTGCTGCCCTTTCATGACACTCAAAATCAGTTTCCTGAGATGGCCCACCTCACTGTGCTTAATGGCAAGGTCTACATGAATAATTGCTAAAATTGAACTTGCATGTTCAAAGGCTGTGAGCAAACAATAGTAAATGGCTGTCTCCAACCTGCCCTGCTTCTGAGCTGACCACCGTTGGAAACAGAGAGCTTCAACTTGATTGCAAGGCAATTCTTGTGGCTTTGGATATCAATACGTAATAAACTTAGCCAAGCCTGCCCTACCTACTTAACTAACCCACTCAGCGAAGGAGGGTCTTGATTTCTCCCTTCAGTACAACTCTCAGGCTCTTGGGAGATGCTCTTGTGTAATTCCCAGAGGCAGAAGAGGGGTGGGGGTGGAAAGCCCCTTCAAATGCTGGGTTTGTCATACGCTAAGAGTAGCAGCAGCATGAGATTTACAGGCTAGAAGAGCATACAGCTGCAGGGCCAGGAGAATGTCTGGCATTTGTGTCCATCCGTATCCCCGGCAAAGAGGCATCCAGCGGTCCGATTAATGAGCACACAGCAGGGTTCCTTGGCCCGACACTGCCATTGTGAAAGGAAAGCTACCACTTAATATGTCTGTGTGTCGGGCGAGACAGGGAGAAGAGGAGGGGGCCCGGGACACAATGGAGCAGAAGCTCACATAGCCAGAAGGAACAGTATCTAGTCCCAGTGGAAGCGAATTGAGAATCATTGAACCTTGGGCCAGCCCCTCGGTAAACAGGCCCATGTTTGGCAGCACAGATGAGCGTGAGGAAGCAGACCGAGCTTCTGTGGGGCCTAGCGGTGGGGTGGCCCTCAAAGATAAGAAGCAAGCACAGCAGCAGCAGCAGCAGCAGCAGCACGGAACGGCAATATTTGAAAGCATCAGACTGTATCCAGCTAACTTTTGCTCAGTAGATCCACTGAAATGAGTGGACTTAAGTTAGTCATACCCATTGGTTTCAACAGGCCTACTCTGAGCATGAGTAACATTGGATGCAACCCATGGCGTATTAAGTGGCTACAGTGTGTGTTAGAGATCAACATCATCTCCCCTGTTCCCCAAATTAATCAGTACAGCTGTCAGAAAGCGATGATTCTTGGTTGTGGGGCTCTTGTAGGGCTTACCATCATGAAGCCCAGAGAGATGTCTTGGCTATTTGCTGGCTGCACCAGATTTGACGAGAAATAAATTACAACATGACGTTTTCCTCGAGTTTGTATCCAGTGGCAGCCTTCCAGGAGAAATGATTATGGCTTTCCTTCTGAAGCAAGAACAATTAGAAACTAAAGCAGATGGTCCTTAGCAGAGATGAATGGGCATAAACTAACCAAGGTTGAACAAAATACTTGATGTCCCGTTGATTTTGACACGAGAGTTACAGTGCAATGCTATGCCTGTCTATTCAGAGTTAGGTTCTGCTTGCTCAAGGGGGATTATTCCCTAGTAGAGGATGAAAAACTTGTGGCCCTCTATATTTTGTTGGGCCACTTCTCCCATCAGCAGAGGGGATGATTTACTTAATAGTTATTTGGATATTGCATATACCACTTAATGTTTTCAGCAACAAACCATGAGCAGTTTACAAAAAATACAGAGTGGAATTCAGCATTGCACTAATACAATTGTTCCTTCAGTGCAGGAACTAGAGGTGGAGCAGGGGGAAGCCCCATTGTGCAAGCATAAGTCCTTGTGCTGGCTTCCCCTGTCATGCTGCGTTAGTGGAAGCCAGCTAAAAAAACCAAACCAAAATGCAATAACTATAATAGATGTCAAATAAATATCAGAATGCAATAAATACATTTTTAAAACCATCATTTAAAACAGCAAGTTGCAACTGAGCACAATAGCATTCTCAAACAGACCTGTGTAACCAGCTGATATCTTGGGAAGCCTTTGAAGCATCCAGCAGACGGAGCTTCTCAGATCTTTTTTGGGCGAGTGCTCCAGACGGTTGGTGCTATAACTGAAAAGGCCCATTTCTGAGAGGTTTCCAGATGGTACGGCCAGCAGGGTCTCCTCTGATGAGCATAAAGTTTGATTTGGCCTATAGCAGGGAATGCAGTCTGCTCGGTACCATCATCCCAAGTTGGTTGGGTCTTTATATGTCCATAATAAAACTTGGAACGTAACTCAGTGGCAAATAGATGGCAGCTGCAGATCCTTAAGAATCACTGTCATATGTGGCCCTGCTAGATGTAGTCAGTAGTCACATCATTCTGCACTTGCTGCAGCTTCCAAACCAAACAATAGAGTTTAATATTTGATGTGCCTAATATGGTGGGGTAGGAATGTTAAGGTAGGGCTTTACTTCTCAGCAATGACTGGTGGCTTTTGTTTATCAATTGCAAGTGGTCCTTAGAATAATTTTTTTAAAGTATTCTGTTGGGGTCTCGTAGCATACTAGTCAAGTATTTGCATTTCAACGACTGCTTAGTAGATTGGATAAAAAGCCAGAACATTAATCAGCTAACGATCTTTAATCAGTTGGCAGTCCAGCCTTCTACCCCACTTGCACGTGAACAGGTCAATAGGTCATCCCACGCAATGTTTGCTGTCACTGGAATTGAGCACATCAACGCTGCCCTGCTGCCAACTGGCAAGCAATGGAATTGGGCAGCTATGAGGGGTGTGGTCGTGCTGCTTAGCTCATTGGACTGTCCTGCAACCGAAGCTCCTGCTCACCATGGGGAATGCAACGACTTGGCCATCTGAGCAGGAAAAGTATAACTGAGGCAAATCACTGCTGCTACAGTTTTAGAATCTTAAAACTGCTTAGAATAGCAGCAGGGAGGTATTTTAATGGCCCTCCAGATGCTGCTAGACTCCCTACTCTCATCAGTCTGAGCCAGCATGGTCAATAGTCCTAGATGATGTAGTCGAGCGACATCTAGGGAACCAAAGCTTAGCCACCCCTGGCTTAGACTGTCCTAGCAAGATGCGCTTGAACTTGGGGAACAAGCAATAGTGGAGGGCATAGCGGGTCTTTGCTAGAGCAAATTCAGTGTCCTCCAGTAGGTGAAAGGAGCATGGAAGGAAATGCTTGCTAGCCAGGTTCTCTCCTGATGTCACTTGGGAACCATGGGAGCTGCCTTACACCAAGGCAGATGATTGTTTTTGCACAGGCAGCATCCTAAGGGTTTCAGACTGGAGGTGTTCACAGTCCTACCTGGGCAAGCTGGGGGTGGAACCTGAGACTAAAGCAGATGCTGTACCAATGAGCTACAGCCCTTTCCCAAGCCAGAACCAACAACCACTGGCAAACATGGGCAGGTGAGCAAAGCAGATGAACTCAAAACCTAGGAGAGTTGGGGTAGCTTTCAGCCCTGTTCCACAGCATGCTGTTTGTTTGCTGGAGAATGTGAGATGCTCCCAGAGGCCTCCGACACCATTCCCTGACCAAGTTTACTTCACCCAGTTTGGCCTCTGTGAGTCTCAGTTCTGCTCCTGCTATGTGCCCCTCTTCCCTCCCTCTCTGCCACAGTCACTTCCGATGTCCCGAGACACCCCAGCTGCGGGAACCATTCTTAGCCTTTCCGTTCACCCAGAGGAGCAGCTGAGCCCTTTGTTGGGGCCGGGGGTGGCTTTAATTTCTCTTCCACTCTTTTGAGCAAACAAAAGTGCCAGAGGAACATCTCCTTGGAAGCTGGAGCCCTGTTTAATTTGCAATGATCATGGGCTTGGAGTGGCCCAAACTTAGTTCCAGGACAAGCAAAACAAAAGGTTTCCTTTTTATCACAGCTTTATGCTACAGAACAGAATCTCTGAGATTATTTTTTTTAAGCAGCAATTTGGCATTCTTAGGCATGTTAACTGTTGTATTATTGATTAATTGATGGAGTTTATATACCACCTTTCTTCCAAAAATATTGATATAAAAAACAACAGGGTTTGGCTTTTGCTGCCCAACTCCACATGGGACTCTGAGTCCCCTAAGTCCATGATCAGTCAGAAAAGAATGGATGGAGGCAGGATTCAGTGGAAAGCAAAACATAATTTTCTTGGCCCCGCATCACCATCACACTTTGCATAAGCAATTGCAATATAATTACCATCTGATTAAAAGGATTAAGACAAAACAGGTGACGTTGAGCAGCACCGGGATCTGGTTAGCCATGAGGTCAGAGTGCTGTCCGAAAGCAGCCTTTGAAGCATAGGGTTTGATGGCATCCACTGTGCTTTCTGCATCAGTCCAATTTGGAGAGAGGTCAGAAGCAGCAGGAGCTAGTGTGTTGTTGTTTTCTAAAGTGCTATCTCTTTCTGCTTAGAAAATTATTGTGTGCAGAACTTAGCCTCCCCCCCCCACTCCCCATACACACTCACTCACTAATGAGCCCCAGCTATTCATCGCTATGATGCACCAAGCATGTGTTCTCTCCCCCAGCTCCCAGTATGATGGCTCAGCTGGTCTCCAGGGGAAGCTAAGTAACTCAGAGGCTGTCCTCACACGAAAACATTACCACTCTCTGGACACTGAGCAGACACCTCTGCCCTTTGCTGCCGTCCTCTAGGAAGCCAAACTCTCTTCCTAGACCTTTCCCCTGCATGTCTTTCTGAGCAGCGAGACAGGTGTCCCTGAATCCCAACTCAGTGCTCATTTGCTACCAAGATGTAGCACAGTATCTAACAGCCTATCGGCTGACTTAGCACAGCAGTAAATGCATTTCCCTTTCCCCCAGAGGCTGGTGGAAAAGGGCAGCATATTGAGAGATCCTTCTTAAAAGGAATTAACAGGCACCCTTTCACTGGGCAGGGGGTGATGCGAGGAGGGCACAGCTCAGATCTAGGACCACATTTCCCAAGCTGTTGTCAACACTCTCATTACCTAACTCCCCAGCCATACAAGGGATTTGTGGTCTCTATTACTGCGGCTAATGTGATAAGCTCCCTTTCTTTTGACAGGCTCATCAGCAATAACCAGTTCAGAGCATGATTGTAATGGCCTCATCCAATTACCGAGGGTCAGTCACTAAAAAATGGCACTGGGGGACTAAGTGGTATTTCTTTAAAGTGTTGTTAACGGCGAGCATTCGGAAAAAGCTTGCACAGACAATTTGTTTTTAAAAAACTGGTGCTTGATTACTTGCTCTGTAGTATCTCTTAGAAGGGCCTACTTGCAGCGGGAGGGGAGGGTTCAGAGGGAGAGGGAGAGACAGAACAAATGAGAATGTGGACTACAGCCTTTATCCAAGATCCCATGTAGGATGCTCTATGGCTCAGTGGGATTTTCTTCTGTGGATATCCTGGTCTTACCTGCATTTGTCATGCCTTAAAAGTGCCCACTGAACAGAGGGCTCTGGAATTGAGACACAGGTAACACCTCCACACATACCCTTCCTCTTCTGTCTCTTGTTGCATTAAAAATGCACTCCAGTTCCCATCCGTGCCAGCCAGAATGGCCAGGAATTATGAGAGTTGTAGTCCAATAATATCTGGAAAACCACAAGTTAGTCCCCATCCCTGGAATTTCTGTTGTTCATGCTGCAATATATATATAGAAAGAACAGAGACCCATCCTTCTTTTTCTGCACACATTCTGTAAAGTTACCCCCCAAAAATATTTCAGGAATCTGCACACATTTCTTCTAAGGGTGTCCGCCCCCCCACCCTGCCCACCCATTTCAATTTATTCTTTGGAAGCCAAGCTGCCCCGTTTTGATTAACCGTCTCATCGATTTCTAATGGGGTCGTTATCCTCCTACCTATGAAGGATAGCCTGCGTTGCCACCAGGAAGGCCCTTTGGAGCCAGGCAGCTTCTGTCTGAGGCAGACCCCATGTGTCTGGAATTGCATGTGAGTAATGACAAGTGATGCTGGTGGCGCTGTGGTCTAAGCCACTGAGCCTAGGGCTTGCTGATCGGAAGGTCGGCGTTTCAAATCCCCGTGACGGGATAAGCTCCCGTTGCTCGGTCCCAGCTCCTGCCAACCTAGCAGTTCGAAAGCATGTCAAAATGCAAGCAGATAAATAGGTACCACTCCGGCGGGAAGGTAAACGGTGTTTCCATGTGCTGGCCACATGATCTGGAAAAAAACTGTCTGCGGACAAACATCGGCTCCCTCAGCCAGTAAAGCGAGATGAGTGCCGCAACCCCAGAGTCGTTTGTGACTGGACTTAACTGTCAGGGGTACTTTACCTTTATTTAATGACCACAGCATATGACTAAGTTTAGTCCCTGAGGACTGATATCACCACCAGTGGCTAGGGTTGTTTGTCCTGCTTATATGGGAAGTGGATTTTATATATACAGTATATAAAAAACTGGATCACACAAGAGTATACATACCTCCGACAAGGCAGTATCAGTAGCTTTTGGGCTGTTGTGAACTAGGTTGCTTTTATAATGCCTTTTGAGTCTTTGTTCCACAGTTCCCTTCCATTATTGCAGTGGCTTCTTTGAGGCATATGTGCCTGAGAAATACAGCAGCTTTGAATGGGACGGAGGAAAAGCCACCAGAGAGTGTACTCTCCCTGCGGCACATAGGGGAAGGAGAAGGCAAGGAATGAGAGAAATGAAACCCACAATGTAGATCTGCACATCCCTGAAATTCAGGAATGACCATGTGAGGAAACTGCCTAGCAATTCCAGAATTAATAGTCTGGAACTTAAGAGTGTGCCATCGTGACCTTGCTCAGAGTCACCAAATAGATTTAATTCCATAGCCTAGATCTCCCAGTAGCGATGCACAATCTCTCAAATCTCATCAGCTGTCAAAAATGGCACTGGTAACCAGAGGAGATAAGTACTCCCCCTGTAGAATCAGCATCCTGCTTCCAACAGCGACCAACTTCTCCAACAATTCTATAGCACCGCCACTCTGCACACAAGGAAATAAAAGCAACTTCCACTCATAATAACTGCTGAGCATAAAACTAGCAATGTGAATTGTTTTCAATGTACATTTGAACTTTCCCCAACATTGTAGGATTCAAGGGATGGAGTAGGGACAGCATCCAATCTCCAACCCAAATTAAAATAACAACTTCCCAAAAGTAGATATATATTTTTTAAAAAAGATTTGTGTAGCAATTTTGTGCACAAAGACAAACCTATACAGTGTATGAACACAAGTGGAAGATTTTTGCTTATTTGAAGAACAGTTTTATTTCTTTTTATTTCATTCATTCATTCATGCTTGCTTGCTTGCTTGCTTGCTTGCTTTCTATAAAGCACACACCTAGCAATGATTCTAGTTACAGGTAGGTAGCCGTGTTGGTCTGCCAATAACAAACTTAGTTGGTCTCTAAGGTGCTACTGGAAGGAATTTTAAAATTTTGTTTCGACCTAGCAATGATGTCAATCAAGAAACAAAACATGCTTTCTCATTGCTATCATTTGTATTCAGAGACACACTGCCTCCAACAGTGAAGGTAGAACATAGCCATCATGCCTGGTAGCCTTGTTTTCCACGAATTTATCAAATTCCCAGAGTGGTTCAACAATCCCTCTTCCCAGAGAACCCTGGGATTGTAAAACAGAACTTCCCTTTGGACAAGCCAGCCTAATTCTTCTGCGCCAACACTTGCTCTTCTTTATGTTTACTAAGTCTATTTTTAATAACGCCTTCCAGCAATTTATCAAGGCCAAACATTAGGCTAACTGGCCTGTGATTTCCTGGCTTGCTGCCCTCACCCCTTTATAAAAATTGGTGCTGCGCTGGCTTACTTCCAGTCATCTGGTAAAGATGCTTATTTTAGTTACAAATCTGTTTCTGCGAGATGCATTTCCAGAGGGAGGTATCCATGTATTACCATCACAAATGGGTGGCGTCAATGCTAAATGGAAAGGAAGAAAGGAGGAAGAGACCACAAAATTTGAGCTTGAAATTAACAGGCATTAATTGTCACAACTGATATGCCCCCGCACCCACTGCAATAGAAATATTGCCAGAAGAAAAAAAGATATCCACATATTTAATGTTTCAGACACCTTCCCTCAGGTGTGAACATCTTTTTTCCAACCAGATGTCCTGCATAACACCTGGATAAGGCGGGTGCAATCATGGGTGCAGCCAGGGTTTTTGTTAGGGGGCAGGCCTTTTGTGCAGGGGGGGGGCAGAACCTCAGTTAGCTATGATTTTTATTTATTTAGGGGGTGGAGCTGCCCCTCCCTGCCCATGGATGCAATTGATGCACTATAAATTGAGTCTGGAAAGAGCCCTAAAGCAGAGTTGGTGTCTTACACAGATGTTCTGTTTTCTCTTAACAATTCAGACCACAGGGCTGATCTGCTTAACTTTCTTCAAGCCATATTAGGTAGGGAAGCAGACTTCCAGACCTCACCATAAGCCCATCTGATTCATCCAGGGGTTTTCCAAACTTGAGTCTCCAACTGTTTCTGGACTACAATTCCCACCCTCCCTAACCCCGGTCCTGCTAGCTAGGGATGATGGAAGTTGTAGTCCAAAAACAGATGGAAAGACCCAAGTTTGGGAAACAACGGCATTCATTAGTGAGAGAGGAAGGCCTTGAGCTTGATGACCGCCTGGCCAGCCGAGGGCGAGGGCCCTTTGCCCCCTTTCCCTGATGCCACTCGCGTGTTTCAAAGAGTACACGCGTCCCAGGAACAGGATGGCACCCCCTGACGCGAGGCCCTAAGAAGAATGAGGCGGCCTGAGCCTCGGCTCCGAAGTTGGGGTGGGCGGGGTGGGCGGGTGGAGAGGAAGGAGGAGGTGGTCTGCGCAGCCCTCCCTGACACCTCCAAGTCTCGCTTTCCTTTTGCGCGTCAGCAGCAGCAACGGCGGGTGAAAACTTGCGACTCCGGCAGGAGAGAAGGTCCCTTTCTGGAGAGCTGCTTCCCTGGCGCGGGGAGAACGCGGCGCCCCTCCGGCTGCCCGCCCGCCCGCCCGCCCGCCTGCCCGCACCTGCTGCTCCGCGAAGAGGCTCGGCCGCTGTCTCCTCCTTCTCTCCCTCCGGGCGCCCACCCCCCCCCCAGCTCGCCGGTCCCTCCCCCCGAAGCCGGCCACTGAGGCTGCATTGAGCCGCGGCTCTGGCAAAAGTTTTGAGCGGAGCGCCAGCGCTCAGGAGCCGGCGCAGAGCGACCCCTTGGCGGGGAACTTCCTCGACCCTTTGCCCGGCTGCGATGCGCCCGACGGGGAGCGCCGAGAACTGAAGCCACACAGGCAGGTAGGTCTGGGCCGGCGGCTGAGGGAAGAAGGAGGGCTGCCGTCTTCGCGGGTTTTTCCTTTTCCTTTGGTCACGTCGAGGGGCGCGGGCGCGTGGCGGGGAGATCCCTCAGCCGGTTCCAGGGGCACCGGAGGCGCTTTCTCTGGGCTCGGTGTGGAAGGGGGCTCTCCCCCCCCTTTTTCTCCCCGTCAGCCTCGGGCATAGCTGTCAACTTTTCCCTTTTCTTGCGAGAAATCCTATTCGGAATAAAGGAATTTCCCTTAAAAAGGGGGAAGCGTTGACAGCTATGGCCTCGGGTTCCCCGCGGTGAACGGGATGGAGCTGAGCACATGCAACAGCCAGCCTCGTCCCTGCCTTGCGCCCCGGGGAGGCGAGGCGACAACGGCCTCGGTCCGGGGCGTCCACACGGCAGCCGAATATAGCGGGACAGCTTTGTCGAGGGTTAAAGGAAGGGACTTCTGGAGAGCTCCGTTGGTTAGAACGTGGTGCAAGGCAAGGTCTCAGGTTCAGTCCCCATATGGGACAGCTATACATTTCTGCACTGCAGGGTGGGGGATTGGACTAGTTGATCCTTGGTGTCCCTTCCAACTCTACAGTTCTATGATTCTGCAACTGTTAAAAGGGGAGCAGCGTCCTCTCCCGAGAGGTCAGAGATCCACTTGGACGCCAAGTATATAGTCAACTTTGGCACAATTTCTAGCGAGCCTGTTAGAATATGCCACGCACCACCCAGTTTGCCTTGCTGGCTTGCTAGTCTGTGGTAAGGTTGCCATATTTCATAAGGTAAAAAAACAGGACACCCCGAAAGACATCAAGTCTGCCTTTGTAATGTCCTGGGAAATCTGGACGTATAGCAGCCCTTGTCTCTGGACACACAGGGTAATCCTTGACCAGATAACCATACACACACATGTGTCAGTCAAGGACCTCCTTAGCTACTTCTTAAGAGCAACACAATTTTTCCTCCCTTCCCAAGAGCAAACAGTATCAGGTATGATTTCCAACTCCCCTTTGATCAGCAGTGGCTGCAGCAAAACGAGATGACCCCAAATTACTCTGCCAAATGAAGAATGCTTGAAGGTAACCAGGAGTGGTTTCCAGGTGGAAGGGCTGTGAGTTCAGTTCATTCTGGTACCCAAAATTAATTCCCTGGATCTGAATTAATGCTACACTGACTCCACTTGGTGGATCTTGTGGGTTCCCGTTAAACCACCACCACCACCAAGCACATCCTGCAAGCCTGAGGTCTGACCAGCCCTGAAATAGATAGTGCCTTGTTTTCTAGTCCACAGTTCATGGGCATAGCCAAGGGGGGTCAGCTGTCCCCTATGATCAATAAAAATATTTAACTAACTAAGGTTCTGCCCCCCCCCAACAAAAATCCTGGCTATGCCCATGCCACAGTTTTTTTATGCCCTTTGCTTTGAAAACCCAAACAGGAGAATTGCATCAGTTGCACAGGGAACCTCTGGATTTTTGGAAGAGAAAGTGTGGGGCAGTAGTAGTTGGAGAACACTGCATGGATGAGGGGGAATGAAAGGAGGCACAAAGGGGTTCACAAGTCACATTAAGCCAAGGCATGGAAGGGGCCACTGAGAAAGGGGGCACGTATACCCACCATGGAGTTGTGCTTATGGCTAGGCGTGTGTGTGTGTGTGTACCATAGCTGCCAACTTTTTTCTTGCAAGGAATCCTATTCAGAATAAGGGAATTTCCCTTTAAAAAATGGAAAAGTTGACAGCTATGGTGTGTACACATATATACATCTACACAGTACATACAGTTCCTCTTCTGCCCTGCTTCTCCTCCTCCTCCATGCTAGTATCACATCACAGGGCTATGTTCTTGTCTCCTGCCCACAGCCTCCTGCAGACACCCAGCCACACAATCAGTCACGTAACACCTAGCAGAACTTGAACCTAATTAATACTAATGGCAATCTGCTATGTGTGCAGGAGAAAAGGTGGCAGAGGGGAGAGTGTGTGTGCCTGTTGAATGGACAAACACATGCCCCGTGTGAACTATAACCCAAAGGTGAAAAAAACAATTCCGGAGACGACAGCCAATTGGTTAAAAAAATCCTTTTTACTTTATGTATGACTGGGATAGCTCAGTTGGTTAGAGCAGGAGACTCTTATGCTCTGGGTGGTGGGTTCGACCCACATGTTGGGCAAAAAGATACCTGCATGGAAATTCTGTTTCTTCCTTAGAATCATAGAGTTCGAAGGGACCACAAGGGTTATCTAGTCCATGACCCTTTTGGTCCCTTTGAACTCTGATTCTAAGGAAGAAACAGAATTGGAACGGCCACTTTTACAATATATAAGGACCCGAGGCACAGGGATGTTTGTTTTAATGTGTTACGCACTGTATTGCAAAATCACAAAACATCCATATGAAAATCTCTGGTTAATGTGACACACTGCTAAACAAAAAACAGACCTGTAAGCCCAGCAGGTTCAATGAATACTGAATTTAAGCATGGTTATACCCATCTCTGCAAAAGTGGGGTGAACATTGGAGCACAAGGCGTAAGGGAAAGTAATACTGTACAGTATACTGGTCCAGTTACCCATTCAGGCAAATCTGTCCTAAACGCTTGGCATGTGCGGTATAATCCTACATTGGTAACTTGGGGAAGTTAGGAAGGATAAGTAGGATTTTCCCCTACAGATGCTGTTGTTGTTCAAATAGGAGGTGTTAAAAATGGTGACCAGTGTATAAATGAACTTCTAAAGATTTATATTTAGGAATGGATTGGTTCAGAGTCCACCCTACCCTGCTTGGGATTACTGTTAACGTTACTGCTGTAAACACACGATCTCATGCAAAACTCACTAAATTGCCTATAGCAAGAGTAGTGTGTGGCACTCACCAAGGCAGGATAATTGCAGGACACCAGATATTAAAATCCCAAGCAAGCCTGACTTTTGCCTTTCTCTTGCTACGATGGACAGTGTTGGGTTAACTCCCTTGCCTTGGATACATTGCTGGTGAGGACAGAATTGCAGCCTGTGGGGATCTGGCTCCTCCAGTGTCACTAGTGAGGCAGGATAGGAACCAAAAAGAGACTTGTAGCAGCAATCATGGCAGCCTCTTAGTGTGTGCACGAGGAGTAGAAATCGCTTCCCATTGGCTTTCAGGGTTAGTTCTGACCTCTGATCCTTATGTACAAGCCCAGAACAGCAGTGGAGTTTAGGTAACAGCCCCGCTTCTTGCTAGATTCAGTTTCCCTTGTTTGAGTGTGACAACATGTACAGCAAATTCTTGGAAAAGCTGCATGGGAGCAGACAGTCTCCCTTTAATTAACCTCTTGGTTCTATGTCATGGAATGGAGCATTGAGATGACCTTTCTTAAAATGCCTTGCAGGAATCTCCCCTCCTTGCTGCATGATACAGTGGTACCTCGGGTTAAGAACTTAATTTGTTCCGGAGGTCCGTTCTTAACCTGAAACTGTTCTTAACCTGAAGCACCACTTTAGCTAATGGGGCCTCCGCTGTCGCTGTGCTGCTGCCACGCGATTTCTGTTCTCATCCTGAAGCAAAGTTCTTAACCCGAGGTACTATTTCTGGGTTAGCGGAGTCTGTAACCTGAAGCATCTGTTACCCGAGGTACCACTGTACAGTCCTCAGCTCCAACCCCATCCCAGTATGGTCCCATCAGGTGGAACTGACAGCACATTTTGTGACTATTTCTGCTTCTATCCAAAGAGGTGGATTTAAGGGAGTGTGACTGGTTCAGTTGCACTGGGCGCAGAGCCTTGGGGACACCGCAGGGGGGGGGGCGCTGCAACTATGATGTAGAATGGAATGTGAGAGGAGGGGGTGCCGCTGAAATTTGAGACCCCCAAATCTATCCACCTACACCCTTCCAAAATGCAGTAGCAGAAGCAAATTACCAGTAGCAAATTCTTGTAATGTGATCTTGATTTATGCACTTAAAAGCAATCCAGCTCTTAATGAGAAACCTGCAATTCTTCAAGGATCACTTGTGTAAATTATGCAGAGATGCAAATATTTCAACATGATGTGAACCCAGAAATATGTTAGTTTTTTAAAAAAAGTGATACTGTGTGCCAGTTTTTAGGGAATTTTAAATATTTGGTGGCAGAAACACATGACACAGAGAACAGTGTGTACAAAGGTCTTGAAGGGCATTTATGGGATAGGACAGGAGATATACAGAGCACAGACTTCCTTGCCTCTGGCTGCCGAAAACCCCATTTACGTTTTCACAACGTTTTCACAAAGTACTGTCCGCACATTTTCACCCCCCCCCCAATAATGCTGATGACTAGAAACTTCGGTGTTGCTTTTTTAAAGTAAACCTGAAATTATTGGAAAAAGAAAGATGTCTTGACACCCCAGATTCCATTGCAATTGCAGTTATGAAGATTTTCAAATGCACATGCCCTTCCCAGACTCATTCACCTAATACTGCCTTTCACTCAGTGTGTTAAGACATCCCCATTACCTATCCCCTCCCAACAGTCCTGACCTATTGGATTTTTGAGACCCGATGTGACAATCTCCCATACTCTTTGTCCACTTTACCTTTAGCACATATTTTTCTTGCCCTGTGTATCAAATCCTCTGCTGCTTGGGGCCCAGAATAGATGTTTTTCACTGTTTGGCTGTGAACACAGTGAAGAGTCTATTCTCTGTGTGCCACAAAATGCCCTGGGTGTAATTGGAGGACAGTGTATCATGATACCACCCATTCATTTGTCTGATATAATTCAGCTCCTCATGTAGCATGGATGATATGAAAATCCTAATTTCTGATCCCCCATCTGGCATAAGTCTCAATATAAGACTCTGGGAAACATATCTCGTTAGATATGT
Source organism: Podarcis erhardii (assembly GCF_964252035.2). Classification (NCBI taxonomy): domain Eukaryota; kingdom Metazoa; phylum Chordata; class Lepidosauria; order Squamata; family Lacertidae; genus Podarcis; species Podarcis erhardii. The sequence goes on from NC_138498.1 coordinate 32,239,346, forward strand.
TTGTTAAGCTTGTTAGAGTGTTTCAGCTTTGTGCTTGGTTGGCGGCTGGTGCTTAATTTGTAAAATGATGGCCAGAGTTCAGCCCTATCTGGAAGCCAGGCCCTCTAACCAGGAAAACTTATTCTGTAGCCACCAATGAAAACAGAGGGACAGGCTAGACTTGTTGAGTTTGTGCATGCTCAAGAGGCATGGACTCTTCTCTTTGGATAACCAGAACAAGAAAAAAAGAAAGAAAAAAGGAACCCCAACCCCTACTAGTGCAGTATTTGGGAGACTCCGTACACACAGCCCTGCCAGTTTGAGTGAGTTGATTGCATCTTGGGCTGGATTTGGCTGTGTGATTGCTTCACAGAATGCTCAAATCACAACTGGGGGAAAAGTCTCCTGGTGTTCTACTGCTGCATCATAAACGCTTTGTAGTTGGACTGCAATAGTAGAGTAAAATCTCAGCTTGCATTGAAAAATTATGACTGGAGAGTCTAGAGAACCTATTGCACCATTGTTTCACTGCTTGGTGAAAAGATTGAACAGATTCACTCAATCCGCATAAGGGCACCCATCTCCAGTTGTGTGATTTGGACCTCAGATTCCAGGATCCATGACTAGCTTCTCTAGCAGAACCTATGGCTTGACAAAAACAGGTTCCAACTCAAATTAAGTAGCAAATCTGGTTCTTCTGTTGTGTCTAGCTGTGGATGTCACCTACTTATTTGGGGGTGTTATATACTTCTTGATATAGACCACTGGTGTCAGGTGGATGTGTTTTTACATGCTTTCAAGAGGCAACAATTTCTGGAAAACATTCTGGCAGGTCATTGCGTTAAGTTGCCAATACAAATGGATTGAAATCTGCCTTCATTCATTTGCAGCGTTTCTATTCTGCATTTTCCACAAGGAGGGGTCTACATAATTCTACCCTCCCAGGTTATCCTCGAAACAACCCTTTGAGCTAAGGTAGCTTCAGCTTGTGTGACTGACTCACCTGGCTGAGTGAGTGGGGATTGGAACCTGGATCTCTATCTCTTCCTTTCCTAGTCCAACCCTCTAACCACTACACCACACACTTGTCTATCAGATTCTGAAGGGAAAAATGTCTTCTGGGGCTGAGCCTGCAAGAGACGCAGTATGTAGTCTTTTGCACACCCTCTAGTTCTGCCTGCACATGTGCTTCTTGGCATCAGTGCTTGCCTGCTAAGTGGCAGACAGGTAGGCATTCTCGAGCGCTGCTCCTTGCACCACTAGGGCCATGGTGGTGGGTGAGTGAGTGCTGAGCTATGACCACTTGGTTCTGTGGGGATATTTGCAGTGATGGGAGGCCCTGAGCAGGGTCCTTTAGGTTCAGTCTCAGCCTCTCCACTGTGCCCTTTGTGCCTCTGCTCCGAGTTGGGCTGTGTCAACAGAGTGATTGCAAAGTATCCTGTTTGAACAAGTCTTACTCACTACCAGACCTTGCAAGTTGGGAAGTTGCCTGGTGCATCAGAATAACAACTGCTCCAATCTTGCCCCCTTCAGTTGGGGGTGTGTCTCGTCACCAGCCCCCAAGCAGACGGCAGCCACGGATGGGTCAAGTTGCATGCTGGGAGGATGAAGAGGATCCTTTGCCGCCTTTTCTGTGTCTTGCAGGCTCATGGTTTGGGTGTTTGCTTAGAAAAGGATTCAACAGTCACCTAACATGGACTCAATTGGTCTGTTCATGAGCAGACACAGATGTATCTATTTCAGAGGCACTGTGTCCAGATGTGCAATGGCAGCAGCAGCAGCAAGCCCCCTTGCCACTAGCCTCTTACCTTGGCAAAGCAGCAGCAAATCTTCCCATTGAGCCAGTGAGTTATCAATTCCATGTAGAGTTAGCAAAGCAAAGAGAAAATGGGCTGGAGATTAAATAAGGTAAAGGTAAAGCAACCCCTGACCATTAGGTCCAGTCGTGGCCGACTCTGGGGTTGCGGCGCTCATCTTGCTTTATTGGCCGAGGGAGCCGGGGTACAGCTTCCGGGTCATGTGGCCAGCATGACTAAGCCGCTTCTGGCGAACCAGAGCAGCGCAGGAAACGCCGTTTACCTTCCTGCTGGAGTGGTACCTATTTATCTACTTGCACTTTGACGTGCTTTCGAACTGCTAGGTGGGCAGGAGCAGGGACCGAGCAAGGGGAGCTCACCCCGTCATGGGGATTCAAACCGCTGACCTTCTGATCCTAGGCTCTGTGGTTTAACCCACAGCGCCACCCGCATCCCTGGAGATTAAATATTCAGCCTCAAAAAATGTGACAATGAGCCCAGGAAGCTACCAAAATAAGAAGAGCCACATAGACATCCTTCTGCAGTTCATATAGCTGGAGCAAATGCTCTTTGCAGGATACCTGGGCTGTAAAGCCTTTGGCCATGTCCTCCTTAAAAGGCTCTCCAGCAGCTGTGCTGGCCATTCACCATACTTAACAGGCTGCCAGTGGGAAGGCACAGTTGGCTCTTCAGAAGGCTGTGCCAGCTCTTCAGCCTGAGTTGATGGAATTTGAAAGAGATTACCTGCAACAGAGTACCAAGCCCTTCATCTACCCCACCTTGTACAGGGATTCACAAGTCCTGGCAGTCAGGTGATGAGCCTGTGGCTTTGCCCACATGGTTTGATTTCAAACCACACAGGCAAAAAACCTAGGTTACCCAATGTCATTATGGCATCAGGTGGCTGACAGAGGAGCAGCTCCACCTACCTGTCAAACTTGGCCTGCAGAGAATAAGGATCTGGCCCTCTGACCATATCCAGTTCCCCACCCTTGCCTTATTGCAATATATGTGAGACTAGAAGGGCGTTGATTTTGGCATTACAGGAAGTAGTAAATTGTGGCGGTAGTGACACATTTTTGCTTTGCCCTCTGTGTGGTTTACAGGTGTTGTTCTTGCACTGTGGGATGAAGTCAGAGATTCTGTGCTGTAAGACAGAAGATGGTTTTTCTCAGCAGATCCGTTTCTAGAGATCTAACTGGTGGCAGGCGTCTTTCATCTGAAAAGGCCACACAGCCTTTTTTGCAGCTGGCATGTCCTCTCATAGATCAAGGATGGCTAATCTTGGACCCTTTAGGTGTTGCTAAACTACAATTCCCCCCACCCCCAACCATGGGCCATGCCTGCTGGGGTTGATGGGTGTTGCTCTCTTTCTAGTATAAACTGCTGACCATCTCTCCCTTTAGCCACTTTCCTTTACAGCACGCAGTCTGTGTCCCTATGTGGGATAAAGTGACCAATGAGGCAGGAGTCAATGAGGCAGGCGGACTTTGCCTCCTCCATTTCAATCATGGGTGGGAAACTCCAGCTCCCATCAGCGTCAGTAAGCATGGACAGTGGTCAGGGGATGATGGGATTTGTAGTCCAGCAGCAGTTAGCCAAATAGGGAATGTCACCTGGCTGCCTGCATTTGCTATCTTGCCAAACTGTCCTTTGATCACTCTCATTTTATTCCTTTTTCTCCAGTTGGCTGCTGCTGTTTTCTTACCTCCCAAGGCCAGGAAGCGTCTCATCACATTTTACAATACAAGGTGCTGTGTGGGGATTATCATTAATACTGAGGAAGCTCTTTTCATTCCTCTGCCTCATAGTAGGGGTTCTGGATACTCATGGAGATGAGCTGTTGAAATCAAGAGCTCACCTATCCCTAAAGAGTCATTTTACATTAAAGTACCATTTTTTACATTAGAGTGTAAACACTTATAAAGTTGTCTGAAGTTTTCTTTGGCCTATTTGTATATTAAAACAGAAACAAACAAACCCCTGCACCCTCACATCTGAGTAATGTTGAAATGTCATCCTCTATAGCTGTTTCACAGCTAAATACAAGAAAAGTGCTGTGGAAATTGAATTACCTCGGCCGTTTGTGACATCAGAGTTGTCCCAGCTAATCAGATACTTCTCATCATCATCACTATGATTTAGTCTGTTATTTCTTTCTGCAGCCGAGGCTGATGATGGTGGGGACAGCAGAGGGTAATGAAGATCAAAATTAAGATGCAGAAACAGAGCCATGAGGCCTTTGGTCTGTGGGTGTGCGCACTCATAGGACCAAAATAGCGGGATAATGGCAGAGGTGCAAGTGGTTGATGGATCTAATGACTCTCCCCCTAAGACTGGCTGAAGCCACCTGATCCCTAGTGGGAAATGGGGTGTTAGTGGCAGAGCCAGCCTTACGTTGTTGGCATCGCATCAGTTCCTGCCTCAGACATGCCCTCCCCTGCCAAGCACTGAAGCCCCTGCTGCGTTGGATTGTAGCTTCAAGGTTTGTGCCATTAACGCACTAGGGGCTAATCCTTTTGTGTTTTAACAAGAGAGCAGCTTCCCCCTTCCTCCTCTCCCCACAGCCTCTCTCTTGAGCAATCAAGGGGTGGGGGGTGAAAGCGTATGTGTGTGTGAGCGAGTGAGCGAGTGGGGGGCGGGGAGGCAGGATCAGAGCAGCTTTGATGCTTGTTTGCTGAGAGAAGAGTCTGGAAGAGAGAATGTGCTGCATTACATTCCCAGCTTGGGTGATGCTGCAGCGCATTTTTCTTTCACCAGGCATAGGAATTTTTCTTTTCCCAGGCACAATTACTTTTTTTTTTACAGAAGCACTATTTCTTCTTCTTCTTCTTCTTCTTCTTCTTCTTCTTCTTCTTCTTCTTCTTCTTCTTCTTCTTCTTCTTCTCCTCCTCCTCCTCCTCCTCCTCCTCCTCCTCCTCCTCCTCCTCCTCCCCCTCCTCCTCCTCCTCCTCCCCCTCCTCCTCCTCCTCCTCCTCCTCCTCCTCCTCTTTTTCAAGAGACAATCCCACCCACCTCTTGGAATTCAAGAACCACTCATGCAGTCCTACTGCAAAAGCCTGAAGCATATGCACAGTTTGCAGCACAGAGATGAAAATATAAAATGATCAGAAACGGTGGTGTCTTTCCCATAGGTTGGCCATAGAACTGGCATTGTTCTGAAAGGAAGGACTAATGGTGTCTTCCTAGGTGCACTTATGTACAAGTAAGCACTATCGAACTTCAGAGTAAACAATCATAGGATTGGGCTGTACTTGAGCTTTAAACTAGTGTACAGTGAAATCCAGAGTCACAGAGCTATGATACTCTTCTGAATAAGGGAAATACATAAGCTTAACACAGCAGGCACCTGATAGTTCTGTCAATGGGATTATAGCATCCAACATGTAGGAAATATACCCACACTCGAACCATGTCTGCTTTGCACATTGTTTGAAGAACCACAAGTGTTTCCAGATGGAAGCTTACTGTTGCAAACTGATCATTCAGATATTGCAAACGGGTTACTGGCAGCAGGTTGTTGTTTTTAAAACTTGTCAGGTTTTTTCATGGAAAGGGTAAGTGTGGAGAAAAGACAAGGTGTGATTTTGATATCAACAATGTTCTCCAGATGCCAGGAAAACTCCCAAACATGAGTGCGTGAGGAACACCAATCCTACCAAAATAAAATCCACCTGGAAGCAGCCTCTGCTACCCAGAGGCGACAAAGAACAACAACATTAATGGAATTCAGTTGACAAATTTAAATGACTCACCTGGACCAGGTGGCATTCACTGAATAATTATTTAAAAACTCAAAATGTGAAGTTGTTCATCTTCAAGGTAATTCTAAACCAAAATGACCCTCATACCACAGGGTTAATAGCTAGTGGAATGCTAATTTCTAAGAAGGATCTTTTAGGGTACACTCTCAGGAAATTACATTTCTATCAGCCTAGCTATCTGACCCAGGCAAATTGGTGGAAGCAGCATTATTAAAGCTAGAACTATTAAACATGTAGCCTTGGAAGAAACAGAATTAAATCAAGCTTTAATCATTGGGTTGGGAAGTCAACAAAGATATAGACGTGTGAATTGGTTGATATTATGGAGATTTTTAAAGCTTTTGACTATTAAAAGGTTCCTAAACAGCAAAACATGGTAATATTCAATGTAAAAGCAAAATGATGCCCACTGGAACAAAAATATAATAAAAATCCTAAATTCCCCAGCTGATGGTGAATTGGCTGTAACTCCTCAGGAAAAAGATATTGAGTTCACAGTAGGGAATTCATTGAAAATGTCAGCCCAGTGTGCTGTGGCAATAAACAGAATGTACAGTATTATGAATTATTATTAGGAAAGGGACAAAGAATAAAGCAGCAAATTTATTTATGGCATGTTCAGTTTTGATCTCTGCATCTGAAAGGGACGACCACAATACTAGGAAAGGTACAGAAAAAGGCAATTAAAACGATCATTTTCCTTAAATAGAAAGCGTAAAAAGATGAATGCATTTGGGTTTAGAAAAAAGGTGTCAAAAGTAAGAGGTGAAATTCTGTGTATAGAGACAGTGAATGGGGAGGCATTCTCTTCCTCATGATACTAGAACTCAGGATTCATCCAATGAATGTTGGGTGGCAGTAGAATCAGGACAGACAAATTAAGTAAAACACAATTAAGGATGGAATTAACAGTGAACAAGAGACCTGCAACACAATATTGCAGTGTATCTTCCCTCCTTAAAGCATGCACATTCTTCATTTGGTTGTTTTCTGTAGGAAGGTGCCCTCTTAGTTGTTGTTTTTAAAATGTGCTTCTGCAAAGCATGTAGATCCCCTGAGGATCCTGATACCTCCTTTTTGTTTCTCAGTATCTCTATTCTAGCTGTAATCCCGGCAGCACCCACCCGCTTAATTCACTATTAGAAGGAGCCATAAAGAATGCATAGCTGGCACTGAAAATAGCAGTCCTTCGTCTCATTATCATCTGCACTAATGTATAAAAATCCAAAATGTACAGCATTACTTTATCATGCTCCACTTCTCAACCCCACACCTTGCAAGTGGCAGCCAATTGAGTGGGAGGAGCAGGGAAACTGATGAGTGTGGTTTTATCGCACATTACACAGCCCCTGTATTATGGAAATTATAAGGGAGAATGGAGAAGATGCAGGGCTGCCACAGCATCATCCACATCCTCCCACCCTTAGTTATGGATTTTATTTAAGCTTTAGTTTTTCAAGCCAATTTATATATTCATGGAGAATGGGTCTATCCAGAACCACCCTTTCCTGGGACCTTAAGGTGAAGAGCAGGTAAATAACAATGGAGGGGGGCCCACCTTCACCATTCTGCCTGTGAGCTTTTGTGGAGCACTTTGAGATAAAATGTACAGTCGTACCTCATGTTACGTCTGCTTCATGTTACGTTCTTTCAGGTTACGTCCCGCGGCCACCCGGAAGTACCGGAAAGGGTTACTTCCAGGTTTCGCCGCTTGCGCAGAAGTGCAAAATGATGTCAAGCAGATGCACAGAAGCGGCAAATCGCAACCCGCGTGTGGTTGCGTTCTTTTCATGTTGCGAACGGGCCTCCAGAACGGATCCCATTCACCACCAGAGGTACCAGATGAGATGGACCACTGGTCTATCGAAGCAAAGCAATGCTTAAGATTCTTAGCAGGATTCAGACAGAACATTTCAGACTCCCTCCAATCCTTTCCCCAAGGCCATTTCCCCCTGTACTCTGGACCAGTTGTTCTGTTTGCTGCAGGGAGGTTCCTCTGGAAAGATGGGGCACTGCATTTTGAAGACTGCCTGCCCTGTGTTTTCAAAGGGATGTTTATACTGCTGTCCTTTCCAAGTTAATAAGCCCAGTGCACATTGTACACAGGCAGTAGCAGGACCAGAGAAAGAAAGGATGGCCTTGTTACCTGGATTTCCTCCAGGACAGCTGGGCTGGGGTTTTATTTACTGAATTGCCAGAAAGCCAAAGGCCAAGAAAGACCAACCCTGCAGGATGGGGCCAAGTGCATCTCTCATACTCATATCCAAGCAAACAAGGGAAGGTCCCTGCCCAGGTAGAGTCTCCAGGAGAGGGATGCTTCCCGTGCGTATTTCCTGCCACTGTATCAGTGGAAGTGCCATGGCTTCCAAGTCGTAGAGGAATCTCTGCTGCAACAACATATGCATTAAGCAGGCATCCATTCCTGGGCCCTTTTCTTCGAATTGTGAATAGTGCCAGCCAGGGACGGGAGTAGACAGTTGTCTTGGAGCAGCTGAGATTGAAGGTGATAAGGATTTTATTTTATTTACTCCTCAATAAATTTATTCAGCAATGCTACATTACTTCAATAAATTTCTGTTATGCCCTTTGCCATAAACAACCTCTGAGCGGTTTACACAAATAAATGCATTTATTTGTTGTTATCACATATATATCCCACCTTTCCTCCAAGGAACTCAAGGTGGCAAGCATGATTCTTGCATCCTCAGAACAACCATTGAGGTAGGTTAGGCTTGAGAATGATGACTGTCCCAAGTTCACTCAGTAGCTTCATGGCTAAGTGGGGTTTTGAAGCCTGGATTCCCAAGTCCTCCTCTGACACTCTAACCGGTACACTGGCTCAAAATCTGTAAACAACTATAAACAATTACATTTTAAAACCAGTACAGTGGTACTTCGGGTTACAGACGCTTCAGGTTATAGACTCCGCTAACCCGGAAGTAGGGATGCAGGTGGCGCTGTGGGTAAAACCTCAGTGCCTAGGGCTTGCCGATCGCATGGTCGGCGGTTCGAATCCCCGTGGCGGGGTGAGCTCCCGTCTTTCGGTCCCAGCTCCTGCCCACCTAGCAGTTCGAAAGCACCCCTAAATGCAAGTAGATAAATAGGTACCGCTTTATAGCAGGAAGGTAAACGGCGTTTCTGTGTGCTGCACTGGTGCTGGCTCGCCAGAGCAGCTTCGTCACGCTGGCCACGTGACCCGGAAGTGTCTCCAGACAGCGCTGGCCCCCGGCCTCTTAAGTGAGAAGGGCGCACAACCCTAGAGTCGGACACGACTGGCCCATACAGGCAGGGGTACCTTTACCTTTTAACCCGGAAGTAGTACCTCGGGTTAAGAACTTTGCTTCAGGATGAGAACAGAAATCGCGTGCTTGTGGCGTGGCAGCAGTGGGAGGCCCCATTAGCTAAAATGTTACCTCAGGTTAAGAACAGTTTCAGGTTAAGAACGGACCTCCAGAACAAATTAAGTTATTAACCTGAGGTACCACTGTATTAGAATCCAAATCAAGCCAACAGCAGAAAAGCTGGGGGACAGATCCTTCATAGCTGCCATAGCACCCAGCAGGTTGTGTAGAATACAAATGACCTTGGTTGTGGGGAAATGGAGTCACTGGTGTGGGGAGCAGGATCCTATTACTTCAACAGATCCGAATCATTCCCTCATGCAGTAAACATACTGCTGTCTTTTTGGATTCAGCCCAGCTCTTTCTGAGGTTCACGCTTTATACACCATCAGCTTCTTTCCAATAAATGGGTCTTCTAGCCTTCCTCTTCTAGCTTCCACACTTTTGACTGTCCAGATTTATTTGGCTGATGCAATGGATGCTATGGCCTATATCATCTCCTTAGGGCAGGGCTTCAAATTAGGAGTCCTGATGCCCTACAGTTAGGGATGGGGAAGAAATTCAATTCAGTTTGCATTTAAAAGCAAATCACCCTGAGTCATACTTTCAGAAACAACGTGAAAACCAAAAGACGGCCAGCATCCATCAAAATTTGCACTTCTCTGAATTTTGCAAAGAAGTTCTCCAACCAAGTAGTGTTCACAAAAATGCATGTAGTAGGGCAAAGTGTGCATAAAAATGCATATACTAGTGAACATAACATACAAAAGTGCATTGTATTGGAGAACACAGCTATTAGGCAAAATCACATACAAAATATGTATACTGTATTAGGAAAAATGCTGATGAACTTTCATTAGGACTTTTTTTTTTTTAATGCAGACCAATGTGGAAATGTGGAGAAGTGAATTTAAGATTGGAAAAAATGAGAATGTGAGAGGAAATAATGGGCAGATTCCCGCTGCCTACATTTGCCAAATAAATTCTTCAGGGTCTCCAATCTGATCCTATATTAGCAGCTGATGAGCAGTGCGTTTGTGAGATGAGAAGAGAGGTTTATCTTCATCATTTGTGGAGGACAAAGCAGAAATAGGAAGAATGAAGAGCTCAGCTGAAATCTTAGGGGGCTCAGGGATCTTGCAGTGGCCTGGCTTATCGGGCTGAAGGTGTATTCAGGGCCACTCCATCCATTTTCCAAAGCCCGAGAGCTGTGCACAGAGTACTCCTTACATGGGATTCTGTGAAAAGTTAGCTTATAGTGTTGTCTAAAATTCAAGCAAGGACTTCCCCCACCCTATGGCAAATTTTTCTAGGCAATATATTTAGGGTGTTTTCCCCCTTGTCCTCTGAAATGGTAACAAGGAACAGTCAGATGGGATGGGCTTGTGCTTAAAAGGCAGAAAGGAAAATTTATCTGCGAGAGGATTAACAGATAGGTTCTGTTTTCACAGTTAGGGTCTAACTCGTCATCAGGTGTAGGTAATTTTCTCCCTGTTCGTATTGGCTAATGAACCTGAGGCCCGGTGGTATGTGCACAGTGACTTGCCTGACCTATCAAGGTTATTTGTTGTTGTCCTACGCACACTCCCTGGCCCCTTATCTTGCGACACATTGCTAGTATGTTTAATGGAGATGAATAAGTTGTTGCTTACAGTCACAAAGGCCCAAGGTTATTTTGCAGAGGTTTTTAGCTTAGGATCATGATTCAATACTTGTGCCTCTGGTCTATTTACACAAGAAGGGAATCCCAGGGTGCTTGAGCCACGCCCCATTGTGCACAATTGCACACTATTGTTGCCAATGAGAGGGAATTATTATTTTTTAAATGGGAAAGGATGGAGAAGTGCAAGAGGGGTGATGGCCCAGCAGGACACAGGTTGGATGATGTGGACGAACTGCTATCATTTGTCCTCTTCCACAAGCCTTAGGATTGCAACCTTGGAGATTTATATAGGAACTCAGCAGTAAGTTATGGGACATGCACTGATTGTGGACATTTTTCAGGCATGAACAGTGCTGAAAGCAGATTGCATATAACTGCCCCATTGTGAGCACAAATCATAATGAATGCACAATAGAAGACATCTGAAGGGTCTCTAATACATCTGCTCTTCTGTCCACAGATGGCTGGGTATCATCATTAGTTCAGTTCTGTATATTCACATATGAGAGTTAGCCTCAAACTTTTTATGAACGTGAAGAGTGAACTGGGGAGTGGGGCGCACCAGGACATTTGAGTAAGTTTGCCAGATCACAACCTGGAGATCCATATGACAGAGCTCTAGAATGTGATCTGGCAAGCCTGGATAGGAGTTACCAAGTCACAAAAGAACAACACAGACAACACTGTAGAAATACAATGGATTATTATGGACTACCATGAGCCTGAGCAACAGCCTCCCCATTTATCACCCTTGCCACCCAAAACATGATGGATTAGCCTACCTTGGACCAATTAAGTTTTTGCCAGTGTTGGCTGAGTTGTCAAAGTTAGGCGGTGGGCAAAAAAGACACCATCTCTTTCTCTGAAAGCAGATTCTGGTGGCCTTCTGAAAACAACCCTGCTGTAGTGATGTATCCTTACACTCATCAGTCATCTTCTTCAGCAACTAAATTTCAAGCTCTTGCTTCACCTCTACCTCCTGTCTAATATGTTAGAACCCAGAGAACTCCCTCTGGTGCCAGGCATGTAGGTCAAAACTATCTCCAGATGGCTCTGCAAAGCCAGCTTGGGGCTAATGGTAGGAAGCCAGCTGGGTCAGGGATATCAAATCTAGTACTGGAGGAATAGGTGGCCCTAGGGGCCTAAGAGGAAGAGGGAAAGACAGAGATACCTGTTGGTTTAATGCTTGTGATCAGATTTCCTTTGTAATTATGGGTATTGTTTGGAGGCAATCCAAGAGGCCCAGGTCCCAGATCTTTTGCACCAGTTCTGGATCTCCTTTCCCTTCTTCCCTCCTCTTCTTTTTAAACTTTAAAACAATATTTTGTGCAAATTTTATGCATTGGCTCGTGCCCCCGAGTCCTTTAAGTACTTTGCAGTACAGTGGTACCTCGGGTTACATACGCTTCAGGTTACATACGCTTCAGGTTACAGACTCCGCTAACCCAGAAATAGTGCTTCAGGTTAAGAACTTTGCTTCAGGATGAGAACAGAAATTGTGCGGTGGCGGCGCGGCGGCAGTGGGAGGCCCCATTAGCTAAAGTGGTGCTTCAGGTTAAGAACAGTTTCAGGTTAAGAATGGACCTCAGGAACGAATTAAGTACTTAACCCGAGGTACCACTGTACAATACTCCTGTTGGTAATGCTCTCCATCTTCCTTTGGCAATGGACAGTGTGAACATGCCCTGTTGTTGCATATGTTGCAAAGCATCCTGGGACTCTCCCAACAATAACTGATGTTACCCCTAAGCTATTTATTTCTGTAAAGCCCGTAACATATTCTCTATACAGCTATCCTCCTGCTCCTTGACTTACCTCACAGACTATTTCATCTAACCCACATTAAATCAGGATAGCTATTTTGTTGTTGCCACCATTGAGTTATTTCTCTAGAATTGGACTCTGTTTCTTTGTGAGGCAGATGGCCAGTGTTAGAGCCCCATGTATAGTGTTGCAACATTCCAGGCTAGAAGTGACCAAGACTTGTGTAACAGTGGGCAGATCTGCCACTTAGGGCAGCCCCCAAATTTCCTGGAGCCGTTTTCACCAAGAAACCACCAAGAGTGGCCTAGAGATCTTAAAAAACAAATTTTCATCTCCGGACAGGGGTGTATCTGAATTTCTCAAGTAGCAGCAGATTCAGCATAAATATATACTCAACCTTCCCATTCTGGAAGGAGAACTGATGCAGTCTCTCTCCTTTACTGGCAACAACACAAGCTAAGATTGAGGATGATATTGCGTTTTCATTTAGAATACTCTTGTTATTGGCACCGAAAGTTCTTCTGCAATACAAAAGCGTCACTGCGTTTCTGCAGTTTATCACAGCTGCAGCAATTTCTGAAAGCAAAAAAAGCTCCCACTCCCGAATAAAGTTTAATAATAATTATCTAAGGAAATTTAAGACGAAGGGTAAGGGGGAATAACAGCAGATAATTGACTAATTTGCTGAGGCAAAGAAACAGAAAATGAGATTGAAATTGACTGGTAGAAAGCTTCTCTATTAAATGTTGTATAACATTTCACAGGTGACTACGTTATGATAATTAAACCTTACAAGGTGCTAATCTCTTAAACTGGTGCATTTAATGTGGATAAGAGTGCTCATCTAGCTTACTTCAGTTTGCTGGGAATATTAGCTCTCACCCAAGGTTTCTAGCTCTCATGACTAATGCATTATTTTCTTTGTATTTCTGTCTGATCTTAACCCATGAGCAGATTACAATGTATTGTTGTTTTATTCTGACAACAAACCCGTAAGATAGATCAAGTTTAGGTACAATGACAGCCCCATTCCTACCCACTAAGTTTTATAATATAACAGGAAATGTACACGCTGCAGGTGGGCTCTTTTTTTTTTTTTGCCGTTTCTTGGTTATATTTTATTAAGTTTTCAAATAAAATCACATATACATTCCAATACATAATATTTTTATTTTGCTTTGTTGACTTCCCACCCCATTTCCCTTGCTGTTTTTTGTTACTCCCCTTTGCTGTGCCCTAGCTTCTCCCTCTTATATCATAACAATAATACAATAATCTCTAATTCCTTCTGTTGCTCATAGTTCAAATCCTGATCATGATTTCATCATACTATAATATTTCTTTAAATAGTCCAAAACAGGTTTCTGTTCTTCCACAAAGCAATCACCACCGGGTTCTCTGATTCTAGCTGTTAACTTTGCCATCCCTTTATTTATCCATTATTTATTTATCCATTCTTCTTTGGTGGGAACTTCTTCCCTTTTTGTGCATTGTTGCAGGTAGACCTCCTGTGGCCAGAGCATGGAGGCAACCTCTGCCTCTGTATCTTGCAGCTTGCTCTGTTCCCATGAGCGATACGTCCTTACTGCAACTGTGGCTCCAGCCAGGCGCTTTCTCACTGGGGTCTCCAGGGACCAAGGTCATTAGCCTGCAATACTAATTAGAGTACGTTAGCCAAGCACAGAAAAGAGAGGCCACTCTGGCAGGGAAAACATCATTCAGAATCACAGCTGGGTCGAGCAGGGAGACAAATGGATCCCCCCTTCCCTCTCTCTTTCCCTATGGGGCAGAGCCAAAGGAGTGTGTTTGGGGCTGGAGGACAACAAAGGAGGTCCTGGGCAGTCCTGCAGCTTCCCTGAAGCATTAGGAGGTGGCTGAGGACGGAGCTGGCCGGAGACCAGAAAACCCCTCTCCGACACAGCTGGGGTTGGGGGCAGGAAGAGGCTCCTCTGAGCCAGGAGGGTGATCTGTCCAGCTGGGCTAAGGGGTTGGCAGCGAGGAGACATCAGGACAAACGGGAGCTGTTTGTACAGAGGAGGGATCTAGGCCAGAGGTCTCTGCACTCAGCCTTTTGGAAATCTGCAGCTTTTGTGGTGCGTGAATGAGCCAGGCATTCCAGTGCCTTCGCAGCAGGGGCTTCTCAGGCAAGGGAGGGACACTTGTTTATTTATTTAGGTAAAGGTAAAGGGCCCCTGACCATTAGGTCCAGTTGTGACCGACTCTGGGGTTGTGGTGCTCATCTCGCTTTAATGGCTGAGGGAGCCGGCATACAGCTTCCGGTTCATGTGGCCAGCATGACTAAGCTGCTTCTGGCAACCAGAGCAGCACACGGAAACACCATTTACCTTCCCGCTGGAGCGGTACCTATTTATCTACTTGTACTTGACGTGCTTTCGAACTGCTAGGTTGGCAGGAGCTGGGACCGAGCAACGGGAGTTCACCCTGTCGCGGGGATTTGAACCGCCGACCTTCTGATCAGCAAGTCCTAGGCTCTAACCCATAGCGCCACCCGCGTCCCGTTTATTTATTTAGAGCAATATTAAAACACTAAAATAAGGAGAAATGTCCGCCTTCACCTTTGGGGAGAAGAAGAGTAGGACTGGCTCCTCACCCCTGCCATCCCACTGTCTTTTGGAAGTGATTCCTATGTGAACTACAGCCACTTCAGAGGGCTTGGGCTCCCTGGGGCAGTGAGCCATGGGTCAACAACCAGGGGTACTCGCAATCCAGTTGAAGAGTCTCTTCCTGTCAACTTTGAGGCCAGGAGCCTGGGCACAGTCTGAGAAAGGCAGCACAAGGGGACTTGTTCCAGTGGTGGGGAAGGAGGTGGCTCAGCAACACGCAGGTGGGGAACTCTCTTATAAATCCTGGCTCCACAGGGTGGCATTGGGGTGGGGTGGGGATTGCCAGGTACTGAAGTTTTCCAGTAGGGATCATCCCTAGGCAAGGGACCAGGGCCAATGTGATCTGGAATCGCAAGAGCTGCCCACATCCCCAACAAAAACTTTTGCACACTGCTGCCACCAAGGCAAGGTTCATCATGACAGACGCATCTGTCTGTCCTACTATCTAAATATGGAGAAAGCTCAGCCCAGGAGCGAAAGCAGCATCTGGCGCTGCTGGCTTCCTGATCAATGAGCTTCCCAGCTCCCAAACAGAAGCAGCAATTAGGGACTGCTCTAAGGAAACATGATTTCCCAGGGCTAAAAATAACCGCACAAGGAGGGGAGGAGGGATAGAGGGATAGTCCTGGGAGCAGCCCTCCAGACTATGGGCTGGTTACTGTCCCTCTGACAAGCTCTGAAAGGTTTCAAAATGTCCCTTTGAGATAGGGGGAATTGGACATGCACCACTCACTCCTTCCTGACCGGTCAAGCTCTAGCTTTGGCTCTCAGGATGCTCTTTTTGGAGCATCAAAAGTGTGCATTTCCAGAATGAAGTGCAGAATGAATCTAGAGCAGAATCTTGAAAGCACATGTTTGAGAATCTAAAAACTGGGGTGTATCCAAATGCCAGAACTTCTTTTAGTGCTACAAATCAGTATGCTCTCCAAATGCTTTCAGACAACCACCACCAATTTTTATGTACTTTATTATTATTATTATTATTAACTCCAAGACTAGCAGTGTTTTGCTAGTTCCAGCCTTATTTCTTGGAAATTGCACGTGGTGCAATCCTTATGGGACTGATGAAATTGAGAAAGCAGCAATAAAACTTCGAGGTTTTCCATTTACACCCAAGAACACTAGCAGAGTAGCACAGAGGAGAGCATGGGAGGTTAGCTGGATATAATGGCAGGGGACGGGGCAAGGATCACACACAAGCCACATCCATGAATGCCACCTGAAAACTGGGTAAGGCAGCAGTGCTGCCTGAATGTTTTGTGCTGCCGTTGCAATGTATAATGTAAGAATGGCTGCCTATGAGCCGACAGTGCAGAGAAACGTAGAGGAACTTTAGAAGGAATGTTGCCTGCATTCTCCAGAATAAGTGAGCGAATGGTGCTTATATGGAAGAAAAGTCTTGTTTGTGTTGAAGCACACTTCCATTTGTGATTTTGTAATGGGCTTGTTAACGGGACATGGGTGGCGCTGTGGGTTAAACCACAAAGCCTAGGACTTGCTGATCAGAAGGTCGGCGGTTCGAATCCCTGCGACGGGGTGAGCTCCCGTTGCTCGGTCCCTGCTCCTGCCAACCTAGCAGTTCGAAAGCACGTCAAAGTGCAAGTAGATAAATAGGTACCGCTCCGGCGGGAAGGTAAACAGCATTTCCGTGCGCTGCTCTGGTTTGCCAGAAGCGGCTTAGTCATGCTGGCCACATGACCCAGAAGCTGTCTGCGGACAAACACCAGCTCCCTCGGCCAATAAAACAAGATGAGCGCCGCAACCCCAGAGTCGGTCACGCCTGGACCTAATGGTCAGGGGTCCCTTTACCCTTTACCTTTAATGGGCTTGTTAGTTTTTGAACTATCCTCATAGTCCAAAGGCACTACAATTGTCAGGACAAAACTAGACATGACACCAACGATCTAGGAACTGGATCGCCTGTGTTTTGTTTCTTTTTAACTACTGTGGGAGAGAGGCAAAATGGATCAGAGCCGCAGTGCTTGGGGAGGGGTTTTCAACACTGATCCCCCATCCTCCCATATCATTTTTGTGACTGAGCCCCCTGCCCACCCCAAACTGGAGTATTCAACAACAGGTACTTGACGCAGCAATAGAGCCCCACATCTCAATCACCTAACGTCACTATGGCACCAGATGACCCTCGCCCCCTCTTTTTGCCCACATGTCCATGCAGAGAGCTCTGCATTTTATGCCCAAGTGCCAATAGTCAGCTGATTGTTGGGGCTCACATAGCGCTACAAACAGAACTATGAAAGCCCTGACAATCAGCTGAGGCCATCACTGCCCTGACTCCTACCAAAGGAATTTCACATTTTGAAAAACAATTCTGAAGTTGTATATTGCCACAACCTATCCCAGGAGTAGGGGAGCTCAAGTGCTAAATGCAGCCCTCCAGACCCCTGTCTTTGGCCCTTGGGATCCTCCCCAGTCCACAACCCTCACCGGCCCTGCTTTGCACCCTCCATGAGTAGTAGTAGTAGTAGTAATAATAATAATAATAATAATAATAATAATAATTTATTATTTATACCCCACTCATCTGGCTGGGTTTCCCCAGCCACTCTGGGCGGCTTCCAACTGAATATTAAAAACAGTACAGCATCAGACATTAAAAACTTCCCTAAAGAAGGCTGCCTTCAGTTGTCTTTTAAAAGTTAAATAGTTGTTTATTGCCTTGACATCTGCTGGGAGGGCGTTCCACAGGGCAGGCGCCACTACCAAGAAGGCCCTCTGTCTGGTTCCCTGTAACCTTACTTCTCGCAATGAGGGAACCGCCAGAAGGCCCTCGGCGCTGGATCTCTGTGTCCAGGCTGAACAATGGGGGTGGAGACGCTCCTTCAGGTATACAGGACCGAGGCTGTTTAGGGCTTTAAAGGTCAGCACCAACACTTTGAATTGTGCTCGGAAAGGTACTGGGAGCCAATGCAGAGTGGCTTTGCCCGGCTGGAATGTGTCCTTGCACTTTCATAATGCCTCTTGGTTGTCTGGGTAGCGAACAGAGAGGGGTGTGTGAAAGTGACTAGACACTAGTCTACTGTACAGAGGAATTGTTTATATTCATTGCTCTGCCCTCTTTGGCCTCAGGCCCTGCCCAGCAGTGGCGTAGCGTGGGGGTGCAGGGGGGGCCAGCCGCACCCGGCGCAACATTTGGGGAGGGGGCGCTCGCACTCGCAGCTCTCTGCCCCTACCTGGCTCACTCACTCTCTCTCACTGCAGTGCTGGCTGTGCGAATCCGATCCGAGCTGCTGGGTCGCCGCCCACTGTGGAGGGGGAGGGTGCCAGGCGTGTGTTGCAGTGCGGAGCGGAGAGAGAGCGAGGGAGGGACTATCTGGGGGAGGGACAGTGCAGCGGCCGCCCAGCGCATCGCTGAGCGCGGGAGAGAACCACACCCGACCAGCCCAGGCAGCAGCAAGAAGAAGCTGGCAGCGGTGGCAGGTTAGGGGTTAGGGGCGCAAATTACTTGCCTTGCCCCGGGTTAGGGGGTGCAAATTACTTGCCTTGTCCAGGGTGCTGACAACCCACGCTACGCCGCTGCTGCCCAGCACTGGAATGTGGCCCCATGGAAGTTTGCTGAGAAGGGAATTTGGCCAACGGCCTCACAAAGCTCCCCCACCGCTGGCCTATTTTTTTTTATGTTGCCATTTCTCTATCCCTCTCTATATCATAACAAATAAAAAAAATTAAAAATTCTCCAATAGCACCTTAGAGACCAACTAAGTTTGTTCTGGGTATAAGCTTCCGTGTGCATGCACACACGAAACAAACTTAGTTGTTCTCTAAAGTGCTACTGGACAATTTTTTAATTTTTTAATTTATATCGACTGCGTCAGACCAACACGGCTAGCTAGCTGAATCTATATCATAACAGTGAGGGTCCTGTGAGTTCTGTGTAGATTCTGTAAATACTGGCAATCTGGGAAGTAGCCCTTGGGAAAGTAAGCCCTCTGTATGCAGGGATCTTTCTATTGTTTCTTGCCCAGCTCATGCTGAAGAATGGACCTAGTGGATCACGAGGAGCCTTTCATTCCAGGGCAGAACAGGCATTTTTAGGCCAAGTGCATATTTTTGGCTTCACAGGACAGCCGGAAGGTCACTCTCGCAATCCCAGCAAAGTTCCGGCCGCATCTGGGCCAAAGGCATGGCCCGTCTGTTCCAAGGCACACGGCAAGAATACTTGGTTTGTGTCCGGAGCACTGTGATCCCATTCAGGAGCCCTTTAACCAGATTAGAGAGGGATTGAAGGATTTAGCTCTGGTGTGAATCTGAGTTTATCCCGGATGGGTTGCCAACACGGCGGACATTGCCCAACAGCCGCCCACAAGGACACACAGCAGTCTTTCAGCCAAGGAGTCGAGCCTTCTGAACACATGGGGGCCTTTGTCGGCAGTAGGATGAAGGCTGTGGGGTTAGGAGGCAACAACATCCCTGGGTTCATCTGGAGCCAGGAGATCCCTGGAGGGCGTTAATGATTAACAGCCTGGTTGGCCTTAAGCTGGGCTATGCCAGGAGCTGTAAACAGACCAGGGGCAGCGCTACTGGCACATTCCCCCTCGTTCCCTCCCCCTATGAAATGTTTTCCTAGACACGGACTGGTGGGGAGAAGTTGACTCTGTATCAGGAGAGTCCCTGCTGGCAGGAGCGCAGGAAGTGTCATGGTGATGGAATGCACAAGCCACTGTCCATGAGCAGATCAGGGCTCCAGGCATCGGGGCATGTGTCCTCTTCAGCAAGCCCCATCTCACCCACCACTCAAGGCGCAAACAGCCCTACCCTCCTTCCCACGTGCACTGCCTACTGCACACACCACACACACAGCCCCCTGGTACCTCGGTGTGGCATTCTGTCACTGCCTGCACCACCCCACGGATGGCACAGCTACGCTGCCCTTTGCTGGATCCCTGCAGACAGCACAACGTCAGAACCACCAGCACAATCCTACTGGTTTTCTGGATCCCAGAGACATTGGCTGAGTGTACTGCCTACACTCAAAGCACCTTTTCACAGATGCATCCCAAATCCAGAGAACTGTCGTCTACCCCTTACAGAGATACAATTACCCTCATCCTTAACAAACTACAGTTACCAGGATTCTTTCGAGAAGGGGAATGCATTTTAAATGTATGCTGTGTATGCAACCATTATTTCCAGAACTCTTTGCTATCCTCCCCACTCCCCACATCTCTGTCTCCCTCTCTCTTTCTCTCTGTCTCACATACCTGCCTTCTAATCCAAAGTACTGCTCTTTTCTGGCCACAAGGCAAGGCTATTTTGCCAATCAATACCATAGACAGAGGTGTCCTATGAGAGGGCTCATCCTATCCCCAAAGGCACCCATGTTTCCCTTTGCTAGTACAGTTGTACCTTGGAAGTCGAACGGAATCTGTTCCGGAAGACCATTTGACTTCCAAAATGTTCGGAAATCAAAGCACAGCTTCTGGTTGGCTGCAGGAATCTCCTGCAGCCAATCCAAAGCCGCGGAATCCTCATCAGACATTTGGGTTCCAAAGAACGTTTGCAA
This sequence comes from Podarcis erhardii, assembly GCF_964252035.2. Lineage (NCBI taxonomy): Eukaryota > Metazoa > Chordata > Lepidosauria > Squamata > Lacertidae > Podarcis > Podarcis erhardii. The sequence goes on from NC_138498.1 coordinate 32,259,798, forward strand.
ACCGGAACACTCACTTCCAGGTTTGTGGCGTTTCGGGAGCCAAAACGTCCCAGTACCAAGGCATTCGGGATCCAAGGTACGACTGTGCAAGAGATCCACTGTCTAGCCTAGCTATGCAAAGGCTTTGGGATTCTTTTCTCATGCTCTGTTGTTTTGGGCTACCTGCTGCTCCCCAGCACCGGCTGCAGACTTTGGCAAGCTTGCCTGTGGGGCAGGGAAGTCTCTGCACACTGGTGCTCTGAGGAGACGAGCAAGAAAAGGGCAGCCCCCCTGTGCTGCATTGTAGTGGATCAAGTCTCCCTGGGCACTTGGCCTGCACCCAAATCCAGCCCTGAAATAGCTCCCCACCCCTAAACAGGCTCCTGTTACAGTGACTGGCATCTGAAGCAGCCCCCTAGAGTGGGCGTCCTCAATTCCTCCTGGCTGCAGTGAGGGTCAGAAGGTTCCCCGCACCAACCAGAGGCAGGGTCAAACCACCAACAAGCACCAAGCACCTGATCTGGGCGGAGGCTGCGGTGGCCATATTCACTCCTAGCAGGTCCCTGTCAGCCCAGAATTTCCTGGCACTGGACAGCCTTCCTGGATGTAGCCCAACAAACCCAGTTGCAGAGTGCGTCATCCACCTTGGAGCCAGGGTACTGGAGCCTAGAGTTTGCAGAAGGGCAGTCAGAAACTTGCAAGACTTAAGTGCTCCTCTTTTCTCCTTCTATCTTATCCTTCGCAGGGCTCTGCTAAACCGGCCACAGGACATTCTGTAGGCAGCCGGCAGCTCTGGGAACATCCCAATGCGGCTTTGCAGCCCTGCAGAGGGATGTCCCAGCCACGTCTTCTCAGTATCCTGCTGGCACTGGTGGTGTGCCCTCAGGTAAGGGCCTTGGTCCCCAACCCTCCCCAGCCCCGCTCCATCCCAGGCCTGACAGGCACGTACATATCAGGCCGGTCCTCCCTTCTGCTGTCTTTTTCCTTCAGGGACCCTCAGCCCAGATCATGGACTTCCTCTTTGAGAGCTGGAAGGCCTATAGCGAAGAGTGCTACCACAACATGAGCCTTCTGCCACCCTCCACTGGTGAGACAAGTGCCCCCTGGAGGTTGGGCATCAGAGCACTGAAGTTGGGGGTGGGGGCAAGGAGGGGGTTGGACATTTATCACTCTGAAGTGCAATGGACATTTAAAGGCACTGGTCAGTTTTTCCACCCAGCTGCTTTTCTTGCTTGTTTGTTTGTTTAAGCTCAGCCTCCTTGCTAGGCAATGAGCAGCTGAGTGCTGGGACCACATGCATCTGTGCATGCTGTGGAAACGAGACAAGAATTTTGGAAGCTTAAGGGGCATAGCAAATTGCCTTACATTGAGTCAGACCACCATGCTAGCTTGGTAGAGTCTATACCAGGTGTGGGGAACCCTTGGTTCTCCAGATGTTGCTCAGCTGCAACTTCCATCACCCCTGTCCATTGGCCATGCTTGCTGGGGCTGATAGTTGTAGTTCGACAACATCTGGAGGGTCAAACGTTCCCCACACACCGGCAGTGGCTCTCCAGGATTTCAGACAAGGCGTCTTTCGCAGCCCTACTTGGAGATGTCAGGGATTGAACCTGTGGCCTTCTGTATGCAAAGCATTTTCCCTACCACTATGCTACGGCCCTATGCCAAGCTTGAAGGAGAAAATGAGCTACCTACAGTGCTGGGTCCCAGAGACAAGTGTTGTTTCATAAATCAGCATACGCAAAAGATGAGGGGTTCTTTTTCTTTTTCTCAAGAAGTTGCTGTAAAAACTGTTTCAGACAGCAGTAGAGCACAAAGGGTAGGCTGAGGCAGGGTGGAGGTGAGGTTTGTGGATGAATTACTAGGCAGTTGTGTGTGCAGACACATGCATGTGAAGCTGGCAAGAAGGGTCCCATATGTGTCCCAAGGGCAAATTCTGCTGGTTGATGAAACACGTGAAGGACATGAATGTGGGGAAAGTTTCCTAATTAAAGAAAGAGTGAAAAATAAGGACGAAGCTGTACACATATTCAGACACACATATAACCCACTGTTCCTACCACCGTATCACATGCAGATCCTAAGTTTCCTCCTCTCTTTGACAGAGCTGGTCTGCAACCGAACCTTTGACAAGTACTCATGCTGGCCTGATGCACAGCCCAACAGCACTGTCAATGTTTCCTGTCCCTGGTACCTGCCCTGGTACGACCAAGGTGTGTGCACTGGGGGGAGAAGCAGACTGGAATGGGCCTGTGCCCTTGGCAGGGGGGCAAAGGAAGGAAGTGACATGGGAGAGTTACTCAGGGCCCAGCCACACTTTGCCTTAAGTCCATACCTCTTTGCGCCATTTTCAATTTGGTCCAGGCCTGGGTGTTCCCACTTGTGATTTCTGCCTCTGCTTTCCCTTGAAACCCCATGTTTTCCTGTTCATGCTTCCTATAATCAATAGTCTGCTTTTAAAGTTCTCTCCACCTTCAGTTCCACTCACCTGTGGCAGAGAGTCAGAAAATCAGAAAAGCCAGATACTCAGGAAACTGGATAATCAGATAATCATTCAACATGCACAAAAGGAGCCAGGACATTTCCACTACAGTGGTACCTCAGGTTAAGAACTTTATTCGTTCCGGAGGTCTGTTCTTAACCTGAAACTGTTCTTAACCTGAGACACCACTTTAGCTAATGGGGCCTCCTACTGCTGCTGCGCCGCCGCTGCACGATTTCTGTTCTCATCCTGAAGCAAAGTTCTTAACCTGAGATACTATTTCTGGGTTAGCAGAGTCTGTAACCTGAAGCGTCTGTAACCTGAAGCGTCTGTAACCCAAGGTACCACTGTACAGGGATGGTCCATCCCATTTCACCACCTGAGGTGAAACAGAAATGTGCTGTTCCCTGCTCCCCAACTTTCACTGTTACCGGAATGCCGCCTTCAAAGCACTGCCACTCATCTTTCCCACCCCGTGCGGGTAGGGAATGGCAATGCAATGCACAGGAATACCACTTCCTTGCCAAGTTTGGTGAGAGCCAAGGCATTCCAGGTGTTGCTGCTTGTCTTCTCTACCCCAGGAGATGCCATGAACCAGAACATCTCTTTTTTGCCAGTGAGAGAGGGTTGTTCTAGCAGTGGCAGAAATGGTGGGGCAGGCAGGGTGCCTCCAAAGCACTTCTGCCATCTGAGGCAGGTGCTTCACCCCGCCTCATTGGTGAGCCGGCTCTGTTCCAATACATATTACAGTGGTACCTTGGTTCTTGAACTCAATCCATTCCTGAACTCCGTTCAACTTCCAAAACATTCACAAACCAAGGTGCAGCTTCTGATTGGCTGATTGGCCATGGAAACAATGCCGACAGCAGAAACGGATGATCAGCTTTCGAAAAATGGATGCAAACAGGAACACTTATTTCCAGGTTTGCGGGCTTCAGGAGCCAATTTGTTTATCAACTAAGCCGTTCAGGAACCAAGGTACCACAGTATTTAATATGTATTATTACAGGCAGAAAATAAAGCTGCCTTTGGAACCATTGCAACCAATAAAAGCAAACGAATTGGGACACACAGATTTTGCACATATATCACTTGATCACTGTTTTAATATGAGCACCAAACAAGGGAGAGTAAACTAAAAAAAAACACATTTTAAACATGTTGAGGAAACTAGAAGTGGGGTGCTCGAAGCTGGGGAGACAACTGGAAAAATTATCCCACAGGGGTAGGCAGGGAGAGAAGGAAAGGAGGTGGGAGTAGACTTCCCACAAAACAGCTTCCTGGAAAGCATGCAGAATCCAATTCAGGAACTATTTTAGGACTGGTTCAGAAGTGAGACACATTTTTCTTTGGGTTTTCCTCGTGACATTTGTTCCAGTTCAGCAGTAAACAACAGGTTTTCCCAGGGAAAGTGGTGGGACAAAGCAAAAACCTATGGACCTGTTATAACAGAGTGATACAAAATACTAGAAATCACGGGACAAACGAAAGTGTGGCTGAGCCCTAAGAAGGGGAAATAGACAGGAAAGGAATGAAGAGGGATCGGGATGATAATAAACTAGAGAAGGATGAGGGGAAAGTACTGAGGGTGCAGGAGATGGGGACTGTGGGAAGGCACAGAGGAATAACAACAAACGGTCAGAACAAGTATAGGGTGGAGTTATAATAATAATCCTAATAAGATCACAAGGGATAAGGCAATCAGTGACTACTAGCCATGTTCTGACTTCATGGACAGAGGCAATATGCCTCTGAATACCAGTTGCTGGGAATGACAAGTGGGGAGATGGTTGTTGCACCCAGGTTCTGGTTGGTGGGCTTTGTGTAGACAACTGGATGGCTGCTTTGCAATCGGGATGCTGTGCCAGATGGGCCTTCTGATTCAGTCGAGTTCTTCTTCCTCTTGCCTTATGCCAGGCTTCCTCAAACTTGGCCCTCCAAATGTTTTTTTGGCCTACAACTCCCATGATCCCTAGCTAGCAGGACCAGTGGTCAGGGATGATGGGAACTGTAGTCTCAAAAACATCTGGAGGACCGAGTTTGAGGAAGCCTGCCTTATGCCTTCATTCCCTACAGTGAAGCATGGCTATGTATTCAAGAAGTGTGACCCAGATGGACAATGGGTGACCACCCCTGAAGGGAAGTCGTTGCGTGATGCTCATCAGTGTGTGATGAACAACGAGACCATCTTAGAGCAGGTGAGAGCATGGCTATCTAAATGAGTCCTGGGGGCTGTCTGCAAGAACATTCACCGCCTCCGTTGACTCCATTGACTTTGTACTCAACGTACTATACCCATTTTAAAGAGCAGATAGATTAGCAGGATTAGTACCATCCCTTTGGGGCCTCAAATTGTCTCTTTCCTCTCTTTCGACTTCCAGGAGTGGTTTGCTAAGATCTACGGGAGCTTCAAAGTGATGTACACGGTTGGCTACTCGGTGTCACTCTGCACTTTGATCCTTGCCTTGGCTGTGCTGCTGGGCTTCAGGTGCCTTGGGAACTGGCCTGGGAGGGGTGGGGGTGATAGTGATGGGGGTGACCACATTGAGGGGCAGTGCCCAAAGCGGTGAGGGGGAGGAAACCGGGAAGTGGGATAGTAAGACCAGATTTCATTTGGTCCTCCTAGAAGGAAGTGGAATGGCTGTAGGTCTGCCTGGAAAGAAGTGAGATGACATCTCAGTTGGTTAAAGCATGGTGCTGATAATGCAAGGTTGTAACTTTGATCCCTGTATGGGGCAGCTGCATATTCTTGCACTGCAGGGGGTTGGACTAGATGATCCTCAGGGTCCCTTCCAACTCTACAATTCTATGATCCTATCTGGTTGGGTGGAGATGGAGCTCTTTTAAGTTGGAAGGGATCCGTCCACACTGGAGATGCTGGGAATTGCTCTTTACATATTAACATCTTTGGCAGAAACCAACACTTTGCATGTTTTCTGACCGAGTGAGACAAATTACATACAATGCAGTTTTGTGTTTCTTTAAAAATATTTTTTATTAGAGAAAGTTGAGGTGGATTCATTCAACCCTCTTTTTTCACCACAAGGTTGTTGCTGCTGTTTTACATTTACTCTGTTGGGTTGATCCATTTGGATCCCTAATCGCGCAGCAGGTTCAGCAAGCGCACACATTGAGACTACAAATTAATTTACCTGTCTCCAAAAAAGTATAAGATCAGGAGTGTCACAGGTCTCTCTGCTAGCAGGCACCAGATAAAAATTATTCCTGTGGTAGAGAAAGCAGCCATGTCAGAATGCAACTTTGGGAAGTATGCATGTTGCTGTGTACTTGTGATGAGAATATATGACTGTGTGGGTGTGTACTTACGTCAGTTGAATGAAGTGTGTGTGTATATGTGTGTGTGTGTGTGAGAGAGAGAGAGAGAGAGAGAGAGAGAGAAAGAGAGAGAGAGAGAGAGAGAGAGAGAGAGAGAATGAATATGGCCCTATCTGCACTATATATTTAAAGCAGGATCATACCGCTTTAAACTTCCCGGGTTCTCCCCAAAGCTGTAGGATTAAGGAGTTGTAGGATTAAGGATGCTGATAGATATTAGGAGACCCCCTCCCAGAACTACAATTCCCAGAGCTCCCTGGGAAGAGGGATTGATTGTTAAACCTCTCTGGGAGTTGTAGCATTGTGAAGGGAATAGGGGTCTCTTAACACCACCCCTAACAAAGTGCCTTCCTGGGTCACGTTGGTCTGGATTTAATTAAAATATTTTCTGGTCAAAATCTGCAAAATATTTCCAGATTGGCCAGGAGCTCCTGGTAAGCCACACGACAGTTCACGAGAGAGCAGAGCATGGGTGAATGTGTAGGTGTGGAATGAGCAGAGTGGAGAACACAAGGCATGGAGGAGCGGGAGTGGGGGTTTAGTACAGTGGGGTGAAAGAGAGAGATCAGGGTGCAAGGGCTGGGAGGAAGATCTGGGAGAGAGGCACTGGCTGCATGGTGCTGGCCATGCTGGACAGGCGTTGTTGACAAGCTCCCTGCTCTCCAGCAAGCTGCACTGCATGCGCAACTACATCCACATGAACCTCTTCGCCTCCTTCATCCTGAAGGGCATCTCGGTGCTTATTATCGACAAGCTGCTCAACACTCACTTCAACCAGAAGATTGACGACTACAGTGTGGGTCTTTGGCTGAGTGATGAGGTGAGTTAAACATTCCTGGTCCCCACCCCCCTTTTTCCCCACACTTGCTTAATTTTCATTTCCTTTGTTCCCTTTCCCCAGGGAGCATGAAGGTGCAGTTGATTCGCCTCTGCACCACACATAAACAATTATGGTAACCCAACAACCCCTGCCTACACTACTTGGTAGCTACACACTAGGGCCCACTCCCAAGTAGTTGTTTTCACATACAAATTCACAAGAGCCAGCAAATAAGGGGGGAAAGGCATAGGATGTTTTCTCAGAGCTTTCATGATGCTTAAGTCAGCTTGTAATGCATCTATAATGTCCCGGTTAAAACCTAAGTTTGGCAACTACCGTATTTTTTGCTCTATAAGACTCACTTTTTCCCTTCTAAAAAGTAAGGGGAAATGTGTGTGCATCTTATGGAGTGAATGCAAGCTGCGCAGCTATCACAGAAGCCAGAACAGCAAGAGGGATTGCTGCTTTCACTGCGCAGCAATCCCTCTTGCTGTTCTGGCTTCTGAGATTCAGAATATTTTTTTTCTAGTTTTCCTCCTCCAAAAACTAGGTGAGTCTTGTGGTCTGGTGCGTCTTATAGAGCGAAAAATACAGTATGTCGTTTCTCTGATGCATCCAGTCATGAGTTAATAACATACCCCCAGAGTGCAAGAGCAATTTCTGGTATCTGGAATTAAACTGCTGGAAGGCTGGACCGTGTGGGCTAAGCCCTGCTTCAAATGAAGCCATGCCAATAGCATCCCCAATAGCACCTTCTTCAACCCTCCTCTGGTTCAGTACTCACCTTCACTCATGGTTATGGGAACCAGAATCACCATGCTTTGCTGTCACCAAGCAGCCTGAACCAGCTACATTTCCAAACTTGATCCAAGCCATTGCCTCGTTGCCAAGTCCTACGCATTACTGCCACTTGAGACCTCCTGTACTGGTGGCTTTTGTTTTTAACGTACCAACCACAAAACTATGGAGAGTGGCAAACTGCTGCCCCCATGAATCTGCCTGCTAAAGGGACATGTCCACTTTGTGTTGAAGCTGATCCAGGGGTTGGGTTGTAGAGTAGGGTAGGGTGGGGGAGGAGAGCTTCTCGCTGAGAGTTCCTGGACTTTCCTTGCCCTTCTCACTGACCCCTTGCCATTCCCCCAGGCAGCAGCCAGGTGCCGGGCAGCCACTGTGTTCATGCAGTACGGCATTGTGGCCAACTATTGCTGGCTGCTGGTGGAGGGGCTCTACCTGCACAACTTGCTGGTGTTGGCCGTCTTCTCCGAGCGCAGCTACTTCAGCCTCTACCTCTGCATCGGCTGGGGTGAGTATATGCAGGGTTGCCAAGGCCCTGGAAAGGACGAGTGACTGAGTGTCAGAGGCACCTTCGCTGGAGCAGAAACAGCAGGGCGAGAGTCGCTGAGGGTGGCAGGGAAGGAGAAGCACTGTGGCTGGAGATTGCACTAATCTGCACTGTTTATTATGGCAGGGGTGGGGAAGCTCCAGTCCATATGGGCCAAAATGGTTTCCCTCGAAAGACGTCAGGTGTGGGGCAGGCAGAGATGTGGCTTGACCAGGGGATGTGCTGATGGGCGGTGACTTCAAGTCTGCTGATTAATAGCACTTCAAAGAAATTTGGCTTGTGGGGGGTAGGGGAGATAAGGCCAGGATTCCCACTTTTATGTTATGGGGACGGGGCATATGACCTTGTCTCAGAGTTATGGGATGGGAAGAGTGTGACACAGAAGGTAATGATGGTGACAATGGTCAGTGTTGGATCCAGAGCAGGGCTGTCCTGTGACATTTGCCGCTGTAGGCGCAACACCCCTACCTCCATGATGACACCCCCTCTGCAGATCTGGGGGGCCCTGCCCCCCGCCATACGTGCACTGTGGCCAGCCCCACCACTACAGCAGGGCTGGACTTGGGTCTTTCAAATTTCAGTGGCGCTCTGTATGAGGCCAAAATTCATCGCACACCCCCTTCTCTTGCTGCTCAGTTTACCATGTTATACAGTGGTACCTCGGGTTAAGAACTTAATTCGTTCTGGAGGTCCGTTCTTAACCTGAAGCACCACTTTAGCTAATGGGGCCTCCCTCTGCCACTGTGCCGCCGCTGCACGATTTCTGTTCTCATCCTGAAGCGAAGTTCTTAACCCGAGGTACTATTTCTGGGTTAGCGGAGTCTGTAACCTGAAGCGCATGTAACCCGAGGTACCACTGTAGTTGCAAGCCCTGCTGCACCCCCTAGGCTAATCACCCAGTATGGTGGAACCAGTCACGCTGCCCTAAATCCATCTCTGACAGCACCTGCACCTGCAATGCTGCCATGATACAGTGGCAGCAGTGAGGCTGCAGCAATGAGGGCACAGTGGCAGTGGTCTGTGGCAGTGGCACAGACAAAGCCCCGGCAGGGCTGGCAGCGGCACAGTGGTGGGGCCCATAGTGTCATTTCAGTGGACTGAAGGACTCTTAATGTTTGTGGAAGGGACTGAGATCCATCAGAAGCTCCCACTGGAGGAAGGGGGAAAGGGTCATTTTTGCCTATTTTACCCCTTCTCTTCCCCCTCTCACTGTTTTAGAGGATCCCCTACGCCTTCAGTTGTTCAGAGTGCGCAGGGGGGGCTTCAGAGGGAAAGAGGACCTGGCAAACATCACCTGCCCCCTGCCTCCAGCAGGAGTTTCCTGTGAATTGAGTTGTGCTCACAGAAAGTCTGAGTCCAAGGCAGATAATGCCTCATTGCTTGACCAACACAGTGCCATTTTACCCAGAGTTTATTCCTCTAAGTAACAGAGGTGCCTTTGCTTTACTTTTCTGTACATTTAAAAAAACAACTTTGGAAGAATGATAGCCTCCACAAGCCCTCCTGTGGGTGAAAGACCTAGATATGCCATTGAATGAGCATGTTGCTTGATCAATGGCTTTCTGCAATCACTGTCTTTTAATGGCAAGAATTAGATTATAAAGTTCCAAGTGCTCCTTTATCTAGAGCCTTCCTGAGTAATTTTTTGTCTATTAAAATCTTGCATGTTCAGACTTTGCAATGGTTTCAGATTGGCTAGGAATTGTGAGGTTCTGGTGAAGCCAGCATTGAGCATCCCTACCTTACTATTTATTTCCTCTAAAAAGAGAAAATCAAGATATGCCTGCTTGAATGTCAGATTTGACCCTTGTGACTACCAGCTACAACTAAATAGCTGCCTTCTTTCTTTCTGAGCGTGAGAGACTAAAGGGCAAGCAAGACGTGTTATGAATGATGCATGGGCTGCAATTGAGAAGAGCAACAGCATATTCTCTCTCGGTTTTCCTGGTAAACATCCAGTAAAAGATAGATGGATGTGATGTCATCATTCTCAGAGTTTGCCAACCCTAGGGATGAGTGAATCAGTCTGTTTGCAGCCTGTGTCACTTTTGCAGGCATTCTGCAAGAACACATTAAGCTGCAATTTTAAAACATAATAATTCCACGTGACAATTCACATTTCTTCCCATACAAATAGAAGCATAAGGCTGCTGTCACGCTGGAGTTCACATGGCCCCCAGTAGGCAGCCAGGCCAACTCCAGCATAACAGCATGCAGGTAAGTGGGCAAGCAGGCCATTTGGCAAGTAAGGAGCGTGGGTGGAAAGCGGCCCAGGCAAGGTGTTGAACAAAAGGGAAGAAGTGGTCCACAGAGAGGTTTGACAAACCACTCTCTGAAACATCTGTCCTGCTCTGTTAAACATGGCTACAGCAAGGTTTAACAGGGGGCAGGGGCTTCAGAAAACAGCTCTCTGAAGTGCCTCAGACTTTCTTACTTTAAAAGGTGGGGTTGGGGTGAGCTGTGAGGGGGGAAAGGAGGGGTGTGGGATAAGCAGGGGGTGGAGCTGTTAGGTGGGGCAGGGGTTTGGGGCAAGCTGTGAAGGAAGGAAAACTGTGAGGGGATCAGCCAGGGGGGTGGGTGGGGCATAGGAGCAGCAGCCCCTATTCAACACGTAAACATGTATCTGAACTTAACATTCTTTCAAAATATGCATTTTCAAACACCTCTTGTCTCAAAATACATATTTCTAAACGTTTCCCCCTTCAAAAGACCAATTCCTAAACACATTTGGACATGTATTTTGAGGCAAGAACTGTGCTGGAACATTTGGGAAGTGTGAAAGACGTCAGCTAACTAAGTTCAGATCCACACATTGGCCTGGGAGGCACCGATCAGGTGAGCTCATATCAGAAATAACAGAAACAGAAGCATGCCAAGCCCCACCTCCTGCACTCGATTGGCTGCTCCTTACAGCAAAGGGGGGGGGACATTTTGGGTTATTTGTCTTCTTTCAGTAAACATTACTGGGGAGACATGAGAAGGAGACAGTGCTGTTTTCAGCAGTAGTCATCCATCCCTCATGACTAGTAATGTTTGCCCCAAAGGGCAAGCAGCTCTACATGGAACAGCACATTGTATTGCAGCTAAGGCCATATAGAGACTGTAGTTTTTGAGGGCATTCTGTTGTTGATGCTTGCAGTCAAAATTATCACCCACCCTCTTACCCCCACTATGATCTCAGATCAAGTAGATTTTTGAGACATTGTAACAACAGCAGCGGCAGCAGCAACAACAACCCGATAGCATCTATTTGACCAGAGACAACAGTGGGTGAGAGATATTTACACTCTGGCTAACAAATGGTTCTTATCATACCACTGCCTAATTGCTAAAGAGCTACTGCCTGCATGGGACTTCTGATGCCAACTCCTGCATCTTATCCCTTGGATAGTCAACCTAGTACCCTCCAGATGTCCTCGGACTCCAGCTCCCATTAGCCCCAACCAGCAGGGTCAGCGGCGTAGCGTGGGTTATCAGCACCCGGGGCAAGGCAAGTAATTTGCGCCCCCTAACCCGGGGCAAGGCAAGTAATTTGCGCCCCCTAACCCGGGGCAAGGCAAGTAATTTGCGCCCCCTAACCCGGGGCAAGGCAAGTGCAGTAATTTACTCTCCCAAGCAGCAGCAGCAGCGAGGCTTCTCTTTCCCCGCGCTCTCCCGGAGCTGCCTCTTTTCTTTCCTTTTTTCCCTTTCTCCAAGGCTTTTCGCTTTCTCTCCTTAATTGATTCCCCCTCCACACCGCGGCGTTTCCTGGCTGCTTCCCCCCCCCTTCCCCTCTCTCTCCTCCTCGCTCTGCTTGCCTTGCCCTGCCCTGCCCTGCCTGAGGGCGCCCTGAGGAGACTCCGCTCTCCTTTTTGACCAGGCGAGGTGGAAAAAAGGGGGGAAAGTCTCTTCCCGCCCCCTCGCCAGACTCCCTGCTCGGCTCGGCTCACTACCCAGGCGGCCAGGGGAGAGAGAGCCGCAACTACCATAAAGCTCCTCTCCCTCCGCTTCGCCAAGCTGTCAAAGCCCGGCAGCAGCGGCAACGGCAGCAGCAGGCGCAGCCAGACCCCCGCCAGCCAGCCAGCCAGCCCGCCCGCCCGCCCGGCTTCCTCTCCTTTTTTTGCGCGCGGCAGAAGGCTTCGCTCTCCCCCTTCCGACCTCCTCGCCAAGCCGAGCGAGCGCGGGCTCCCTAACCCGTGGATTTTAGTAGGGGCAGAGAGCTGCTAGTGCGAGTGCGCCCCCCGCCCATGTTGCGCCCGGTGCGGCCGGCACCCCTGGCACCCCCCACGCTACGCCACTGAGCAGGGTGAATGATCAGGGATTATGGGAGTTGTAGTCCAACTAAATTTTGAGGACACCACTTTGGCTGCCTGCATCGTATCCTATCTATTGTAAAAGCAGGTTTAATCCATAAACTGGGCTCCTTTAGGAGGAAGGGTAGGATATAAATTTAATAAATAAATATGCTTTTCCACATTCTGTTTTGAATGTGTCTGATGGTGCTCCACATGGCAGTCTATTGTGATCTCAGTGCTACACATGCATGCAAGCTTTGCACGGTGCCCACACAATGCTGATATTGGGTGGTGTATTATTATTATTATTATTATTATTATTATTATTATTATTATTATTATTATTTTGAAGAACATAAAAGGAAAAAAAGGCATACTATATCATACGGGATGGCATTTTGATGTCATGTGGTCACTGCCCAAAACTTGGTCTGCACAAACATCACTGAGTCTGCAATAAACACTCCCATAACAATGCCGTTTGTGCCTCTAGCTAGCTGCTTCCTACTAAGCAATTATACAGACACAGTTGTATCCAACGAAGTCATTTCATGAGCAGAATGGCTCCCGCAAACACAATGGGATTTCCATTCCCTCTCCTCCCTCTTCACACCCCTGCCACTGCCTGCAGGTCTGCTCTGGAGATTGGGAGAGGGACCTGGAGCAGGTTTGGGAGGAGGGCACAATGCAGTGTGGGGAAGGAAGTCCCTTCGCAATCTAGAAATGTCCAGGTTTTGCCTGGAAATCTGAGGTTTTGTCTCTTTCCTGTGAAGCCACTCCTAAACCACATGTGCTATTATATACATGTGGCAACCAGGCCAGGTTGGAATGTCTCTATGTTCATGGAGCCTGGGCTGGGAGACAAGATCTGTCAACCTAGATTGGCTTCTTCACCTAGAGGATATATAACTGCAAGCAAATTGACTGCAATGATACTCCCAAGATTTGAGGATCCCTCGACTCCCTGCACCTCCTGGTTGCATATAATAAGCCACTGGCAGATCTTGAGTCAGGATGAATCTAGCGCAGAAACTCTTCTTAGGTTAAATTCCTCTGTCCTGCCAGACAGAGGCCGTTCCTTTTTAAAAATAAATAAATAAATAAATCCTGTCTCTCTTTCTTTCTTCCAGGTGCCCCAGTACTCTTCATTGTGCCATGGGTAGTGGTGAAATTTCTTTATGAAAATATTCAGTAAGTTCCAGGACAATGTGTGTCTCTGCTGTGCAGACTGTTTGTAGGTTATCTGTAATGCTTCTGTCATTGCCAGGCAACTTAACAGGTGACATTCCAATGAGGGCTATGGGTGTGAGCAGACCACATTGTACTAAGTGTGAGCAGTGGGGGTGGGAGGTGCTGCAAGGAAGAAGACAGTGTGCCAGGCCACACTTGTTGCACACAATCCATGGTTTCTTTCTTTCTTTCTTTCCTGAGATGCTGGAGTACCAATCATAACATGGGGTTCTGGTGGATCCTGCGTTTCCCTGTGTTCCTGGCCATCTTGGTGAGTTCTCTTTATTCCTCGCTTGTCTCAGATGCCCACTGAACCGCCCACAATGGCTGCCCTTGTCCAGCAAAATCCAGAGGGAACAATGATTTTCCTGCCTCCAGCCTTCTTATTTGGTGTTCCTGAAAAATGAATAGGGCAACCTCCAAGTAATAAAATGTCTAAGGGCCACAATGTGATGCACCTTGTCAGGCCAGGGGTAGGTTGTGAACCAATTTTGGCCTGAAAGCCACATTAGCCACGTTGGGGGTATGCACACAGGGGCACACAGCCCACTTCCTTAACTGATGGATGCAGATCAGCTGAGGGAATTATCAACCCCCTCCCCTTCCATAAAATTATCAAGTTGATGACAGGGGAGAGGGCGCACAGCATCACCATTGAGGTGCTGAGCAGGGCATAGAGGCTTAAACCAGCACTGTCTCAACTAATTAACTAAATTATTTTTTGTGCTGTCAAGATGCTGCTGGGGTGGGGTGAGAAAACATTTCTTTGGGGACCCAATTTAGCCTCCAAGCCTAAGATAAGCCACCCCTGTTGTCCATGTTACCAACAACAATCATTTAGTATGTATATTATAGACAGCACTTTCCCTAAGTGCTCGAATCACAAAATGTTATTAGCAAGCATATGTACCAGTGATCCAGTAACTGTTCTGCAAACGTCTAATCCTATAGCCCCAGTGAGGCATAGACATGGTCACAGCCTGGATGGGGCACTTTGAGGAGACCTCTGCAAGCCACTGAGAGCTTATGATGGGTCCAGAATTAATAACAGTAGTAATCGCGGCTAAAATTAGACCCTTATTTGCTATGCGTGTCTTTTGACTCTCCTGCAGTCCTGCCTCTTCTTCCCACTCAGACACACTCTCTCTCTTTCAGATCAACTTCTTCATTTTCATCCGTATCATTCAGATATTGGTCTCTAAGCTCCGTGCCCACCAGATGCGCTACACAGACTACAAATTCCGGTACTGGCTCCTGCTCCCACCCTTCCCTGCTCTACAGTGCCATAGCTTTTCCCGGGATGGGAAGGTTCTTTTATCATCCTGTTTATGCCATCATTGCCCATGGCATCACAGCCTTTGTAGGTTAGGGGTATCCCTTCCACACGTCCATGGGTTTGGGGGATGGGTACACTGACTTTTTAAAGTGGCCTTCGATACGAGTCTAGCAGGTTTCTTTTCTTGTCATTCATAAGCCTGTTCGTTCCTCCACCAGGTAGGTGGTTCATAGGGAGTTCGGGCTGAATACTGTGGGATGCTGCTGCCTTTTGCTTGTGATGCATTCTAATTAGCTGATGCCCCATTTAGGCTGGCCAAGTCAACACTGACGCTCATCCCGTTGCTGGGAATCCACGAGGTGGTTTTCGCCTTTGTCACCGATGAGCATGCCCAGGGCACGCTGCGCTATGTCAAGCTCTTCTTTGACCTCTTCCTCAGCTCCTTCCAGGTGAGGCACACCAGAAGCTCATTCTTTGCTCAGGCCCATTCAAAAACTATAGAGAGACAAGCCTTTCTGGTTGCAATTATTATTTAATGTACGTTTCTGTGTATAAGACTAGTTTTTTCCCTATAAAAATTATGCTAAAAAGTGGGAGTTTCTTATACATGGATAGTGCATAGGGCAGATGTTTGATTAGCTGCCGCCATGTCTGTCCACGGCTGTTGGATGTGTTATTGGTTGCTGTGTCAATGGCTGGTGTTGATTGGCTGAAGCTGGGGCAATAGGCAACTTCTGCCAGTGAGGGGACAGATGAGCTCAACAACCCTGTGCAATCCCTCCCAAAGCGCAATCCTCCCCCCAAAAAGCTCAAGATGTCTGGGCCATCTCCCCCCATCTTCTTAAATTTGAGTCCCCCAAAATAGGGGGCATCATACATGGAAAAATACAGCAAATGGCATTATTCTGATTGACTTCTCTGCCTCTTTAGGGAATGCTGGTGGCCATTCTTTACTGCTTTGTGAATAAGGAGGTAAGTGTGCTCTAAATTGGGGTGGGGGTGTGGTGGAGGAGGGAGATACAGGACATGCAAGCTGCTGCACAGGTAGGAATGTATGGCAGCAAGGATAATTTCCACCTGTATTATCTGAGTGGTATTGGAGGCACAGCTGGAGCAAGATGCAATGTCTTTTGAAATACTGTTGGAGATGAGTGACCCGCCCAGCTTAATTCAAGTGGTAAGAAGGCAGATGCAGTCAAAGCTCCTCATCCATGTGTGTCTGTCGCCCATGTAACTGGAACTGTGTAAGCAGAACACAACCAGTGCGGTGCTGTTGTTAAAAGTACAACGGAATCTGTGCAAGTGTTGTTGGTTGTGTTTGTTTTTTTCTGTACCCATTTCTGTTGCAACCGACCAACTGCACATGGTTTCAGAAAGAGGCATGTGCAATTTTCAGTGGACAGAGCAGTAAGAGAGGTGGTCTCAGCCCTTTCTCTGTCTGATGCTTTTCCACCACATCCTCCCATCTCCAATATGTCAGATATTCTCGGCAAAGGTCTAGTCTGCACTGCTGATTTTGGAATTTGAGGGTGTCATGTGGCAGGGGGAGATGCAGTAAAAATGGCAGTGGGAAACATTTTAGGCACCCTTTTCCTTGAAAAATTTTCCCTTCTGAGGTTGCTTTTCACTACACGAAGCACACATGTTCAAATACACGTTTGTATGTAACTTGCAGTTGTGAGCCCTTAAACTGGCTGTATTTCTCATATGCATGAGATTAATAAAGAGTTTATTTATAAAGGTTTATAATCCTGCCATTTGTGGCAAAGCAGCCTACAGTGGATAATAATATTTTAAAATACAACTGCAAACCAGTAAATAACACATCCTCCCCGCAAACGTTTCTATCTCCATAGGTGCAGTCAGAGCTCATGAAGAAATGGACGCGCTGGAAGCTTGGCTGGGACATAGAAGAGGAATACAAGCACACGTACAGCCACACACCCCATGTCCGCAACGGGGGTACCAGGACCGGCGAGAAGCACAAGCTGGTTGGCAACTACCTCAATGGGCTGGGCCGCAGCCAAGCCACCATGCACACCAGCACTCAGTACCTGGAGAGGACAGCATGCAGTGCCAGTGAAAACTTGGCAGTGGCCGAGCAGCCCCATTGCTACGAGTTCCCTGACACAGCCGAGAGCAACCTCTGAAGCTGACTTGCCCGTCTGCCCCTGGCTTATGGGGCCTGTCTCACTCTTTGCCCCCTGAGGCAGCCGTCCTGCAGAGCAAAGAGGACAGCTGGAAGCCCAGGAGGCTGTGGGACACATGACTGGAAAGTGTGCCCTCTGCCCAGCAGCTCGGCGCTGACTAGATGGTGCAAATTCCTTTTCCGTGCTGGAGACATGCTTATGAGAGACCCAGCAAGACGAGCTGCCTTGCCTGTCCGCATGCCGAATGCTCCAGGACATGAGATCCAGGGGACAGCCCAGCCACAGGGCATCCTGACAGAGGTGACAATGCCAAACAAGCTTTGTAGTGGGAGGAGATTCTGTACCGTTGTTAGGAAACTTTGAAAGCCTGCACATTTATGATTGTGCCAGAATCAGCACTGATCAGACTCCTTAAGAATCTCCGATTTCCTCTTTTTTAAAAAAAACCAAAAACCAAAACCCAACAACCAAGTTTCTAGTCCTCATAAATTACAGAGAACAAGCACTATCTGCTAAATGCACACACACACACACACACACACACACACACACACACACACACACATATACACAAAGGGTCTGTGCAATTTTTTTTTTAAATCAGTCATAGGGAAGGATATATCTAGAGGCTATCATATGTTTCTTTCATTTTCACCAAACAAATTGTGTAGCAAAACATGCAAATGTATGTATAATTGTCCAATGTGAAGTGTCCCATTTGCAAAAGGTCAAATTTAGTGGGCTCTCTGATTCCAAATTTGCAGATCCACTTTCACACATATGAAAATGTAGTCTCTGGAACAGAGACATCTTTGCCTTCTGGGCACACGGGATGGCATACCACTTAAAGAGATATTTTGGGGCGGTGCAGAAAGCATTGCCTGCAGAGTTTGGAAGGAAAACAGTACTACCATTCAGTATATATATCTACGTGGAAGTGACACGGCTCACTTGGGTCATTGACTTTGTACGTGGCTGTACCATTGCATCCGCACTGTGGGCATCCTTGCGCCTTCTGTGCTGGGTGACTCTGTAAATCTACTTGCGTGGGCAATACAAGCTCTGAGGGCCACTTCTGTGTCTGTCTGCCTGTCAGTGCCAATGTTCGGGTGATTGAAGGACCCAATAAATTGTGCTGTATGTCCTGGCAACTTAGACGGTGCCTCCTGATGCACTGAGATGTTTATCCTTGCTGGGGCCTGGACTGCCTTTCATTCACCAGCATGGACAGGAACAGGTGTCCTGCACCAGCCTTGTCCTTCAGAAGTACTAACCTTTCCAGGGAGGCCACGCAGCAGCTTTAAATTAGAACCGCTGCAAGAAACAGGTAATTGCCAACTCCTGCCCCTGTGTGATGTCCCATCCAGTCCCCAAGTCCCTTTACAAAAGTGCTTCACTAGCACCCTCTGATTCCAAAATCTCCATGCAGCAACTATTGGTATGTTCTTCTTTAAGAACACTGCATTCCACGCTGTCCAAAAAAAAGCTTCTTTTTTAAAAAAGGTTTTCAGCATATGTACATTCACATGTGCACACATGCACAAATGTGGCTTCTGAACATGAACAGCCACATAATAACTCCATGCATACGCATCTTAGTGATGTGCCATAGCAGGACACCAACTGCAGTATGGAAGAAGTCTTCAGTGCAGGCATGTTAGGAAATTATCAGAGCAGTCGGAGGCCATCAGCTTCCTGCTACCTCCCTCTTGCCCATTCCCATTTGTAGCCAGTCTAAGCACTGGCAGGAAACAATCACCTTCAGCTGTGGCAGGCTTCAGGAGGCAGGTGGTCCGGTGGGGCAGAGAGCAGATTTCTCTCCATTCCTTACCTGCTTCCAGCCTGGTTTCTTCCTCTTCCATCCCATCACAGGTCTGCCCATATACTATGGTGTGGATTCCCTCTGTGGGCAGAGAATGCTTTCTAGCCATGGACTTGTTGTCTGGTCTTAGACAGATTGCTTTCTTTCTGCCTCTGCAGCTTTCCTGTGAATGGGAATCGACTATAAACCAGAAACGTAATTTTCATTATTTTCTGCTCCGTAGCAATTGTCTGGCCTTGAGCAAGTATTTTTTTTAGCCCTTGCTCCAACTGCTAAGTCCAATAGGACTGCTCAGGGGGTCTCCATCACAGCTGGTCATCACACAGAAAATATCGGCAGGAGTAGCATTTTCATTGTGAAGGCCTTGTTCTCTTTACTTCTGGTGGAGGGAGACATGTACACATAGAATGAGCTGGAATAAAGTTCAGGCAGTGCAGAATTGTAACAGGTTGATCTAAGAAAGGTCCCCCTAAAGCTGCCAAGGTGTATTTTTAAGATTAAATACTGTTCACATTATCTGACCTGGAATAAGGCCTGAATGCCAACTGAAAGGGCCTGGGGCAAGGTTACTGCTCATTGTGGATTCTTACAGACATCTGTGGAAACAGTTTGAATGCTTATACAAGCCTGAAAAAAAGCATTCATATTGACATGTAATTTGATTCACAAAGCATTATTTGAGATAGCAACAGCAGGCAAAACTTGAAGATGGGACAAAGAGATCCTACTGAGGAAGAAAAGAGAGCAGGTAAGCTTGAAAATGAACTTGCAGCACATCCCAGATCCTTTTCTGTTAGGAAGGAACCTGTGACGCTCCAGATATTGCAGGACTACATGATCCTCCCTGATCATTGACCAGAGCTGATGGGAGTTAAGAGTCCAAAAACATCTTGAGGGCCACAGGTTTCCCATACCTGTGATATTAGATCACTGAAATCATACTGACTGCTCAGCTCTGCAGCCCTGCCCAGTCATGTCCTGAACCAGTTACTGAACACACATGGCCAATGATGTACTCAATAATCCACTAGTGGCGTCATTTCTGCAAAGCACCACACTTGAGAAAGTGCATGGCCCTTTTCCTGACATGGGATGATGACGCACCCATTGTGCTCACTTTGGATGCCTGCTGGACGGGTTACAGAAGAAATGTAAATTGTGTAACATCTTTCACAAACACATAGCACTTGTCGTCGTGTGTGTCCCCCCCCCCCAAGTTACGTGCGCAAACAGGAGAGCATAGTTATGTCACACACTTGCGCTCTCTCCAGTTCCTTTGTGCCTCCGCCTAAGGTGCTTTGGCAGCATGTGACTTCTAAGTCTCCCTGAGCTAGTTTTAGGAACGGGACAATCCCCTTGTTCATGGGATTAGTCCCCCTGTCTCTCCCCCAGTGCACCACCTCCCAAAATGTCCCCCCAAACAGGGAAGTGTATGCCAAATTAACACTCTGCTCGCTGCTATGCATGCACACCCTCTTCAGTTTGACAGTGGGGTACATGCATACAGCCAGTTATTTGCTTGGCATTCATAATGCCTGTGACCCTCCAGCGAACGCCTTCCTCGTTTCATCTCCCACTGGTTTTAATCCAAAACAACACCTCGTTCCCAAGCCGTGAGATGTAGAGCTTTTCCTTCCCTCATTTGGGAAGGAACACAATCCAGTGCCCTCTGCGCCCTCAGCCAGACCGCAGTCACACCTGGGGCCTGATTGGCTTAAGACCCAACAGACTGTAAACATGTCCCAGAGCCAACATCAATGGCCACAGGGTACCCACGCATTCTGTTTAGGACTCAAGAATCTGAAAGGCACAGCAGGCCCAAGTGACCATTTAATCCGAGCCTTCACTCCGTGTTAACATGCAACAGGAGAAGAGACGCAAAATCCCGCAAAGTAGGGCAATCTGTGCAATCTGGAGAAAAATGCTTTCTGCTCCAAACGATGTCAGTGATGGCTGTTTTGAAAATTCAGACGTGCTGAACTCGCAGAGCTTACCAAATGCTTTCTTTTATTCCAGCAAGCATTTTAATTGAAGTCTGATTTTAAAGGTTTAACCCATTTTTAGTCTTATGCTATTGGGTCCCCTGTACAACTGCTTAGAGGCTGTGAGGAAGTGGCACACAGTTGCTGGTATCTGTCTGTCTGGGGAGACAATGGAAGAATGCACTATCAGGCATAAAGTCAAACTGCTGGAAAGTTACAGTGCCTGCTGTGGCTGTAGAGACCGATATAGGAGAGACATGTTTTATTGCAGCTGGGGCAGATGAAGGAATCTGGTTTAATGGTTGCAGATGTAACATGGCATTTCTTTTCTCTGTGCTCTTCCCAGCAGTCTAGAGGATGTGATCTAGAGGAGAAATGACCGCTTGGATACATGAACTTTCTGTCTCCAAGCACTGCAGTTGTTTGCAAGGGATTCACACATGGTGGGGCATACAAGTGTCATACAAACCGTTGAAATAAAAAAATGAGTTGCTATCTTGCATATAAGCTCACACTGCACATGGAATACAAGCACAGTGACCAGAAGTGCAAGTTGTCTTTGGAAACATAACAGCAGTATTTGCCTGGTTTATTATTTTCCTCTCTCTTGCAACCTTCACACCCAAGAGCAGACAAGAATGGACTCAAGAACCACCACCTCAGCCATCTGTTCACAGGCCTGTGGTGAGCAAGGGGCACAGACTGAGCTGATGTCTCCCCCCCACCCCCTGCAAGGAAGCCACTGCCGTCACCGGGTGCCTCTGACTGCGATAACGAGCCTAATTGAAGCAAATTGCCGGAGCACAAAAGCACTTGATGCAAAGGTAAATATGGCTGGTGGCGGGTCAGGCGCATGGCATGGATGGCTCGTTCTTCCCAGTTGTCAAAGTATCTCAAAAGTGAAGCCCAAGAAAGATGCCTCGTGCCTGTCCTCTGAAAGGGAGCGCCCACAATGCTGTTGCCTTCAAAGAGGCTGAGAGATTGCTGTGACCACCACAGTGGAGGTAAAGGTAAAGGGACCCCTAACTGTTAGGTCCAGTCGTGGACGACTCTGGGGTTGCGGCGCTCATCTCGCTTTACTGGCCGAGGGAGCCGGCATACAGCTTCTGGGTCATGTGGCCAGCATGACTAAACCGTTTCTTGCGAACCAGAGCAGCGCACGGAAATGCCGTTTACCTTCCCGCTGAAGCGGTACCTATTTATCTACTTGCACTTTGATGTGCTTTCGAACTGCTAGGTTGGCAGGAGCAGGGACCGAACAACGGGAGCCGACCTTCTGATCGGCAAGTCCTAGGCTCTGTAGTTTAACCCACAGCACTACCCATGTCCCACCACATTGGAGAGAGGGGAGCAATTGCACTCTGGTTCTGTAATGCTCAAATTCCAAGACAAGCAATTAAATACTTGATAATGACGTGTCTCCCGCCGACTCAGTTCCAAGACTATGTGGGATGGTGGACAATGTCACCATGGCACAACTTTCAGTAGCATGTTTGTGGACTCGGATGTGGACTCAGATGTTGTAGGTAAGCACCATAGGGCCAGCCCATAGCCAAGGGGGCTGGCTGTACCATCATCATGAAGAGTCCAGGGAGACTGACTTTCGACCTTCACAGATACGAATCCTAGGCAGGCCTTGGACTCCTGGCAGCAATAATACATGGTTGGCACACACCGTCCTTATCTCCCACCCTATGTAACTGTGCCCAAATGCAGAAAGCTGTGTCTCTATTGGCACACTGAGTAGAGTTGGCAGGATAAATTACAGCCCAGAGAGCACAGCACCCTAGGCACTCCTGTCTGTCGTGTGGGCGATGCTGTGCCTCTGACAGCCACTTAGTCTCCAAGCGCAGACAGAAACTTATGTAAGAGCCCCATCGAGGTCAATTTCACGGTCCAGATCCTAGAGCCTAGGGAGCAGGCAGAGACCCCACCCACACAACACAGGAGGTGCCGGCAGACATTCCTTCCTATTCCTGGCATGGGATGCTCTGATCTTATCAACAAATGCTCACGATGGGAAACTCTGGACTATGGTGTCATGAACTTGGCCCAGAAAGGTGATTTAGAAAGCTAAAGTTGCTGCCACTCTCTACCCCACTACACACTCCCACTACACACACTACACACTACACACACTACACACACAACCTATTGATTCTTGGGGCCCATAAATTGTACCCTGCCACATGTGTCTCTCAGAGGACTACTCCCAAAACAACTTGTGTCAGCCCAACTTCAACACATCCCCCACTAGCTCCTCTTATCACTGCCTGCATTTCCCAATGAAGTGAGGCCCTTTTAGGGAGATTTGTTCTCCTTGGTTGCAAAGTTCTCTCACAGTGCAAAGAGCAGAAAGTGAAGAGGTTTCCTGGGCCCCACCAGTGCTGCTTGCTTCCCCAGCACTCTTGGGTTCCATGCACCACAGGGCAGGGCAGAAGATCAAATGCACAGACATTTTCTCCCAGCTGTAAAGGACCATGGCACATGTCATCTGAGAAGAATGGGCTTCCATGGTAACGGGGGATGCTCTGACAAGAGCAGCACTAGCTAGGCAGGAATCCAGACTTCTTAGGAGGAATGAGTTACCTGCTGGTGGACACAGGCATGACTAAACACTAGGAAACAAGGACTTATCACAAAGTACATATAGACCAGCTCTGCCTAAGCACAGGTGAGCAACTTGTGATTGTGGAAGGGGGGTGTTTTTAAGCCAGGCCATGCTGGTTCATATACACACATTACCTTGCCCACAGGAGTGATGGACTCTGGAGCTAGCAGACTACTTCATATGGAGAGGAGTCTGTAAAATTAGCAAGCAACTGCACAGACGTCAAGGACTGGTATGATCATTCCTTTGCTAAATATACAATTACTGAAAAGGAGGACAATCAATCTTGAGTCTTGTTTCATATAGGAGTGGATACCCACAATCAATCTTTACATAGCCTCAGTCCTGACTGATTTCCCCCATCCCTCTGTGCAAACAGTATCAAAGAATAAGATTTCAGAAGAGGAGGAGAGAATAAGAGCGTCAGAAGAGCAAGGGGGGGAGGTAGATGGGGCATGTGCAGCAATTCATGTGTCTTGCAAGGTGTCCAAGAAAAATATATAGGAAGAGAAGCTATAGCTGTCCCATCCACCACTCTGGTGTCAAAACAGTGAGACTTGAATTCCTTCTCAAATCTTTTCTCGGTTTAATTTATAAGATTCAGCTAGGCCTGCAATTGAAACAGAGCTGAAACAGTCAGAAAGAATAACTATTTCCAGCATTATTTCATTTGAATGATGATTCAAGGCCCACGTATGAAAACATCACTTTAAAGTGTTTTATAGAAATGTGTTTTCTATTCTGCTGCAAAGAAGTTCAGTAAAACCTCAAAACGTACTTTCACCACTTAGGCACATGCATTTCTGTGGATTAAATGTTTACACACTTTTAAATGCTAGCGCCTTAGGAATAATGTATGGAGAGGAAACGCACCATAATCAGCCTAATGAGTTTGGGAAGCTGTCATTCGGTTTCTGTTGCTCTCTTAGGGCCTTTTATTATCTCAATACTATCTTGTTTGTAACAACTCAGCGTTAATGGTAGTGATTCATTTTGCTCTTCACAGCGTAAAATTTGGTCATTAAAAGAAAATCAGATAACTGTCACAATCCTAGCTCTCTTACCAAATAAAATAAAACTAAACTGCTGGCTTCAGGAAAAATAAACAAACACATGCTAAACATATTCAGGAGCTATGTGGAATAAAAATGTTTCCACACTATACAAACTCCTTTTTAGATGGGAGCTAAGGGAAGCTAATGGATATGTAAACAAAGAGGACAAGAACCTTAAAACTAAACCCAGCCAAAATTAAGTACTTTTAAGTTTCCTTGATTTCAGGAACGGCACTTGCTTAACTTTTCCTATCATTATCAACTGGATTTTGAAAAGCTTAATTAAATCATGCTTTGAAAAACAACAGCTTTGAATTCCAAAACATCACTGAAACCTGTTTAAAATTATATATTCTGCAGCTCAAAGCAGAAAAAGTCATTCAGGTATCTAGATCCCTTGTCATGACTCATAGGATAAGAGAAACTAGTTCATTCATAGATCAGGTTAAAAGAAGAATGAGCCTTGAGATGAATGGGATTTTTCACCATGTAGAAAAGGTAAACTGCAGGGTGTCTCACAGTTTACCCATTGATTAACTGGAAAAGGGGATGGAGAGGAAGTTTGCACAACCGGCAGACAATCAGTTTGATTTAGCACAATTAAGCTCATAAAATGCTGCAACAGACTTACACACAGATCTCATAAAATGCCTCATAAGAAACAATGCAATCAAATTCAAGGTTGAGAAGCACAAGTGTTGGGATTCTAGAAAAATGAAGTATGCAGAAAAGACATCTGATAATCCTTACAGATAACACAGCTCACTGAGAAAATATCAGCTTGATGTACTGAACAGTCATCAAAGAGACAAACAATGTCAGGAACTGTTAGGGGAAACATAAAAATAAAGCCAAAAATATCACAACCACATATATTTGGGGTGTCAGCCTAACTTGAATACTGTGCTATTTTCACCCCATCTCAAGAAGCTACTAATTTGTCACAGAAGAATTGAAGAAACTGCAGTGAAAAGCACATGCGAACACACACATCTCTGGGGGAGAAAGCAGTTTCCGGGATTTGCAGTACAAGCAACCTAATTTCATTCTGGTACTGTTTGAGTTCACTTTTGTTATAGGGCATTTGCCTTTTGTAATTCCAAATATAACTTGCATTCACTGCCCCACTGCTGCCATGGCACCTCCATCCCTCAGGTTGCACAGGACATTCCTAGAGATGCGCAGTCAAGCTTTGGTTTCAAGATGCCTCTATTGACCATCCTTTTAAAAACTAGTCATCTAGAGCCATTGTATGCTTGTACCTTGTGAAAACAGTGCTGCCGCCCCAAATTCATTCTGTACTTGCAAGTATAGACTGAGCAGGTACAAGAACACCTACACAGATCAAGTGTACAGACTGAATTGTAGAGTTAATGCAAGACATCCGCTATAGTAAGTTGATGCAGAAATTTGGCTCTATTCCAAACACACATCTGAACCACACCACCAGGGATTCCATCCATGCCTATGAGGGTTCCTAGATCCTTTCATGCAGACCACATAACCGAATGCGTGTTTTGCGTATCTCAGCTCTGCGCCAACAGCAGTGTAATGACTACATAATTAAAGGCTTAAATGAACAGCGACAATTTGTTGTTGACAAAGGACAAGCAGAGGCTTGACAACCATATGTCAGGAGTGCTCTGATGGTGTTTCCTGCTTGGCAGGGGGTTGGACTCAATGGCCCTTGTGGTCTCTTCCAACTATGATTCTATGATTCTATGAAGGGAACAATGTTTTCTATCAGGGGCTGTTGGCCAAGCGCGTCATTAGAACTGAGTCACAATAATGAGCAACTCATTTCCAAGAACCACCCCCTCTAGATGCGGAAGAGGAAGGACTTACTGATGCAAGGTGCAAACAGAACAGAGTCCCTCCCAATTTCTGGTAGCGTTATGTATTTCATAAGGGGTATATATGGCCAATGACAGATCTGTTCTCCTTGAAAATCTTCAGGGCATTTTAGAAGCCAATTCCGTACTTAGTTCTCATCACTATTCTGATTGAAGAAATCCAGCAATTAGTCTGCATACATCATTCACAGGGGTTTCTTAGCCTATTGTCATAGCAAACTGTCCTAGGTTAACAGGAACTGTGTGGTTATCTGGCTACTGTCAGGACTGAATATGGAAAATCTAGGATTCAAAAGCTGGTTCAGCCCCAAGCTCATTGAGTAAGCCTAGGCAAATCACTTTCTCTCTGCCTACCTAACCTACAGTACAAAGGGCAGGGACTGTGAGGGCAACTCCAGGTTGTATTTTGCAGGAGGGATTCAAGTGCATACCAATTAAAGTGGATTAGAGTGCTCTGTCACCATAGTGCAACAAATCCTTTTTAAAAATGGATTTTTGTGATTAAGAAAGTGAAGAGGAAATGCACTGGCACGAATGGCTAACGGAAAGGTATATGAACACCCTACAAGCAAATCAGAACATATGTTCAGTAAAGACCACACATAAACTAACCTCTGCATAAGGTTAAATAGTGCAAGTAAATGAGGATGAATGCTCAGTAAACAGGTTGTCTGGAGGAGCCCTGAGATTAGCATCCCATATGGAGCATCTTGGAAGGGCAGCATACATGTGCGGCAGATAAATTATCGCTTTAAAACTTCTCACACATAACTAGATGGATGGTTGGGTGATGCTGTGTATTCTCATCTGAATGAAAAGAGCTGAAGATGCGTTTGGAGGAATCAACCCTCAGCACCTGGGCTAACTTGGGCATAAGGAAGACTACGCTTGAAAAATTCACATATTTTGAAGATAGCCCTTGTTGGTGAGTTAGCTTATTAAGACCACTTTGCTCTTCCTCACACAGGAAAGGTCAAAAACACTTCATGATTTCTAGAACTTAACTCCCTGCCCCAAGTATGCTGGATAACTGGAGAACAAGTGGTGCCATGATAAAAACAGATTGCAGAAGTTGAATTTGCTTAGCACAGAAAATACTAAGAGGTGACATAATCTAGTATTCAACTACTTGAAGCCTGTCAACAGCAGGAAACAAATAGAAGAGCTCTACCAACCACCCAAAAGGTTGATGCTTGGCTTTAGGAAGAACGTTTTAACTCTATGATGATAGAAGACTATACATGTTTGGTTCGGAATATGGTGGAATATGCTGATGTAGCTGAACTATTGTACAGTGGTACGTCGGGTTACATACGCTTCAGGTTACAGACTCCGCTAACCAAGAAATAGTGCTTCAGGTTAAGAACTTTGCTTCAGGATGAGAACAGAAATTGTGCTCCGGCTGTGTGGCAGCAGCAGGTGGCCCCATTAACTAAAGTGGTGCTTCAGGTTAAGTACAGTTTCAGGTTAAGTACGGACCTCTGAAACGAATTAAGTACTTAACCCGAGGTACCACTGTACATTTTAAAACTTAGTTCCCGATTACTGTAGATTAATGATCAGTATCCTGCCTCAGAATAAACCACATACTCTTTGGATATTAGGCTTTGCAGGTGCCAGTTCTTCCTTTCCAGGAGTTCTTCACTCTACCTCTGGGACACAGCAAGTTTAGACTCAAATTATTTCTAGTTTTTTTATAAGCTGGGAATAGATCACAAGGCATACATCTACCTATATTAACCTTGTTTGTACATTTTTCTGTTGTGCAACTGGGACAGCATACTGAGCAGGTCAGGCCGTCAACTCAATCTAGTCTGGCACAGTTGATGTTCTTGTGACTGGTTTCTTTTTCTTGTCTATTCACTCCCTAATGAGAGCCAAGACTTCGCCAACAAGGCATGTTTCATTTGTATCAGCACTGCCATCTTCAGACAAAAACAAGGAACGTCCCACAAAATTTTATCCAAACTTATTTCAGGACAGAGAAAACATGGGAGCTCAAGGGCATTGCTTCACACTTTGGCTCCTTTCACTTGACATGAGAGAGAAAACAGGAATGAGAGGAGAGGGTGCTCTTTGTTGGACTCAGTTTTATATTTTTATTTTCAGCCAGCCAAGCCACTTCCGTTTTGTTTATGGGCAGAAAGGATTGCAGCCTCCTTACATTTAGGGAGGCAATCAATTAAACAAGTTTCAGTCCATCCAGCTAGAGCTTGGGTACTCCAATTTCTCTCTCTTGTGCCATACTGTATCACACAAGTTGCTGACTTCCAAGTAGAAATGAAAGTGGAACAAAGAAGGCCTCACACGGATTGACACACCACTTCAGGCCCCCTGTCGCCCGGTGAGCAGATCTCACCTTATCCACACCTGCGCTGCTGTATAGCCACAAGATAATACCTGCTCTTCATTCTCCTATAACTTTTAACACTGTTTTAATCATGTTTGGCAACGCACCATCCCTTTCTATACATGTTATATAAATTACGAAACACATGTGATTTCAGGGATATCACAGATTGATACAAGTCTTGCAGCAGAATCATGAGAACAGCATTTAATTAGCTACCAGGCAGCTAATTAGCAATAGGAAAGGTGTCCAAAGTAGACAAGCAAATAGGAAGAATAAAGAAGGCAACTTTAAAAAAAAAGCTTTCTGTTAGTGAGTCGGAAGTGGGGACAGACTCAATATGCAGATAGGCATATCTGTGACATCAGGGATGAGCGTGGAATAGATGCAAAGGCTTTACTATCCTCATATCTAAGGGCCTACATGGATGGGTGAATTCTCTGAAAGGGATTTAGTGAGAAAGCAGGAAGAGGATTAAAAACACAGAATAGGAAATGTGGCCCTGTCTGTTGGACAGAAGAATATTCCTTATTTTCTAGGACCAACCAAGTGACATTGATCTGTATAGATGGATAAAGAACAACTAGCATGGGGAAGTCTCAATGTCCCGTGTCCCGTCCTTGTGTATTTGGATGGATATAACAAGATCAAGCCACTCCCAACTCTTCCCAGTTAATGCAACACAAAAACCCCACCCTTTGTGTTAATGAGTGCTTGCTGACACATCAACTAGGGAAACTGTTCCACCCACATCAACATCAGATATTTGTTTTTACTCTGAACTCTCCACAGGTTTAAATGAATAGTATGAGCAACACCCTTTTTCTTTCTTTCATTAAATGGGTTTCTCTTCAACGTGCAAGATATTTTAGGACAATTTCAATGCAAAACAAATGCACAGTATTTTTGTTGTTGTGAGAAAGCTACATGTGCCCTTGCCTCCAAGCCATTTGCAAACTCGCTGCACTTTTTAATTTAAAAAAATACTCAAGCTACGGTATTTTGCAACTGGGAATTTGCTATTTCCTTTTATTTGCCACAACTGTTGCAGGAGTGAACACTGTACATACCTAAAAGTGATAAGCTTCCCTGACCCCATCATTTTGCCACTTTTTAAAAAGGTTCTCTAAAAGCTGAATATTTCTGTATCTTTTCTGAATCTGCTGTATCTTTCAGAAACAAGCATATTCACACAAAAACCTGTTACACACAGAGAGAGACATTTGTAGAGCAGCATGGCTACCCCCTTCTTTTTGCAATGCAATACCTTTCCAGAATTTCATTTTATTTTCCTTAGAATTTAATTATGGTTTTGAGTGAAGGTTTTGAGGCCCCCACCCCTCTGAAATGGAGTGGTGGTGGAAAGGCTATTACCTGCAACAATATTCCTGTTCCTCTAGCACTTCATGTGTGAAGGGTATCATGTCAACTTGTGTAGGATCAGAGTCAGCATTAACAGCAAGGACTATTAAATCCAATTACTTTTGTGATTTGGTAAAAGTCCTCACTTTTTCAGCAGTGAGAACATTTTTTTATTTAATGTAATTAGACCCACTATGCCAAAATTTGACCTCATAACCCCAAAAAGAATTCTAGGCCACAAAATGCAAGGGGCCGGGGGGGGGGGGGGAATAGCTCATAAACCTCACAGGTCAGACTCTCTAAATAGGACTGTGTTTCAAGAGATTCACAGTGGCCAGAGGTGACAGGGTTCAGCCTTGGTGAAGTGATGGGGAAAATCTTGCATCTAGTAAGTGTAATTTAGATGGCAATAAATCCTCTGGACCAAAGGACGAAAACAGATCTGGGTATATTAATAGATGCAGCATTTCAATCCCAGTCCCCTCAGACAGCAACAGGGATGTCTCATGCTTTCTCGCAGGACTGTGGTACCTTATGAGTGTGGAAAACAGTGCAGGTTTCCAAAGCCATTAAGTTGGCTTCCACAGACCTATGTATAAGGTGTAAAAAGACAAGTGTTCCATGTTGTTAATTCAGGTACCAGGACTTACTCTTCCAGTTCCAAACTCACAATCATTTAAGCTGAATAGAATCCCCCACTGCTCATGTAAGTGTATGCTAAAAGAATGGGGAAAGCACACTATTTCACAACTTTTGATCATTTGAGTATGGCTGGCTGGGTAAGAGGTGACAAGCTCATCTCAAGAGACCATGAGCACGTGCCCTGAAGTTCCACAACAACGGGAATCATGCAAAAACAAGATGACGTGTAATCCATCTACAAATACAGCCACCACGTTAAGTAGAAGGCAGAGCATAGGGATTGGCAGCTGGAGGCCCAGGGACAAAATCCAAGCTGGCAAATGAATATTCATTTAGCTGCAGACCAAGAATACACACACACACACACACACACACACACACACAAATGTACCTAGTACACTTTATTCCGAAGCACCCACACTGCCTTGTGAAACCCAGCCATACAGGCAGGGTATAAATAATAAATGATATCATTATTTTTATTATTATTGCTTCATTCACTCACTTTCCACAAGGCACCCACATGATGTCCCCCGGTGTTTCTTCTATGGTTCTTCTGCCTTTTCTCAGAGCTCAGAATATCTACTTTTAATTTTTTAATAGAACTGGTTCCAGTTTTTCTGCACATGCAGATAGCCATAGCTAGGCTTTTCCAATTCCAATGTGTGTGGTGTCTTGTCGGGCAGGTGAACATATCAGCAGTATCACACCTCCACTATCACCTCTATAAGGGGCATCATTTTATCAACAATTCTTTATTATTCCCTTAGTTCCGACCATTAGCATCAAGACACTTATTTGGCGATACTTATTTAAAAAGTTAAGTTCTTCACACAATAATGTCAAAATGAAAAGTGCCATGGTGCTAACTTTTAAGATTTAAGACTCACCCCTATTTCTCTTTATTGCCATCATTTCAGCACTGCAGATTTTCCCTATCACTTTCAAAGACCTAAAGGTAATCTCATTATTGCACTTAAATAAACAAACTAAAAAAACTGACTAAAGGAAATGGCTGCCCAAATGTCGTCCTCCTTTACCCATATAGTTGTGTGACGCACAGTAATGTGGATGGTACGTAGCAGGATATACACATATAAAAGTTTCGCCCACCATGTTAATTTTGCATTTTTAAAACATAGCATTATAAACTCTCTGGTCGAAGTCTATACCAAGCCCATCACTCTTGAGTGATTAAGGGTCAATTTACATGATAAAATGTTTATGTTGAGAAATCAACATGAGCTGCTTTGTTCCATATAATCTTATCACATTCCAGTCGTGCCCACATTGGAATATTATTGGGGGTGGGTGAGTGTCTGGCAAAGGTATCTCGTCTAACGATGCAGCCACTCAGGTGAGAGGTTGCAGGGGACACTGCCCAGTCAAATCAAAGACTCAAATTATGTAGGTGTAACACAAACAGCCACATGGGTTAGCACTAATGAACGACCATTCTGTAGCCTTTTCAACAGAAGGGACAGATGTGATCAGCACATTTACAGTCTTTGGCATCCCAACACAATGGGTTGAGGGCTGACATCTAGCCTCAAAGATTCACAAAGCACTGCACATTCCTGTATCTATACCTGTATCATCAAAAAGCTGGGGCAGGAGGAGTAATTCTGAGGCTGATAATATTTTCTGAAATCTATAAAGCCTGTACACATCCCAAAATATCTGGTGAAGAACAAGGGACATAACTACATATTACCAAAAACAACATGTCTGGTTCTCCTTGTTTTCCTCAAAAATGGGGGGGGGGAGAGAGCTAGGCACAGGGCTGTTTTGGGCTGCAACCCCAATTTCCCTGAGGCAGCATTGCACTAAAGCATAACCTATTAAACACAAGAAAGAGCAATAATGATTGATGGAAAGAAGTAACCTCTATGGACCAACCCCACAAATAGAATGTAAACCTATCCCAAGTAAAGATTTACACTTTCAGAGTGTCTTGGAAAACTGCCCTCTTTGTTTAGCTTGGATCAACAAATAAGATCTCACTTAATTGGGTTAATTCCCATGTTGGCTTCATATTTCAGCCAAAAAAGAAACCCTGCAATTCTGCATGGAGGGAAGCACATGATTAAGGGTGCTGAGGGATTTACTGAAACCATCCTGTTTATCATTATCACACCACGGGCAACCTTTATTTTCTTCATTTGATCTTCTATATCTTCCTTGATGTCTCCTTGGCACTATGCTCCATGCTGCTTTCATAGCTACATTTTTGTGCTGCCTGTTGGCAGAGAAACACACTCTGTTCTAATCCAATTCATGACATGACATTTGGTCAAAGTAAACAAACTGGTCAGGCTGGGTGCAAATATTGCCCACTTCAATCAAGATTTGCAAAAGCGCTCAGCAAGTTGGATATGATTTCAAATCTAGCCTAAAGATATATTTGGGAAAGCAGACTGAGATAAAATATCCACAGCACAGCAAACTACTGAGGATTCAAGCGTTACTGCATTTGGGGGTGCTGATTCAGTTTGCTGCGGTAGGAAAATCCTGCTAATCCAACTAAAGGTAATAATATCACCTGCAGCCAGATTACAGTGTGAAAATAATGTTAGCTTCCTGTTGACCCTACAGGCACCACTGCTCTAGTTCCCAGACTTCAAGGAGGAAAAATACCTTGCTAAGCAACACTCCCTACCCTGTTGCCTTAGGGAAAATGGATGTCTGAAAGTCTCCACCATTCTGCTGCAGAGGCACATATGTGTTCTGTGCACACAAAAACTTCTTAAGGTGTCAGCTAAGACTACTCAACATAACCCAACACCAGATAAACCCTGTGCTAACCCTAGTAAGCACCAGTGTTCCAAGGATAGGAAACACTGTAGGTGCCTGCTGCCAATCACACAGAAAATGACCATGTCATTAGTCAAGGAAATAGCAAGTTGTGAGAGATGCCTTGCTTCACAGTAGGTTTCACCTCATGAAGCACTTTCCCCAAGCAGCCCACAACTCCACCTCCTTCACAGCACAATGTGAACACCCTTCTAAGGTGCACAAAATAATGTGTATCCAAATGGCAACTGTTTACCAAGCACTAGGATATCTTTCTGAATACTGATAGCTAAATACATCACACCTAAGGGACTAGATATTTCATAGTTCCTTCTCCCCCTACAGGATTGCAAAAGGGACTTGAATGCCCTTCTGGAGGCTTAACCATGACAACAGCATCAGGTTAGGTTGAACTGTAAATTACTCCAGACAGACTAAGTTGCAACTAGTCCAGCACCAATGGAGAGTAATAGTCAAGTAAAAACAAAGGAAGCTTCCAAGCACTGCGTTAGGGCAGCAAAAGGAACAAAACAAATCCCCTTCCTTTTGAGAAAATTCACTCTGGCTCAGGTGAAGCAGTTCAGAACAATGAGAACATGGAACCCAAAGAAAGATTGGTGAGCAAGCCCCGTTCATGGGAACCCAGCTAGAGATGCAGGATAAATTCTCAGAGCAGAATGTCAAAATGACTAACCAGTTTTTATTTACAACACTCCTTAAAAGACAGACACAGACCAAGAGGGGACATTACAAAGGGAAAAGAACAGCCACCATGCCCCTTGCCTACCCAACTCTGAGCAGGGTCCCCAACATCACTGCCTGAGCTGGACACAAACATGGGCACTACTGCCACTTGCCAGTGCCCAGCACACACCAAGGCTGTCCCCAGCCCTGCTGGGGCACAGGGGCTGGGCTCTGGGGCTAGCTCAGAAATGCTACCTGCCCCCCCTGGCTGGGGCTGCAAGTCAGCCGAGTGTAAAGACAGCAGAACCTGGAGCACCTGCTCAGCTCAGAATAAGGGAGTCGACTCAGTTTTATCCTATACAACAGAATCCCAAAAGAATTTTCCCTTGGGAGACTTTGTACCTGGGTCCCTCAGCCTCTATCTTCAGCGTTTCGCCATTGTTGTGCCACAGAGCTGAGCAGATAGCATATGGAGATCGTAGCACAACACTCTTTCATCCTCCAGTCTAAAAGCTCAGGTACTGTATGAGGAGTCAGTCTGAATTCTCACAATGTATTGATAGGGTGGACTACGAAAACCCATATTGCTTCTGTCCCATCATTCTCTCTTAGCCTTGCCCTGAGAAGGGCTGGGCTTTGAGATGGGTATAGGGAGAGATTAGATATTGTTCCTGATTCTTCTGCCTTATTCCACACTCCTAAAACAGACAGGGTACACACCAACCTCTTGGCCACCATCAGAGTAAAATGTCATTTACTAAGGGGAAAAGGTAATTTCTGGGGCCAATTGTAGAATGAAGGCAGGCAGGCCAGGCCAGGCCAGGCCAAGGGAAGCTGTGAAGAAAAGGCAAGAAGCCTATCCTTCCTTAGGGAATTCAGAGCCAGCCCCAGGCACAAGCCAGACCAAAGGAGGAAACCAACACAAAGTCATCAAATTCATGTACCAGTGGCCACACGCCAGCACTTGGGGCTGAGGCAGGCCGAGCCATTTTAGGATTTCTTAGCATCCTGTGTGTTCCGCCGCTTTAGGTCACTCAAGTCAACAGGTCTGAAAGCTGTCAAAAAAGAAGAAAGGAGACACAATTTAGGGTAAGATTCCTGACTACCAACATTGCTTTGCATCAATACTCCCTCCAGCCTGCCTTGATAAGAACAAAGATGCTAGCCTCCCCACCATCACCTAACAGTTAGTACCCTAAATTGGAATTCAGATCACAGGTAACCTACACACCTAATTAAATGGTTTGAGTTGGTACCCCAGACCTATTCAACACAGCAGGCCATTACTACAACCCAAACCCAAGGGGTCTCCAGTTCTACCTAGAATGATAACTAAATTCTTCAACCAGAAAATCTCTAATATGCAAGAAAGTAGGTACATCTATATTCATGTACCTAATCAAATTAATTATCCACTATATGTTTCCAAATATCCTCCTATACAAGAGAGTTTTCACCATATGTCAGAAAAGCAAGAAAGATGAGGACAAATGGGCTTCCCAAGGAAACAAATGTCAGAGCCTGGTGCCAACTGCTGAAAAGCCCCTTTCATGCATAACCATCCAGCTCAACCCCAGAGAGAACCGGAACAGGGCCTGAATTGAGTCAATACAGATCTGGATTGGAGCAGTCATTCCAGGCCATATAAACCTTTAAAAGTCAACACCAGCACTTTGAACTATCTGGAAACCAATGACAACAATGCTTCTAGTGATGGCTTTCAGTTAGGATTCTTTCAGCTGCATCTTAGACTCTATGTTTTCAAATGCTCTGCAAAGCCAGTCCTACATCAGAGTAATCTAAACTGGCTGTCACCAAGGAGGTGTAACCATGACTAAATTAGACCTCTCTTTGAAAGGGGAAAGCTAGCAAAAGAAAACTCACTTTTCAGACTGGGGTTTGGCATCTTCTCCACATACTCCTCCACAAGTCCCCGTTCACCACTTGCCATCTGATTGCGGAGATCCCGCTCCACACACTGCCATGCTGCAGAGAAGTGGGGATAAAACTTCACATGGAGAATACAGAAGAGCCCTTTCCTTTAGCCCAAGAGTACTGCCAGCTTTTGGCACCCTAAGACAGCCTAGACACCAAGCAGTGGTCCCACTGTTACTACTGGAGAAGTCTTTAAATGCAAATAAAGAAGCAGGGAGGCAATGACAGCTGTTTGTAATGCTGGATGCAGAATCAGAAGACAAGTCTCACATACCCTCAGAACTATCCGTCAGTTCCAAGAGTTGGATTCATATCTAAACATTCCAATGAGTCTCATCTTCATTTTCTTCACTTTCCTGCACCCGTCTTAAATACATGAGTAAGGAAAAAAATAACACCAGAACTGCAACCGCATGAGAAACATATGTTATCTACAGGGTAAGAGGTAAGGAAATGTGCTACTGACTCAGTGGAGATGCAGCAACTGAAGAGATCAGCCTTCTCAAATGTAAATACTGCACCTTCAGAGATGAAACGCACATTCTCCTCATGTGCAGGAGTGAAGATCTCACTGCTGTTGCTTGGGGAGCGAGGGCTGCTGTTTCTTTTGCCATTGTATACAACTCGGGAGACAGGAGAACTGGAAGTGCAGTGGAGACCCCAGTGAGAGAGGAAACAAGACACTGATCTTTGCCACAAATAAAGAAGCAAAAAAGGAAGATTTATACTAACTATCCTGGCAAAAGGATCCTTTAGCTCTACAGACCATTCAATGTGGCTGCTATTACACTTTTCAGAGAGTGTGACCAATACAGACTGCGGTTGTGCTTAGTTGTCATTTACATCAGGAGTAGGCAGACTTCAGGCATGCAAAATCTACTTCTTTTTTTAACTAGAGCTCAATGATCCAACTATCACAGCCAACTCACAAGAGTTGCACACTTAGAATTGAAGAACACTGAGCTCAGGAATTTGTTTTGAATATGAGCACTGAACTAAACTGAGCTCACAGTCCTTCTGTATAAAAATCTACCTTGGGTTACCCCACCCTTTTCATCACTTGAGCCGCATGACTTCGGAGGGATGGTCATTTTTTTATTGTCAGTGCTAAGCAACTGGGAATCAAAAATCCTTACTGATCTACTTCAAATCACCCAGAGATCTATTCTGATATCCCTATGGCCGACCCCTGATTAGCACCTTCTTATGTACAAAGTGTTAAACAGTTATTGTTTCAGACTCAAAATTAAAGTTATATAGACAAAGAAAAGAAACTTGGAGGAACTGACATCCAAACATTACCTAGTGAAGTTAGGTGGGGAGGTGAACACAAAGACCCATGCTAATGACCAGTTAAAGGTTCAATCAATGATATCTATTTACCTTTACTGCCCACACCATTCCTGAACCACTGTCAGCAGGTAGCAACACAGAAAGATTTTTGGTACATAACCGTGGTATACACAACCACCAAAGACAGCAAAATCAGCACTGGGGGCTGAAAGTCTCCAATCATCGAGGAGTCAATACATTCTGACAGCCCGCTCAGTACTAACACAAGTTCAATTCCCACAACCCCATAAGTTTTCTCACCTCGTCATGGCTGCCTTTTTCCCAGCCCTGGCCCAAGTCCTGGATGTGTGGCTTGGCAGTGCTAAAACAAAGACAAGACACTGAGCTCAGTGGGGACGGACCCTCAATAAATCCCACGGGTGGGGACAAACTGCTCCAGTAACCGACTTTGGATGGAAGCATCTATGCCCACCTCTGCTATTACATTTAAGGAGATTGCAGCATCCAGTAAGTCCCACCCCATCGCTAAAAATCCCCAAATGTGTCAAAAAGCCCTGAAGCCCCCCGACCACCACTTCGGGACCCCACCGCCCTCCTCCCTGCTCCGAGTCCAGTCCCTAGAGGCACCTGCGCCTTGGGGCACCCCAATATTTCCCTCAACAACGCCCCCCCTCCAATCCGCAACCCCAGCTACCCTCAGGCACGGAGATGGGATGTCAAGCTTCGTGAGGGAGGTGCGGGGAGAGGGAGGCCCAAGCAGCCGCGCTTCTTCTCCCGGCCCCGAACGACAACAAGGCAGGCGTGGAGTTTGGGGGCTGCGCTACTAGGCCCAGAGGAACAGAAAGGGAGCACTTCCACGGGGGGCCGGGGAAGAAAGGGCGCCCCACTCGCCGCGACCCCACCCTCAATTCCCCACCCCGCAACCCTGTTCACCTGGGCCCGGGTTAAGTCCCGGCTTCTCTCGCTGCTGCCAGGCCCGGGGCGGAAGAGAGCGCCTAGGCCGGGCTGCGCGTGCGCACTGCGGGCGAATGGGCCCGGGTAGCCCCTGCACCGAGTACCCGAGGGAGGAGGTTTCCATGGAAACGGAGCGGCTGGGCAGGGAGGGGTATCCATGGAAACGGGAGTGAGGAGTGGGGAAGAGAAGCTCTGTGAGACGCGGGAGAGGGTCTCCAGAAACGGGGAAATGGGGCAGGAGCCGGAGCGGGACGGAGGCTTCTTAAAAGAGATCGCGTTTCCCTCCTTTGTGAGCTTCGGGAAGTCGGCATTGCCCAAAGCAGAGTCGCCACTTCCCAGGCTTGGGTCAGGATCCAACTGAGCGCTACCCGCCCCCCAATTTTCCCGTTTTGTGGACGTTTGAGGCTTCTCTCCACATCCTGTTTTCATAATCATTACTCTCTAAGTCTACGCCAACTAAGTGTGGACAATTCTGTGATTACGGGGGGAAATCATTGACATGATTTCACACGTTTACATTAACATTTTCCGTGTTTGTATTCGAATTGCAATCTGAAAAGAGCCTTCTCCAGTTTTCCGAGATCTAGCTCTCTTTGGGATGGCATTTAGGATGCATGGTTGACAGAAAGGATGGAGAAATTTCCCATTAATTAGGAAATGTTATTTTTTTTCTGGTGTAGGATTAATTTTAGACCTTGCCCAAGCCTTCAGGATAGGGCACACTATATAGATTGACACTTTCAAATAGCAATACAAAAGCAATCCCTTTCTCTCTCACACACTTGTAGTATTTTTAAAATTCATTTTTTAACTTGCCCATTTGAATGAGTTTTTGTCATTACACAGTGTTCTGTAGAAGCATTTTAAAGTGCTGCATTCGGAAGGGGAATCATGGGAGTGGAGACTTCCTGGTTTAGTACAACTCCAACACATTAGGAACTAAGGTTTCAACAAAAGTCTCCTAAATTTAGCCAAACAAATGTAGGTAAAAATAAGAGAAAACCACTTGTTTTTGCTTACTAGACAAGGGCAGATCAAAGATCCTTGCTGGACACTGAAGCCCTGACTTCTGACCAATCTTGTACATCACCTTGCTTATCATATTGGGCATTGTCTGTGCCTATCATCTATTGCCAGGGCTAAAAGTTATTTAAAAGTAAAGCTGAGGATCTCAGGATGTTGAGCAGTGTCCCCAAACTTAATGCATGTGTAGTGTATTATAGAGTGAGCCCTGACAATAGCTCTGCATGGTGATGTATGCTTAGATAGCAACCACACGGACACCTAACCAAATATGTAGGAAGCCTGAAGCAACTGTGAGTTGTGCAGAGCTGCCCTACTTCTGTCAAAGCATGCTGACCCAGATGGTGCAAGTGATTCACTACTGATTTTCACCATGAGACAAACTATCCAACTGGGAAGTAGTATTTAGCATTTATCAGGTGTCTCTGAGTGGACAAACCTCCAAGCATTGACTCTTCTCCAAGAAATGCCACATCTAATTTTCTTCCCGTCTTGTTCATGCATTTGCCAAGTCATTACTAAAGCCAACTCAAGTCATTTGGGACAAAAATAGTAAGAACTTTATTACAGGCCTCTTATTCCCCTTCCAAGTGATAGGTTGCAGGAACAACACCTCTGTACCTGAAACCTATCAGAAAGAAGCAGCCACAAACAAAAGAAGCCCAATTATTTAATTTCTTCAAACTGTGTGGTGTACCATAGACTATGCAATTATCAGAAACATTGCACAGCTGAGGGCTAATATCCACCATCTTGCATTGCCATTTCATTCTTCTGTCTTCCAGAGAAAAGAGCATGCAAAGATTCATAGAATTGTAGAGTTGGAAGGGACCACGAGGGTCATCTAGTCCAATCACCTGAGCTATAGTATGCTGCACATATTTTAAGTGCTGCAAAAAAAAATACTCAAGTTGCATAATTTAATAATACAGAATTGTAGCATTGGAAGGGACCCCAAGGGTCATCAAGTCCAACTCCCTGCAGTGCAGGAATCTCAACATCTAATCTGAAACCATACCAGACCCTGCTTAGCTTTGCAAATGTGCTAACAATTTTATTACTGCACCACTAGGAGGACATTGACCCTTACTTAACAGAATGAAATAACGGTGCAGCAGGGACAATGTCTAATGGACAACTTCAAGGTTAATACATGTCCTCCATCAAAGTTAAACAGCTAGATGTGTATGAATGAGAACTTTTAGGCATTAGTCACTATATCTTGTTCTGCTTTTTAAGCTGTTCTACTTTCCTTTAGAATTCATTTCTTCATTTCATATCCAAAATCTCATGTGCAGCTAGGGAACAGTCTAAGGGCAACCTGGGAAACAAAGTGGCTGAGCAGGAAGTGTGGCTACCCTTCCCAAGAGTAGGGGGAAATAAAAATAACCCAAGGTTGTAGAAATTACTTTATTGAAAAAATAAAAAGCTGTTTCAGAACCACATAAAAAATAACAGTAGAAAAGCAAATCTAGGAGCAAACATGTGAGACTTTATACATGACATTTTTAGGATAATATATACAGCAGAAAGATACCAGCTTGAAGTTGGGGCTATTTTCTCTTTGTGATAATCGTGTGAGGATTCTTCAGGCCTGAATAGGTTGAATGTCTTTGAGAAAGCACTGTTCAAATCAGTCATTGCCAGATAATAATTGGAAGGTGTATGTTCACACAAATTGGTACACAGTCCAGTTCATTTCATAATCACCTGTGTGAACCTCCTGCACAACAGTGCCATTTGGGCCAGTGTGTCCCAGCCATTAGACTCATTTTAACTAAAGCCTGACCGTAGCAGGTACCAGAAAATGGGCCACATGGTAGAGAAGTTTACATTTTCTGGAAGGGCTATCCCAAGCATAGCTCTCTGATAAACCCCAAGGTAGCCACTCTCATACATACACATTACAACCAAACTGTGGTCTCTTTTAGGAGGCCGTACACTCTTGCCAATGTAGTAGGGGCAACTTTGCTAGCCTCCCTGCAGCATGCAACAAATGCTGCTGCCTACCATGGAGGCTGAACTCCACATGGGAAAGAGCTGAGTGGCACTAGCTTAGTCTACTCGGGCTGCTTTGAAAAGCTCCACGAGCTCCTTGTACTCTGGGTCAATTAGGTCGGATGGCTTCTCCCCTTCATCATTGGTAGCATCACGCTGGGCCCCAAGAGAGATGAGGTACCTGCAGGATTAATGAATGAGGTGATGAGACAAGGACAGAACTGACACACATACCCACATGCACAGTTTAGTTCAAACATGCAGTTTTCCCTATGCTTTCATAAACAATATGATACAGAGGACTTGTGAATTGGCTGTTAGTTTCAATGTAAAGCTTTCCTCTTTCCATAAAGAGACCAGTCTTCTCTTATAGCTGGTTTCCATTCTCACCTTCTTACTTGAGATATCCTATATATTTGGGAGATATCATAGGTCACATAACACGCCAACACAAAACATCACTGCTAGTGTCCAAAGACTAGCACTACCTATTGGATGGTCATCTAGCCAACAGACATGTCATCATCTCAAGTCTAAGCCTAGCACTCACTGTTGAGCAAGCCCTACTTCCCTCCCCATTTTCCTTGACCAAGTTTGTGGCCTGTCAAGAGAGGGTGGGCATGGCTAGACTAGAGATTAAAGGTTAACATAATTTGCATCTCTGACCTTGCAATATCAGCGTGACCATCACTGCAAGCCATGTGTAGGGGTGTCCAGCCGTCCTCATCTTTCTGATTGATGTCAGCACCATATTTCACCAACAGCTTGACACAATCAAGGTTCCCAGAAAGCACAGCTTCATGGAGGGCAGCCATACCTAATGGGAGAAGGCAATGCATCAGCCACAACCTGATCAGCCACAATCTTAGGAAAACATCCCACAAAAAGGCAGTTGTGCTAACATGCTTGAGACAGTGGGGAGGAGTTGTCTAGAAGCAAAATGTATCTTTTCTCTCTCAGAAAACTAGACCAGGGCCTTTACATTTTTTAGATTGCATTCTCTTATAAATGTTGGGGAAATGGCACACAGAGGGGACAATTTTTGGCCCACCAGGTTCTTTGCATGGAGAAAAAGAATATTATGTTAACCAAGGCTGAGTGAGTTCCAGAAACTTATTTGTGGAATTAAGTAAGCAGTTTGTAAGAACAGCACCTCGATCAAGGCTTCTATGGCCTTCTGCAGTACTGAGTCAACGTTATGAAAGTCAAGTGTGATGGAAGTCGGTAAGAAGCAAACACACTCTAACAATCTACTGGGCCATAGTAGCTGTAACTGTTGAAATTCCTGAGACTACTGGATTTCTTTTTTAAGTGCAGCCTTTCATGCTGAGATCATAGCTGGGGGAAACGGCTCAAAGAAACACTGATTCAGCTTTACGGCTGGGCATGAAGCTGCTCTGTTCATCCTGCCACTGGATATATTGTTCTGTTCTCAACTCAGCAGCCATATTTTATTCACACAGGAACAAGCTGCATTAGCAGATTAGTAAAGGGATTTATATTTTCTCAGAGAGTGCGCTGCATATTGGCATAGTTTTCTTAGCAAGTGTCTAGCAAAAGGATTTCAGGTGACATAGCTCCCCATATTGATGTAAATGTTAGAGGGAAAAACATTACCTAGTTTGTAACACACAACCTGACTTTGGGATTAGGCATCTGCAAGTGCTTAGGCTTATTCAACCACCCTTCAGTTAGGTTCACCCACGTCCTACTTACCCGAGGGGTAGATAGTGTCCAAGGTGACCTTCCTGGCACGGATGAAACGGCCCACCTGCTCCAGGTCGCTCTGCCTAATATGGTCCAGGAAGAGAACGTCATTGGGGAAACGCACAGTTTTCAGGCCTCGTGTATATCGCCTATACCTGGGAAGTGAGTCTGGGTAGTAGTACTTCATTGTGGCAGAGGTAGAAGGAAGAGCAAGAGACCAGCGAGACAGGACTGAAAAATGGTGTTGAAGAATAATAAAAAAAAGCACACGGCAACCCAGACGACTTTGAAGTGCCTTGAGACCCAAAGGATTCTCTTCTCTGTAACACTTGCACCTGAAAGACTGGTGGGATGTTAGCTATGATTTCTGCTCCTAGTAGGACTTTCCTTGGAAAACACTGAGCGTGTGTGGGTGATCTCCTGTTGAGGACTGACTATTTCCAGCGGTGTCTCCTGTTATATATCTTGCCCATGGCTATTTTGAGGATATTCCGCTCATGCTATTTGCCATGAGATTTGGTAACTGAGCTGCCCTGCCCTCCAGCCTCCCCCTTTTGAATATAAGTCAGGGTTTCAATTTACATCCCACCTGTCGATGTGCAATAGTTAATGGGTCAAGCTTGCTCCACAATCGGCTTGTGTAGATCCCAGAACCCAGCAGCCCGATTCTGCAAACCACTGTTTGCAAAGCCCACTGTTAGCCCTGCTTTCTGGAACCTCTTAACAACCTTTGTGAGTTTTCCAGAATATACGCAGCTATCTCCAACAGGAGAGAAATGCACGGAACTTAAGTTCTACACTGAAGTTCAGTTCAAATTGTGCAGACAGCGAAACTTCAAAATTTACAGTCTTTTAAAGGAAACTATGCATTTCCTTAAGTTGTATAACTCTAATTTGCTGCATTTTGTTGCATCTTGAGTTTTGAATAAGTAAGAATATTACCCAAATTATGTGGTGAAAATGGTGGAAACTATGAAATGTATGCATTTCCGAAAACATCAATGCATTTCCACCAATTTCCCACTTCAAGTGCTGCCATTTCACAGAATGAAACTGGTCTCATATCCCAAACATAACAGCAAAGGGTTGTATCCCATCAGGTAGACACCTTGTTAGCCACTCTGATTAACTTCAGTGTGTCTCCTCCATTATGACTGGCACTGGATATAACCCTACGTACCCTAGAAAGGCATCTCCCAACCTTGGAAACTTTTCTTTCTTCAATCAGCCAGTTGATTCCAGACGTAACCAGCTCAGGACAGAACGGCCATTCCCAATGATATCTGTCCTCCTGCCCCTTTAGAACTGGCCACCAACCAAAAAGCATCTGCATCAGAGCAGCCTTATGAGAAGAGGTTTATCTTCCCTCTCTTCCTGAAGAAATATGCCAAGTTTCTGACTCTGTAAAAACAAACTAGAATAATCTACTTTCCTTGGGTACCTCAGCAGGCACTGGATGGTAAACAGTGCAACTGCAAGGAGCAGTAATGAGACATCCCACAGCTCTGCTTTGTTGTTATTCTGGGTTTTGTAAGGAACCCCCTGTTTACAGACACTGTGACAATGAATGCAAGCATGTCCCATTTGCCTTTGATATTACAAAGCATGAGAACACTACACAATGAGATCAGGATGAGCAAATTACTGGGCTAGAAACTGGCTTTTCATCTCAAGAGTGAAGGCAGCTCAAACCAACAACCCAAAGACCCATAGCTGGCATGGAGGCCTTATTTCATAAACTAGCCCTGTTCATATGGGATGCATGTATTCCTCATAGCAACGATTTGAAAGTTTGCCTTCTGCAGCTTGAAATGAGAGACATCCTGCTAGTGTCAGAAACTAAAGTGATGTATTGGGCAGGGGACCAATGCCGTCACACAACTCCCCCTGCCTCCGGGCCCAACCCTCGGCTCATACCTAGCCCTGGATCAGCCACTCTGCTAGAAGTGTACATTTTATGCTGTCATTTGAATACTGCCAAACACATTTGTGCATATTTGCATATATATTTTTAATTTTGCTGTAGAAAGCCATTTGAAACAAT
Organism: Podarcis erhardii; assembly: GCF_964252035.2. Lineage (NCBI taxonomy): Eukaryota > Metazoa > Chordata > Lepidosauria > Squamata > Lacertidae > Podarcis > Podarcis erhardii. The sequence goes on from NC_138498.1 coordinate 32,304,795, forward strand.
CTACAAAGCAGACCCTATTTTTGGAGGTCCTAGCTCGCCTGGCATCCCAGCTGAGCAGAGCGAGAAAACAGCCCACAAACAAGGTCTCCTGCCTTCCCTTCAATCAGCATGCAGCAACTTGTTTTCCTTTGCTAGGGCTGCTATCGCTCCCCATCATGTGACAGAATTACATATTTGCTTACAGAAATATTTTTCAGCAGAAGCAGCCAGCAAGCACAACACCTGTCAGGATTCTGTGCGTATGACAGGTAATAGCTGTTCAGTATATGCATCTTCGTACACCATTTCTTGGAACGAGAGGGAATTAAAAGCTTCCTGACCTTTAGAATGTTTTCTACACTGAGAACCCTCAACTTGCCCAATGGCTTTGTCCTTTGGCAGGCTGGGCCCGGAGGCACACACAGGATTGGGCAACAATATCCAAGTACTGCTTTCTGGTAATGACCTAGCAGGTGAGAGAAGAACTACAGAAATAAGGTGCTTCTGAGTCCCCATCCCTCTGAGTTGTTCCAGAGCACAGTGTTCAATGATGATACTAAATGTCTCAGAGATCAAGAATCCACAGGGTTATAGGGTTTCTCTCCCAATAAAAGTGATCAGTCAGGGTGACCAAACCTGTTTTTGTAGTAAAGCAGCCTGAAAACAATTCTGAAATTGGTCTAGGAGCAATTATATCAATTTCCCTAGCCTGCCATTTTAAAATGAAACTAGGGCCTCAACAGAAGCAACAGTCATGCTGCCTGAAAAATCCCCCTGATCATTCAGAAATACATCAGATTTGATCTCTCTCTTGGGTCAGTGGGGTGATAATCACCACCAGATCCTTCCCCAATCACTCAGTAGCAAAGATGATATTTAGGGCATGACCACCAGTATGTGTTGAGTGCACAATTTATTGAGACAGCCCTATGGTACCCAGGAAATTCTGAGCAGGCCTAGGCACAACAGGCCCTGCATGGATCTTGAAGTCCCTCAGCACTAACATCCTGAAATTCTCCACCAGGTCAGGCAGGTGGGTGGACAGGACACCAACCACATCCCTGTCCTGTATCTGCCACCCAACAGAGGTAAAAACCCTCACATCCAGCTCCCAGATGGGCTGGCCCTTCTGGCACGAATGATGAAATTTAATGCAGCAACCACTACATCTCTTCCCTGTTGCTCCAATCTTGCCTGATGCTGCACCAAATACCAAGATAGGCAACACAAGCTAAGGTCAGGGCCCTCCAATTCACCTACCCATATCTCAGTTATGCGCACCAGGTCAGTCATCTCACCCATGATCAGATCATAGGTGAGTTGTTTTGCCTGGCATTAAGCAACAGCGCGGGACAGGTAAGCATGGATACCCAGTTCTCTGTTGTGGAGGTGGCTGACCATGGATGACAGACTTATAACAGAAAAGGACCAACAGGTGCAGTAGTTCCACTTAACTCAATGCTCAAGTGATGACAAGTACGGTATTGCTTTAAAAAGCACTCTTCAGTTACGGGATTTTAAGCACATTGTTGCAATGGAGCCACCAAACTACCCGAGTAGCTTGGGGCACTTTTCAGAACATCAAATGCCTTTAGACTTGCTATCCAAATTCAGACCTAGCAACTGCAATAGCATCCTCACAATCTTGCCATTGTACTGCAGACTAGGGGGTTGCATGTGTTAGTTTTTCCTCTGCAGGTCGAGTCCCAGCGCCTTAAAACTCTACTATATGAGCCCTTGCAACACTGGCTGAATACAACAATTCCACTGGACATGGGGGTATGTGCTTGCGCTCCCTCTTTACATAAAGAGTAAATTCCTAGCATACGCAACCACAAAGATATGCTTGAAAGGTGAAATCTCAGAAGCCAGAGTAAGGTCTCAAGATCCTTGCTGAGTAAGGTCTCTAGAAGCCAGGGGAAGACTCAAGCCTTGCAGAGCTTCTTGACGCTGCCCAGGATGAATAAAAGAATTATGCAGAGTATCCGGTCATACTAAGCTGCCTAACTTGCCTGATTTATGTGGGTTACGGAGGTCAGGTGACGCAGAACGCAGCTCAGCTTACAGGGGACTAACCATCCAGGAGCACTATTACACCAGGGTTCCTATCCTGCACACCATTCAAAGACTTGGCCATGACGTACAAAGCCCTTTAAATAACTTGGTGCTTACATAACATGCAAGTCACACTCTTCCTTAAGAGGAAGCACTTGCTTTTTTTTTTTTTTAAATCATCCAATCTACTTCAGCAGACATTAGGCATCTACTCTACCACTTACAGAATTCCTTCCCTGTAAAGCTTTGGAAGATAGTTTGGTAGTTTGAAATGCCTTTCAATATGAATTTAGTTTGAGAAGAGTGGAGAGAGAAACTTCCATTTTGTATTGTTGTATTACAGGCTCTGCCGGGAGCCTATAAGAGAAGATACAAATTTGGATTGCTCCTGAATTTTACCCTTTCGGTCAATAATGTAGACTTTCCTCAGTCTCAAAAGGTACAAGCAAGCCGCCAGGGCTCTGAAAGATCAAGCTACTCTGCCTTTAACAGCCTTCAAGAGGATGGTGGAAGGGTCTGCCACTGCATACGGAGGCATGGTTTCTCATATCTAATTCTGTTGGAAGTGACATTCTGTTCCACACCTGTTCTTAGAACCATGTCGGAAGTAGATCTAGGAAAGGAAATTTGCCAACACTCATGGGAGTTCTCCTGGCCTTCTAAACTACTCGCCTACCTCCCCTAGCATCCAGGAAAATTCACTTAAAATGTACAGATGAATAATACTAACAGTGCTACTTTTCCAGAAGAGGTACCAAACTTACTATGAATGCCTTCCTTGGTTCTCTTATAATGGCAATGGTGCCTACCCGAGAGGTGCCAGAACAGAGTTCCGGCTGAAAAGCCCTAGCACTATACCCTAGTGAAAATGTCACAAATCTTGTGAACACCCAAATCCCTCTGCTGGAGGCACTGTGGGGAATGTGGCACTTATATCCATCCTTTGTGCCTTTGCTCAGCTGTGAAATCTATCTGGATGCAGGTACTATAGATAATTCATGGCTCAGATTTAGGTTTGCTTTTCATGTTCTGATCAAATCAATAATCTTCCAAAAGAGCTAATTATCTTTATGTTGGTAGCCATAACACTGAGTGTAACTCAGAACTGAAAAGATTGGGGGCAGGGCTTGAAAATGTGGTGTAAGTCAAATTTTTACTGTAGTTTTTGAAACATTCACACATCATTTAAAAGTGCAATGAGGCAAACCTGGTCTTCAAGACTTCACAGCTGTATGGTAGCCATTTTTAGCTCCCATGTCTGGTATGCCCCATTAAGCTCAGGTACTAAGCCACAAAGTTTTTGCTTGGAACTATATGTAAATATTTCCTCTTCTTTTTTTTCCCTCTTCAAAAATAAATATGATCTCTTACTATACTGTCTCCTTCTGCCATAATTTACATTTTATTACCAGATAGAATTCCCAATTTTCCAGGGACACAGCCTGCTCTACCACCTTATTCAGTAGTACATACAGACCGAGCTCATCTCCTGAGTTATAGCAATTAAATGGAAGTGGAGAGAGTAAGGTCCCCCTCATTTGACCCTGTACATTTCCTGGAATGTTGCATCTAGGGTTCCCCCCCCCCTACAAGTACAGTTTTGCACACAGCTGAATGCAGATAAAATAATTCAAGCATTTTTTGATGTAATCAATGTTCAAAGGTACAGATTAGTTTTTTTATTATCTATGAACAGTTTGTATCATTCTATATTCCGTACTTAGTAGGTAATGTCCCACTACTGACATTTTTCTTTAAGGTTTTGCTACCACATAGCATAAATCCACCCTCCAGATACTTGCTATTGGACTTTCATAAGCTGAAGTCAAAATAGCCAAAGATGAAAGTGATAGTATACCTCTGGAGAGTACCATGTTTGCTTCCCATGGAACATACTGTTCTTCAGATACTGAAAACCTAAAGCAATACTTTGCACAAATGAAGTTACTTTGTTCAAATGTGCATTTCCGCAAAACAGATTTGAATTCCATAGTAAGAACATGCAAAAGGCTGGATATAAGTTTCCCCCAGGAGGGGGGAATATTTATCATGCAAGCAAGTTTCAGCAACAGAAAAATAAATAAATCCATTTTCATCCTTCCTGGCCTAGATGAGAAAAGAGTTCTCCTTAAACCAGAGTTCAAACAAAACAGCCAGATACACAATATAGTATTAAAATCAACTTTTATTTGGCCAATGAGTTCCATTCCTTTTAGCATCATAGACGCTCCAAACTAATTCCAATTCTGTCAACATACATTCTTGTCCTCCCATCACTCCTTGGCTCTCAAGTACCCCCACAAAAAAAAACCTAGTTATTGAGTGTCCTTTTTGTTTCATTCTGGTAGGCCCCTTCCCAAACAGCTCTGTAAATGCCTGGGAGACCCATTCACAAAGCAAATGCGTAAAGAGCAAGTCATATTGTTTGTTCAGGGGGCAAGGTGGCAACACCAGTTAAGGTTTTGCCTCAGGAGTAATTGGGTCCTTTCCCCCTCAAGGACAGTCTTCTATGCCATCCTAATCTTTGGAAGAGAGATACATATACTGTTCAGCATAAAAGGGAAGCAAGACCATGCAATGAGTTAAGAGGACCTGCTCATTTCCCTTTCCACTGCCACCACCGTGGTCAGCCCAGTAGGTTCCTCCACACCGGAGCAGCCCAAAAAAGAAATAGTAATTGAAAAACAGCCGAGACAGTATCCAAGACCCTGCTGGGCCAACAGCAGCTTATGACATTTGGACAAGTGTGAGTAAGTTTTAAGGCGGCATTACTGGTGAGGCTCCAAAGTGAGTTAGGCAATGGGACATGTTGCCATTTCAATCTGCTTCTACCCAGATCACAGAACACTCTAGGAAAAGAAAATGTACATCACAGTGTGTAAAGGAGGGGGGAAAGAGAAGACCCAGCAGGGCTGGCTACCTAGGCAGATCCCTCTTCCAAACTGAAAACAATAATAATAATAATAAAAATTAAGTAGAGGAATCAGTTGACAGACAAGTTAGGATGAAGGGTTACTTTAGACCATTCCCTGTACTCTCAGACAGCATCTGCCTTCTGGTTCAAGTTGGTTCTGGACTTGCTTAACTGCATGAAGTGGCAGCCACAGTGTAGTGTCTGGGGATATGCAGATTGGACTTGTCTTTACAGTTCATCTTTTAGAGTGTTTGCGTCATCGTCGTCTTCTTCTGCATCTGGCTCTTCAGCATCCTCTAGATCTTCCAGATCCTGTTTAAATGAAGAAGCAAAAGCTTGGTCAGCTGCAGCTACTCTCACAGCCAGTGCCAAGGAGGCCAACACACAGTTAGGTCCTGCCAGTGCAGCTGTCATTGCCCTTAATAGCATGAGAAATTCATGTAACTGCCTCTATGCTCAGAACTTTGCTCCTCTGGCAGACAGAGTCCTGCCTCCCGAGATGTGCAGGCCAAGGAAAGTTCATGCATTCCATCAAGTCACTCAAGGCAAAATAAAATAAAATAAAAATGGAAACAACCTACAAATTTCCATATACCAGGCAGAAGGAACTTGTAAGACAATGGGGTCAACACCAGGTCTGTTGGCTTTCTGCTTGCCCTATACATCTCAAAATTATTTGAATGGATAAAAAACCTGCTGTACCAACTTTAGCACATTCTCCATCTATATAGCATTCTGAATCAGATGAATGCCATCGCATTTGAAAACCAAGTTGGTGATTTTAACGTTTTGCTCAACCAAGAAGTGCACAAAAGACCTCTAAGAAACTTACTTTAGAATTAAAACTTCATTAACACAACCATGTACTGTTAAGGTAAAATCTGATCTCATTTCCACACACAAACTAACAGATAAAGAGAAGCTGCGATTAAGGCAGCTGTTCCAGTATCTGTCTTTGAACTTTCTAAGCAAATATTAGTAGTAGCTCCAGAATAGGTATAATCATAGGAGATGATCCTGACAGGTCACATTCAGGTTCATTATCAGGGAAGCCTTGCAAGAGAATTGTACCAGTCCGTTCACAAATAAATGTTCCATTCACAGTAATAAGCAAAAGTAAAACAAGTGGAGATTCAGTCCGAATGACTGATGCAGTACTCTATACTGCAAATCCAATTGGCTGTTCCTTAGATTTGTGATCTAAACCCACCCATGTTCAGTTCTTTCTTCAGAAGTGTTGACTTTCAGTGGCTTGCAAAATCCTCAGTGATTTGCATACCCTCAGCCAATTATTTCATTGACACTATACCAGAGGTGGCCAACTCCCAAGAGACTCACAGAACTAAAAACTGGCAGTGATCTACCCCTTTTGGGGGGTTCAGGTCAAAGTTGTTGAGCTCACCAACAGATCACTGAGGAAACAACAGCCTCACTGAGTAAACTCCATATTCCATTCTGCAGATCATGCAGCAATGGAGGGCACGGCGAGGCCGAATTCTATTTTACCAGCGCTAAGGAAAGGGACCCAGTGATCGACCACAATCTACCAAAACCTCCTGGGGATCTACCAGTAAATCGCAATCGACCTCTTGGGCATTCCTGCACCATACCATTCCACTGCATTGCCTTAAAGAATATAGACTGGCTACCAGCATACTGACAAGAAGCAAAGAATATAGGCTGTTATCTTCAACAACAGCCTATGCTGAATAGCAGACAGATGTTTAGCATTATCCTGTTCTCAGCATCTGGTACCAATGCTTTTTGAATGGAGTACACACTGTGCTGTTGAGCTAGCAACTATGAAAAACCTGCTAGCACACAATTCTCTCAGAATGAGAAAATGCAAAAGCACTTGCAAGAAATACACAGGGCCAGCCAACAGCCAACACAGCACCTCCAAAAATCAGCCGTGAGGGACTGGAATACCATTCACAGGAAGGACAGAATTTGTTTGCCTCCAATTCAATCACATTCTTCAGTTCAAAATCTGTTTCCATGAAACCCAGGTTCAAGGACCTGCTACAATCCAAGAAGATTTAATGGCCATTTTTGGCCAATTCTTTTGCTCAGTACTCTTATGTTTTTATACCCAAACTTCCACCGGTGACATCTTATAGAACACAGGTTCAAAAGCTATCTGTCTTCAAGGTGTTGGAACCTGACAAACAACCAAACTGAATAAAAATCCAAATTTCCAAAGTGTACACAGATGATAAAGAATCAAACAAGCTAAAGCAAAATGGGGCCGGCCAGCTCTACTCTGCTAGGTCTCAGCTACATGTTAGTGCCAGGTCTGTGCCTGAAAATCATATAAGTGATAGCTAACCATAGTGTCTATCACCAAGATACTGAATATCAAAGCCAGTTTACTCTTAAATCACAAAGCCTGGTGCAAAGACTTAAGCTCAAAACAGGGACAAAGGAATCAAATCGGGATATAGTTTCTGTGTATGCATCACTCATGGTCATTGTACCAAACAGTTGGCACCCTTGATAACTGTAGGTCTAGAAGTGTAGTCTACAGAGCTTTAAATCACACAGAACCCACCATACAGGGTCCGGGAACATGCAGAGGTGCAAAGGCTGGGTCACCAGTTGCTCCCTGTATCCAATGGTAATGTAGGAACGGCAGCCCTGAATGCACAGCAATTCTAACTTGGGCTATGAGCTTTACCCCCTCTATGTTCAGCTGCTACTCCTGCTGGGCAGCAGCACCCAGATAAGCCTAGCAGTGCTGCAAAGAGCCAGTAGCATTGCTAGCACAGCAACAGAACAAGCAAAAATTGTTACACATGCTGGCAGCAGCGACTACTTGACTCAAGCAAGAGGACACTCGCACCTGGTGCTGGGTGCTGGAGAAAGAGCCAATTCAGTGTAGGGTCATCTCTCGAGAACTACAGATAGTAGGGTCAACGCTGGGAAGAATGTAAAAAAAAATCATGTTTCTTGAACATTTGCAGTTGATCTGGGAATGGTGGGGCTCTCACAGGCTGACTGCCTGTTTGTGTGGCTTGGTTAGTCCACATGGAATGGCAGGTATTCAGGAACACCCTTCCCCACCACCCCAGTTCATTCTGGGTATTACCAGCTGTGCTTTATTTACAAGTTGCTAAGGAACCAGCATTCTCGGCTGCCACAGTAAGCCCAAAGTAGCTTTGCAGGACAAAACTTCCCTTCCACGGGGATTGCATCTGAACCCTGCCCTAAAACAGCTACACAGGCCAGTGCCCAACACGGTCTGGGTTTAGATACTCACATCTTCATCTACACCACCATCCTTTCCGCCACTTTCCAGGAACTTCTTAAAACCTTCCAGCGTTCTCTCGCCATTGTAGTCTACAACCTGCAAAAGCAAAGGAGGAAGTGTGTCAGCAGTCGAAAGACAAAGCTGGGCACTGGGGGCTGAAGAATCGCTTTCTGAACAGCTAAGCAAAAAAAAGGGATTGGAAAATTCACCTTCACCCATACGAGTCGAAGAAGAGCAGCCAGCCACTAGATTCCCATGATCGCTGCGAGGAGAGAATAGCCCGTACATGAGCATCATCCTCTACGAAGCAATCCTCCCCCCTATAATAGCAAGAACCCCCTGTGAACCCACCCTTAGCAACTCAAACCAAGGCACACCCTGGGAGTGGGAAAGAGAAGCACCCAGGGGCAGCCACCTACACAGACCGACCACCGGTCTCCTCACCGTTCTGCCAGGGCCTGCGGGGAAAAACTTGAGGGTAGGGAAGCTGTGGACTTTCACGGCCTCCACTTCATTGGCTGTGGAGTCCATTTTGGCAATGATGATGTTTTCATGGTCTTTGTACGTCTCGCCTAGTTTATCCCAGATGGGAGCCAGCTGCTTGCAGTGGCCACACCAGGGGGCATCTGCAAGTCAGAAAGGGGACAAAACCCAGATTAGAATCTGTTCAACAAGAACCACTCACTCCCCAGTTCCAATTCCTGCCACCTGAGAAACATTCTTCGCTAGCCGAACCTGTGCAACTCAAGACAGGATGCGCCGAGGTGCAAGTGCATGTGGACTCGGCTATCAAAATACTTACAGAATTCCACAAACACGTTCTTATTCTCATCAAAGGCCACTTCTTCAAAGTTTTTCCCAACCAGAACTTTGACAGGTTGTTTGTCCCAGTCATCAGAAACATCTTGGCTCATCAGATGGGGCTGAAACAGACAAGCAAAAAGGAACCCACATGAAAGCAACAGCATGGAATGCGCCAACAGGAAACCCTCCCACCCACTGTTCCAAGACAGGGCAGAGCAACTGACAAAAGCCAGAGGCTATAAAAAGTCAGATTAATATAGACTTCCTCCTTCAAAGTCAACCCCCACCCCACCCAATGACCCAGCCATGTCCTTCATGAGCTGCTGCATGAAGGATGCGTGTTTACAGGGAGCTGGCATAGGCATGCTGAGTAGACAAGAGCCCACTCTGCTTCAGTTAAAGAACAAAAGAAATGCATGGCAAGATATATGTACAACAAGCAAGAGGAGATGGCTGCAAGAGTCAGATTAGTTCCAATATTTTTAACAAGAGGGAGTTAGGGCTGGGCGATATGTGGTTTTCAACATCACCAGCTAAACATCGCAATATAGTGATATATCACAATGTCTAAAATAAAGATGGAGCTATGTACAGGCATTGGGGGGCTTCATGGTTTTTCATGCAGGATTATGTTTGCATAGCGCATGTACACACACACACACACACACACACACGAATACACACAAACACAATTCACAATATATTGCCAGGTCAAAAATTATGAAACTGATATCACAATACGGATTTATCAGTTTTGGACAATATATCACCCAGCCCTAGAGGAGGTCTAGGATGTTTTCCAGAGCATTTTAACAATGAAAGTGACCTATTAAACCATTGTGTCAAAATTGTGTTCCAAGGTACAGAGCCAGCTGTCTTGTACAGAAGTCAGATCATTGGTCCATTCAGCTCCCTGATCTCCAGGGTTTCAGACAACCCCTCCCAGACCCACCTGGAGGTGCCAGGGATCTTAGCTGGGGCATTCCGCATGCAAACACAGGGTTCTATTAAGTGTTCTATCCTTCCAACATGCTTAACATTCAATTTGTCTTGAAGCCCATCTGAAAAATCCCCTACAACTTCCCCTAGGCTACATCTTTCAACTATCAACTGCTTTGAAACTCCCAACTCAAAACTGTTCAACCCTAGATCTACTTTTTCTTGAAGACCATGAATACTGTATCTCATGAATGTGAGGGGTCTTCAAACAGGCCAATGCTGAACATAACCTTCTCTGAGGTTAGAGGTCTTTGGAATGTTTCTATTCCTATTTGCTTTCCAGCACACAAACCATCCCTGTAGTTCTAAATAACTTCAAGTGTCTTTTCAGAAGTGAGGAATGCTGCCCGAAGGGCTATGCTACACATTAAAAAGGAGGCATATGTTACACCACCTATGGGACAGTACCACCTTTAGTGTGAAGGTGGGGGACTACATGATTCAATGACCATATACCCCCAATCTAGCAGAACGCTACAGAGCAGAAGAGAGTTCTAGCCTTTCTAGCCTACAGAGTCTGATATGGGGGAAGCATATAGATATATAACACTCAGCCATTACAGCCAAGTGGCAGGGGCTTCGTTGACCACATGCTCGCACTCATATGTTAACAGGGTGACCAAAAGAGTACTACAACATGAATATGTATTAATACAACCTAGAATGTATTTTACCTTTTATGTCATGCAACACCTTACTGTCTATGTGTTCCAAAATAGATCTACCATAGTCCTGTATCCTATTCAAGAATGCCCGTCAAGCCAGGTATCACTCAATACTTTTCCTTCCCTATCATCAACTCAGCTTTCCCAATTAGAAAGGTCATCCTGAACTTTTAGCCTCGTTTAATAATCCCTTCCAGTTTTTCAAAGGACCTGCAGATGTTCTTTAAAGGTGTACTTGTCCAGTCGACTGAGTAATTAAGATGAAGGCTGCAACTTCACTGAACAGGAAAAGGAATAATGGGAGGCAAGAAAAGTAGATGAAATAGGCAGAGCCAAGAAAGAGCCCTGCAAAATTCAGGTGTGGGGCAGAACAAAAGCAGTAGCTGGCTCTGCTGTACAGCTGCTTTCGTCTCCAGATTAAGATGGAAGCCTCCCAAGCGCTCGTGCCACGTGAGGACAAGGCCATGCTGCCGTTAAGGCAGAGGCAGTTCTTAAGAGCTGGTGATGCAGTTCTATGAGCAGCTCCCAGACTTGTCAAGCTCACTTTATCAGCATTTAAAGGCTATTTCCATGCTGGCACCGTGCCCCACTGGCTTTGCCCTTTGGGCTTCTCAGCATGAAGTCTAAATACTGGGCTGCTGGACGTGCTGCAAAGCCAGCTTGAAAGACTTCGTGCCACGTGACTGTTCTCAGGTTTCGTGTGATTCGTGCTGCGGGGATCACCCCACATGGATGCCTGTCTCAAGAACAAAATACAAAAAAGGAAGGAAAAAAAGAATTACCTTAACTTTGCCCTCCAAGAACTTATTGCAGAAGTCCCTGATGTTTTCTGGAGTCAGCTCTTCTGAATCCGGCTTGTACTTGGTCATTTCCTCCTCCAGGGTAATGAGGCGGATGGCAGGGCACTCCTCTTTCTTGAGGCCAAAGAACTCCAAGATCCTCTGGTTATCGCCATGGTCACTGTCTATGAAGATGAACAAGATCTTGGCGGAGGAGAAAGGAAGAAGAACAGTGGAATCGAGGCATTAGACAAATGCATGGCACAGGCAAGAAACTAGCTAGTCCTCCCTCAGTAACTATTCTTTCTCCTGCCACCCCAATTGTGCTTCATGCCCAACTATAAGTCTAAAGCAAGTTCTTGTCCGCTTAATAGTTGTCAAGTACCTAGGCTCGGTGGTTTTCAACCTTTTTGATTCCACGGCTCCCTTAACCCACCATCTTCTTTCTGCGGCTTCCCTGGGGGAGTCACTTACAGCGGGGTTCCATTACAGGACTCGAGTCAGTGGGGACTCCCCCATTCTGCCCCTTTGCTTCACACGCCCCATTCTGTCCCTGCCATCTCCCCTGAATGTTCCTCAGAGTAAAAGAGAGATAATGCAGGAAGATATGAGCTTACAAGTTAATGGAAGGATGGTCCCCCCCCCCCAAACATTCCTCAAGTCTCCCCAGGGTGTTTCAGTACAACCATTGACCAAGCTTATTCCATTCAAAGACTTCTAGAGTTGTCACCTGATTGCTGGGGCTATTTAGGAGCAGTCTATGCTGAAGCAGCTTGTGCTACTTTTCATGTTACTTAGCTATATTCTGAAACTCCTATGATCCTAATCCATGTCCTTCCTGAGAAGCCGCAATATTAGAACTGTACAGTCATGCCTCTTGTTACGTTTGTTAAAGGTTAAATCTTTTCAGGTTGCATCCCACGGTGACCCAGAAGTACCAGAAAGGGTTACTTCTGGGTTTCACCGCTCGCAGATCCGCAGACGCTCAAAATGACGTCACACGCATGCGCAGAAGCGGCGAATCACGACCCGCGCAGATGCGGCTTGCATTCTGCTCATGCTGCAAACGGGGCTCCAGAACGGATCCGGTTCGCAACCAGAGGTACCACTGTAAGTGCCAGTGTTCACCACCTGGGAAGCCTAGGGGGCGAAGAAAGGATTTTTAATATGTCACTTCCTGGTCCTCACCTTCCCTTTGAAGCTCTCTGCTGCTTTTTTGAAGTTATCCAGTTTCCCCTGGTAGTCTGTAACACTCTTGGGCAGGAACAACAGGATGTGGGTCTTGATCTCTCCTCCAAAGATTTTGGGTGCCGTCTGTGGAAGAACAAATAGATGCATGCTAGGGCCAAGAGTGTTACCAGGTTGCCAAGATTATGAAAAACTCCCCCTCCCTCATTTACAGTTCATTCTACTTAGTATAATTTGTCTGGTTAGCATTCTCCACTCCTGATTGGTAGGCACCCAGCCAACCAACCAACCAACCAACCAACCAACCAACCAACCCTGCCTTGCTAGAGAGCCACTTCCATACCTGTTCAGTGAATTCAATCACCAAGGGCAGCTGGTTTGATTTGATGAAGTTCAACAGATTCTCTTTTGTTATCTCCCCTTCATAGTTGTTACGTCCTTCATCAAACTGGAAACAAGCACAAAGGGACTCGTGAGAATAAATCAAGCCGACTTACGGTTGAGATCAATCAAGAGTTACAGTTGGGTCATCAGCCTACTTATCACCAAAACGCAGGTTATGGGCAGACTGAGTGTCTGCCACAATTCTACAGGCATGCAAAATTTGGTATTGAGTAAATCATTCGGTTTCCTGAAAACGTTGGTGGTGGTTTAGGCTTCTAACCCTTATGTCTATGAAAAAATGTGTGCAAGTATGTAGGACTAAAGGATGGCACAGCAAAACCGAGAATGGCTCAGTTCACATTCAATCCTGAATCACGCTATGGCTTGGCTTGAACACACCTGACTACCAGGGATGAGATTGTGGCCATTTTGCTCCTCCTCCAGTCCTTCTGCTGCTGCACTGCTGTAAACCAAAGACTGGTTCAGGCTCATGTGTTATCCAAACTTGGGCTTGGATTCTAATGGTGTGTGAACCACGAACTCTGGTTCAAACACAACGCTGAGCCAAATTACGACTTAGCTCACAGCAAATGCAGCAGCAGGAGCAGAGAAGCAAAACAGCTCTCTCCAGTAGCCCACATACCATGTCATAGTTTGGACTAGTATTACATGTAAAACAGATCAATAGTTTGAGGAATGGGACTTTAGGGCCCAACATTTATCTTCTGCCACAACCAAGCTATTATTCAGATTTATGTAAAAAAGACAAACATGAAGTCCAGCTTGGTTTCTATCCATCACTTCTCCAATTTTTACAAGATACACAATCCTGAGTGTTATATCTGTAGGGCTCCCACTGACAACTCTAGACACAAACTACGGTGCACATTTCACACTGCAAGCAAGGCACAGAATTTCTCAAGTTAAAATCCAGGGTAGAATCTCTGCCAAAGCTCTCATCTTACTAACAAGCTAAGATTCAAGGCTCCATAGGAGTAAACAGAGCAGTGACTAGAAAGGAGTTTGGCACTAAGGGATTGCCAGATTCTTGCTATATACCCACCACCTCAAAAGGGGTTTCTTAAATATTCTATAGTATTTTAAATACACAACTCTTGAAAGTCACAGAAGCAGGTTGCTCATTTCCTGGTAGGCAACAGGTTGTGCAGGTCTTGCTGGAAGCAGATATATTTATCTGATCAACAGAACCACTAAAAAGGAGGCATTGTCCTAGGCAGCAGGACACAACATGGAACTAGTAAATATATAGCAGTTTACTCAGAGGACAACACATCCCTGCAGGGCTATTGTTAGCCAAGCAGGAACAGAAGTCAGAAAGCACGCTATCATTCCTCTGCCAGGAATAATTTTGCTGCAGAGCAACACCTATTACTGTCCAGGTTCTCAAAATCTTTCCTGGCACCATGGAAAGGGGCAGGGAGTAACAGACATAGGAGAATCAAGGTTATCCACCAAGAAGACATGCAAGGGAAAGCAGTGATCCCATTGGCTGGGCTCCCTAGTGACACAACTCTGGGGGACGCACACATAGATCACTGTTTGAGTAACTTTCCAGGAAAGTTATACAAAGAAATCTACTTCAAGACGTCGTGAAGTTTATGCAAAAGACAAGGAAACAAAAAGGAAAGTTGGATAGTTGTAGTGCTGTGTTCAAATCTCACCTTAGCCATGAACTCAATAGGTAGCCTTAGGTAAGTCAGTATTCTCTCAGGCACCATATATATAGTAAGAGCTACCTGCCTTCACATTGGCAGGTTAACCAAAAATGCTGTTTGCACACTCAGAAGTGTTTTATAAAATGCCAGATTTTAATACAACCTATCCCTGAAGAACAGTTTAGTAGAATACACCTGGGAAGGAGGCACAAGTCAGTGGTCACAAAGAAACAAAACTTTAAAATGTGCAGCCTTACCAGGGACTAGATGTTCTACGGTTCTGCCAATAACACCTCTGCTTGTTTATGTGTGCTACATAAGACTTATAATAAATCGGTTCCTGGCCTTCATGCACCTCCAGTGAGATGTATTTAGAACAGGCTTCCTCAATGTTGGCCCTCCAGATGTTTTTGGCCTACAACTCTCATGATCCCTAGCTAGCACAACCAGTGGTCAGGGATGATGGGAATTGTAGTCTCAAAACATTTGGAGGGCCTGATTTAGAACCTACCAGCTCTGCTTTTACTATACCCTGTAATCTTAGCAGAAACTAGCCAACTTAGAGATACCTCAAGATTCCAAATGCAGTCTTGAAACTCTCACCAGCCCCAATGTTTAGAGGCCTGCTAGCGGAAGACCATACAAAGACTTTGCGAACACAACAGGGCTTTACTCCGTGTGTGTGTGTGTGTGTGAACAACCCCCAGAACAACATGTGGGGAGGGAGGGTATATAACTATCAGCAGGGAAATAGAGGCAGGTCATTCCATCAGGCAAGCAGAAATTATCGTGCTGACAGAGCTATCTGCTTAGCGCTACTCTGAATTCCTCCCAGTGCTTCACCACTTAACAGCTGCAGGGGCATTTCACGTCCTGTCCAATTCTGTAACTGCTTACACGGTTTCGTCTCATTCCAAACAATATTCCCTGGCATCAGTGAGGTCACTTTATGACACTCAAGCTCTATGGGGCCATGTGCAAATGTGGTAGGAACAGATTCAAATGTAGCATCTGCTGAAAGTTTGTTTCATTTTGGTTGGAAGCAAAAAAAATTATAATAAAATGGCAGCACCACAGAGTTAACCGTGTAAAAATTCAAGCATTTGACAGGTGTGCACCTGAAGAGTTCAGAAGCTTGGGCAAGTGTCCTTTTGGCAACTAAAAGGGATTTGCTTTTACTTTAGCTGGTTGAAGTCTCAACAGCTCCGATACTGAGGAGCAAGAAACGGAGAATAAGAGTGAGGAAAGTTCTAAGCCACCCAGAAAAGTACCCCCTTTCGATAGAAGAGCTGGCCAATCAGAAATTTACCTCCTATCCTTTAATAAAAGTGCTGGCCAAACACAACTTCCCCACCCCCTTAACAGATTGAAAGGTTTTTAAAAGCAAGTATTCAGCTTAACATGCCAAACACTTGAAGGTGGAAAAGCCTGTCTGAAGCAGGGAGAATTGACCTTAAAGAGGCAGTCAGGGTGTAATCTTCAGGCTATAGATGCCTTTATAACAGGCGAGAGCATGCGTTGCTCTACTCTTCTCAGGTGGAGAGAAGGGTATGGACACTGTGGGGTCGCCATCCACTTTGTAATGGCGCTCATTCCCACTATCAAAAGTCAATGCCCACAACTACAGTAAGTTCTGGAGGATTCTGGAGTCTGAGATTTCCTCCCTTAATGGTTGCTCTGCTAAGGGCCCCATACCTTTTGACAAACCACTTTGGCAACCTAAATACTGACAATGGCATGAGTCAAGATCTTGCTCTTGTGGCTTGCAACACAAAGCAGGGGTGTTTTTCCCCCACAAGTGTCCCTGTTTGGAGGTCCCCCCCTAAACTACCTCCTCCATTCTGGTTCTCTAACATCTGAACAGACCTAGCTATTATATTAACAAGGTTAACTTGCTGAATAAGCTACTCAGACTGCTTCTTCCTGTTCTGCTTTCACAATCCATCCAGTGTGCTTGGTTTCCACCAACAAGCTCAGCAGCGGAAAGACTGGTTTTGTTCCAGAGAATTGCAATTTAAGTGGCAACGAGTCTTGCTGCCAATCATTAAGATTCTCTTGCCTTAATCATCTATACTGACCTTGAAAACAAAAGCCCGACATCAGTTCCTCTTCACACTACCACTTCAGCTGTGATACTAGAAGTACCCTTTGAGGAAGCAACTGGGTTTTACAGGCTAAAGCCCAGGCACTCTTAGGATATAAGAGTACTTCCGGGGGGAGGGGGAAGCTGATGAGAAAAAGTTCAAGTGGTTTCCAATTACCTCCTTCAAATCAAGTTTTTAGAGAACTATTTGGACCTGTGTGAACTTTCTACAAATACAGCAACAGTGTGGGTGGATGTAGAACATAAACACACTGGGAAAGCAGAGTGCAGACAGCCAGACTTAGCACATAATGGGAATATTTTGCACCACTCACCTTCTTAAAAAGGGCAACTCCATCTTTGCTGAGCTGGTATTTGGCAAAGACATCGCTGTTGGAAGAGATCCCAAAAGGAATGTCATCAATGGACTCTGCTGCCAACAAGAACTGCTTGGCAGCATCAGATTCTGCATCCTAACAAAGAAGAAAGATTTTAAGTTTTAAATACTCCACACCATGCCTTGATTTGATGCATGTTGCTTACTCAGTGATGCAAGAACAACAAAGAGCCAAGATGGGATAAAGAAATGGGCATCATACTCTGGCTGTAATTTCCCTGTGTCCACAAATTCCCCTCCCCACTGAAATTGGGCACGATTGATTCTACTGTAACCAAATGAACAGGTTGTGGTGTGCGATGCCCACAAGTTTCTCTGGTTTGCAAGTTTATTTATTCTATTTTTATCCCACCTTCCCCCTAAGAGCTGAAGGTGCCATACATGGTTCTCCTCTCCCCCAATTGGAGGTAGGTTAGGTTAAGAGACTGTCTAGGCTCAGGTCACCCAGGGAACTTTGTGTTAGACTGCCCATGGTCCTAAACAGGTTAGCGAGCCCTGGTGTAATCTCTTCCCAGATAAAGGCCTCCAAGGGAGGTAATCGAGTGAAGCACTCTACCTTGAAGAACCCGATCACAGCAACTTCACTAGATTCCACCAGTTTCTCAGCAGCAGCTACATCTGCCAGGGCAGTGGCTGCTGGGCCTGTGCGTTTCTTCAACCAGTTGACAATGTCATCTGCTTCCCTGCCAGCTGTATTAGGGGGGGAAAGACACATCAGAATCTCTTTCACGTTTAAGTTGGAGCACTTGATCTAATCACCCCAAGTGGAAACTCCCATTATTTCCTGGTTCAGAGGGCAAAGTGTTTCTGTTCACCTTTCTAGGGAGATAAGCCACCATCTTCTCTTCCCCCTTTGCCTTCCAAGACAAAGCTGCCACCAGAAGGTGCTATTGAGCACAAAGCTGCTTTACTTGGTACAAAAAATATTTCATAGTAACATTTAAGAGCATGCTGTTTCTATCACCACATTGGCTCATGTATATTTAGAGCTTTGGTCACATTATAATATCACTGATGCAAAACGTTCTGCAAGATGCAAGCTTTTTCATGCTGACGAATACCACAAAATGGTTGAGTGATAAAAAAATACAGGAAACAAGATTTTCTACCACAGTACCAAAGCTTAAAAGCAACAAATACGTTTTTCAACACTGTTAAAATTAGATCTGTATTTCTAACTCTTGGGAGGCTCCACCCAAAACTAGCTGCCTTTAGAATCTGCTTTAAGCACATCTTACACTGATTATATACAATGCAAGATACCGTATTTTTTGCACCATAGGATGCACCGGACAATAGGACGCACCTTGTTTTAGAGGGGGGAGAACAAGAAAAAAAAAATTCTCTCCCTCTCTGCGCAGCGCCCCTTCAGCGAAGCGGCAGGAGGCGCTGCGCAGAGAGGGGGAGAATTTCCCCCCTCTTGTTTTCCCCCTCTAAAACAAGGTGCCGTTTAAGGTGCGTTCAGACGCCTTCAGGCGGCTACCTTGGAAGCCTGGAGAGTGAGAGGGGTCTCACTCTCCAGGCTTCAGGTTCCTTTCGACCTGCTCTTTGGGGCTGGCGGGGGGAAGCCCACCACCAGCCCCAAAGAGCAGGTCGGGGAGCAGCGCAAAGGTGCGCAGCTATAGAGGCTCCTGCCATAGCCGCATGTCACCTCTCCAGCCGGCTAAAGAGGCTGCTGCAATAGCTGCGTGTCACATCTCCAGCTGGGAGAGGGTAAGTGCGGCTTCTTTAGCCCCGCACACGCTCTCCCAGCTGGAGAGATGATGCGCGGCTATAGAGGCTCCTGCCATAGCTGCGCGCTACCTCTCCAGCCGGGAGAGAGTTGCGGGGGGCTTCTTTAGCCCCACGCGCGCTCTCCCGGCTGGAGAGATGGCGCACGGCTATAGAGGTTCCTGCCATAGCCGCGCGTCACTTCTCCAGCCGGCAGAGGGTCGCGGGGCTATGCTGTCTTCGCTCCATAGGACGCACACACATTCCCCCTTCATTTTTGAAGGGGAAAAGTGCATCCTATGGTGCGAAAAATACGGTAAGTTACTATGCCAATCTCCATTTCAAAATTCTCCAAACGTAAATAATACGAATTGCCCTTCCCTATACCTGTGAACAGAAAGATTCCTATAGGCAGGAGGGTAGATACCTGCTCACTGTGACCATCACCCACATTGCAGGGGTGACAAGTGGAGCTGCAGCCCTGGAGCTTGAGGGTGGTGTTGCAGAAACTGATCCAGTTTTATTGAGCTTTATTGATGAAACAATAGGAAAGAGCCATACCCCAGCTGTAAGCTTTGAAGGGGGAAGCTAGGAACAGCCACCACCTTCACCTTCCACTGCCTTGCCTCCTTCACTCCCAAAGTTTGCAGCAGGACAGGGGGAGCAAGTGATCGCTCATAATCTCCGGCAGTGCAAGCTCTGGGATAAGACCACCATCCTATGCACACTTACCTGGGCGTAAACTCCACTGAATACAATGGGACATATAAAAACATGCAGAGGACTGCACTGAAGAGGAGGGGCTAGATCCTGACAAATATGTGTTTTTGGCTTGGCTAGCCAGGTTAGGTGAAGCTGGTACTGGGGACAGAGCCCTACTTTCTTTACTTGGACATGGCCAAGCAGTGTGAGAAACAGAAGGGCCGTGTACTCCATATTCTCCAGGCAGCTCTCAAAACTCTGCTGGACCAAGCTATACACCCACCCACCAAGTCGAAAATGATGCCCAAAGAATTCAGTTCAAGATGTATGGGATTGCTTATTACAGCTACTTTTACCACACGAGAAAGAAATCATATAACCAAGCCTGTAACATTTAATGCATATATTGATACAGCAACCTGGGGATGGGTTATTGCTTTTTGTTTTGTTACCATGCAATGTATTTTTGTGTTCCGATATTGTAAACTGCACTGCGATCCTTGAATGAAAGGTAGTTTGGAAATTTAATAAATAAAATAAGCCTATTTTTTTATATGCAAAAGGTAATAACTAACTCTACCAGCAGTCAGAGTGGCTGCGCAGGCTGCCTTTCAATAAAGCCAAAATCAGAGGCAGGACAGTCATACCTGTGGGAAAACTTATCCTACATGTGGCTTCTGTGGCTGCTGCAAGCTCTTCTTCCCATACAACTGAAAGCACTTCTTCTCCTATAATTGGAAGCTCATCTTCCTCTGCAACTGAAAGCTCATCTTCCACTGCAACTGAAAG
Organism: Podarcis erhardii; assembly: GCF_964252035.2. Lineage (NCBI taxonomy): Eukaryota > Metazoa > Chordata > Lepidosauria > Squamata > Lacertidae > Podarcis > Podarcis erhardii. The sequence continues at coordinate 32,325,169 of NC_138498.1, forward strand.
CTCATCTTCCGCTATAACTGAAAGCACTTTTTCCCCTACAACTGGAAGCTCATCTTCCCCTACAATGGGATCTAAGGATGGGGGACTGGCCATTCTGTAGTGTTGCCCTCCCAATGCAGTTTTTCACCAGCCACCAGCACAAAAAGTTAATAGCTGAAGACCATTCAGCTTCCTAAATGAGGAGATTTTTGTGCCTATTTCTAGGCGGCAGGCTCCTAAGCATGGCGGGATTCTTCCCAACTGTCACCATGGAATCTTGGGAGAGAATCAGCAGCAATGTCTAAGGAACAGGCTTCTTACATTATTGTGCCCCACCCCCATCCTACTTCTGTACCTTCCATCAGCCACCACTACCTTTTAAAAACTTCATTATTTTGACCTGTGTGATTTTTCTTTTTTTATATGTCTAGGAGTTTTAATAACTCTTTGACCACAGGCTTTCCATTATGATTATGATGGTTAGGGAAAAGTATGTTACAATCAGCATAACCAGGCATGCTGATCAGCTGTCTGCCAGTAGCTTTGGTGATAAAAGTAGTTTGTCTAGCACTTATATCATCCATGGATATGGCACAACTCATGAATTGTAGAGTTCAGAGTGACCCTGGGTTTTATCTAATCTGATCCCCTGTAAGGCAAGAATCTCAACAAAATCTTTCAGACGAAGGACATGTCCCTGCCCCAAGGCTCTTACCATTTAGAAACAGATAAAGCAGGCAAACAAAGGAACGGAAGGGAAAGAGGGATGGGGTAAACATGGGGAAAATTACATTTCAGTTACATGTATTAAAGGCTTAGTTGCAATGGTGCTTTAGGAGTAGGGGTCTGTCAAAAGCTTCGTGGAAAAGGTGATTTTGCAAATGGTTATGTAGGAAGGGTTTTGGGAAGCACTTCAAGTCACAAGGTACAGTCATTGAAGGAGCAGAAGACAGCTAGATGACCAAGCATGGAGGAGCTGACCAAGCAAAAGAGACAGGGAAAGAGATATGGGAGGATGTGGCAGCAGTGAGTCAAGAGGGTGAAAGCTACTGAGAGCTTTGAAGATGAATCAGGGAGGACTCAAAGGCAACATAGGGCTGCAAGAAGGGTATTTCTGTGCTCAGAATAATTTTGCCAAGAGAGATGAATATAGGCAAGATTATCAAGTCCAGAGGGCAGAAGGCTGGATGGATCAGAGGTTTTTTGCTGAGGGACAACAGGGAGCAGAGTGCAGGTAATGTTATAAAGCAGCCCTACTCATCTGCATGTCCTACAGATACTGCTAGACTTCCACCTCAACCCCATTTTCCAACAAGTAACATGTGGAAGAAAAACTGTTACTATTTTTTTTCATTTATGACATGCTAGTGCCTATGCTTTTGTGTTTTTAAATGCAACTACAGGTGCATGCTTGTCTCAGTTACACAAAACTGGGAATATGAAATATTTGATAAACTCTCATTTAGTTTTGATACAACTTCAAAAAATAGGACATCCATTTTATACGTAGGAAAGAGGCTGAAATAGACTCTAGTGAATGAATGGCTATGACTGAGCAGTAGCATGAGCTCAGTGCCTTGAGTCACAGACTTCTCCTTCAAGGCTAGAATGCTGTTCAGAATACAGACACTGAAATAGTCACTGCTTAATAGATTTATTGCCTTTGGCTGTAGCCCTATCTACCTCTTCTTGGCAGCAAGCCTCACTGACCTCCATGGAGCTTACTACTGAATAGATATACACAGAATTGGGCTGTAAGGAATAAACAATGGTGAGGGAGGGTATTACATGCAGTAAATTGCTCCAAGAGCTGCAATTTTGCATTTGTGATTCCATCATATACAAAGCAGGGAGCAGATATATCCTAAGGACAACTATTAAAAAGCAATACCAACTTGTCCTTAATTTGTGTCAGAGGAGTTCTAAGCTAGAAATGTGAAACCACGGTACCTTATTCCTATTTAACAGATTATCCTTGTCTTTCTAGTGACTAGAAAAATTACATGCAAGGACAAAGTTGCCAGTCCTCTATGAAAAACATTTCTTCATGGGACTATTTAGCAGAGACGTTTGAACTGGTGAAATATATATACAACATGAACAAACAGCTTAAAGGAGGCAGAAAACCATATCTGAACAACATGAAGTGAAAGCCAACAGTTTAGGCATCAAAACCAAGAAGTATCCTCTTGTGTCACTTTTGCTTTATGTTCCAGGTTTGGTCCCCCCACCTCAATTCACATGTTCCAGACTTTTTAGCCATTACCATAGTCTCACCTGTGTATTCTTTAGGGGATGATTTATCACCATTCTTGAAGAATTTGATAGTAGGGTAGCCTCGAACACCAAACTGTTGGGCAAGCTCTGATTCTTCTGTTGCATCCACCTTGGCCAGCCTGATTTCTGAGTTGTCAGATTTCAATTTTGCTGCCGCCTTCACATACTCTGGGGCCAGAGCTTTACAGTGACCGCACCAGGGTGCATCTGAAAAAGAGAAGTACTTACTATCAAAGCAATTACTGTGCAACCCTCCAACACTGATACTTTCTATCAACAGGAATGCACCCACAACAACAAAACATTCCATGCAGATAGCATCCAAGTGACGGGTGGGAGTGAAAATTATGGCAAGGAAAGCTTCACCTTTGACTGCCCTGTAGTACTATAACCAGCACCTTTCCTGTCACAAAATCCTAACATGAAGTTTCCCCCTCTTCACCTATTACTTTACAAGCAGTCTCTGCAGTGGAAATGCAAGGCAACGAGGAAGTCTAGAATATCAAGAAAAGAGACAGGCTCAATCCTCAATACTGTTGCTCACTTGATGTAAATCTCTCCCCAGTGCATAGTTCAAGGTTTCTTGTCCTGCACTGCCGTCAGCAACAACCTGCAACTAGCACAGCACATCCAACTTTGGGAGTCTTCCAAGACTCCAGTGAAGCCTCTTAACTTTACTGGCACGCCCCTTCCAACAGTACTCCTGGTGCTATTGCAATGCCACCAACAGACATAACCTGGCACAATGCTTTCCCCAATACTTGGAGAGAGGTGCATTTCAGACGCACTTTGCACTCTTAAATATCCAGCGGGCCCCTGTGCTCTCCTGCCATCAGATCCTACCAGTGTCCCATAGCCAACTCGTCAGCATCTACTGTATCTATACCCCTATTTTCAAGGCTGAAAATATATAGCAACAGTAGCACCGGCCTATTCCATGCATCCGGGACACGCCAACAGCAAAAGACGAGCAAACGCCTACAGGCCCCTCTTTGGGCTGGTAAAAGACATTACCGCAGCCAGCGCACGCCAGCTCTCCAAGTCCCCTTCTCACGTGAACTGTATAACGTCTGAATAGGCAGGGGTTGTTTTCCTAATGGCGGGGGGGGGGAACGACCCGCTAACGTGAAAAAGCCTGTTCCCCATCCCTCCCCTAAACCGAACAGGGGGACCCCAACCTCAGTTTCCCCTCCCACCCGGCCGGCCTTCCCTCTCCACCCTCATCCGCGCTCCCCCCCCCCGGCGCCCCTCCACTCACAGAACTCCACCAGGATGTTCGGGTGCTGCTCCAACGCCCGCTCGAAGTTGGCCGCCTTGAGCACCAGGACGCCCTCGTCCTCCTCGATATCTGCGTCGCCGGCCAGGCAGGCCCGTCCCAGGAAGAGCAGGCAGAGGAGCGGGGAGAAGAGCAGAGCGGTCTTCATGGCGGCGCTGACAATGACGGCAGGATCCCAGGCGAACAGACCGGACCACGAAGAGGCGCCGCAAAAGAGAACACTCCGCGCCCGCCTCCCGCTTTATAAACCCGCCCTCTCCCCGCTGCGTCTATCGCCCATTGGCTGCTTCCGCCCTCCTACGCTTCAGCTCCCATTGAACTGGCGTGGAGCCTAAGGCCGCCCTCCGGGTCCTGGATTGGTCAGCTTTAAAGGTCGCGTCGCCTTTCCTTCCCCACTTCCGAACAGCCGCGAGAGTTTCCTTTGCTCCGCGGGCTTTGATTGGCAGTACCGACCTCTCCGGTGACTGGGATTGGATAACGCGGCCGCTCTTAGAAACTCGGACCAGCCGTTTCTGATTGGTTGACCTCAACGAAATTCCCTCCCCTCCCCGCCTACTTTCGCCTCTCTTCTTTGGAACGTGGCATTCGAGAGATACGCCCGCCTCGAGCTGCGCATGCGTGTTTGAGTGTGGCAGGGAGACCTCGTTCGTGTTTGATTCTGACTGGCCGCATTTAATGAGCGACCCGGAATTGAAAGCTAGCAAGGAACCAAGTGTTTCCGGGACTGTACGAAAGAGGGGGAGGCTTTTGCATAAGAATTGCTTAGAAGTGGGCGGGGGAGCGGGGAACTCAAGCGAGCAAGTTTATTACGATGGGAAGTTCTGAAGTGTGAACATCTGCATTGCCTTTGTATATGCTTTACTGTTGGGAATTTTTTTCTAATGAGAACAAGCGCATATTATATTTTTGTATTATCATTTTTATTATATATGTTAACGTATAACCCTAGCATGTTTACTCAGAAGTACTATAGAACTCTCTTGAGGCTTAGGCTGCAGTCCTAACCCCCATTTACATGGGATCAAGCCCCACTGAATTCAGTAGGACTTGCTTTTGAGTAGACGTGGTTAGGGCTGCGGTGCTGGACTGAAAAGGAATAGCTTTATTCTCTGCCTTCCTCTACTGCTTTTTGACTTCATCTTACTGCTTACTGCTGCAAGGAATAGTGTAGCTATATTACCTGGACAACTTTCCCTCCCCCCCAGCAATGAGGAAGAGTTTGCTCAAATAGAATTTGTTGATAAATAAAATACATTTTGTAGTTATTTATATGGGAAATACATACCAGTGTCTGGATCATTTGCACTCCCATGTTGTCTGTGTTTCCTCTTCTGTTCCCTGGTTTATAATATAATATGGTCATTATAATAATGTAATGCATTTTATTTGTCAATGTTTGAAAGGGCAGGGCAGTAAAGTGGCAGAACCAAGCCCAATAGTTTCTGAAAAACTATTTCAAAACATTCCATCCTTTATACATTAGCATTTCCACCACTATTCCAAAGACCTGTGCCACAATCAACCATAAGTGGAGCTCTGGGAGAGTGGTCTGCTGCAGGCTGTGTCATATTGTTTATGCCTAACAGCATAAGAGTTGAGACAGCCAAATTTGCCATTATGTTTAGATTGAGAGTCAAGCTTCAGACCTTTACTAACTTAACTGGAAGAAAGTCCCATTGAAATCTATGTGGCTTATGTCTGAGCTGACATGCATTGTAAACTAAGACTGCAATCTTAACCTCACTCACCCAGGAGTTAGCCCCATTGAATTCAGTAAGGCTTCTGAGTAGGCACTGCGAATAAAATCATTGGGAGACAGCCAACATTAGTTATGCTCAGAGTAGATCCGCAGAGTAGATCATTTCCTTTGGTCTTAGATGAATCGGGTAAAATATGACAAAATTCCAAATCATGTAATTTTACACTAGCCACCTGCTGATAACAAACTTTCAAAAAACTTTTCCAAGTACTTAAAGTAGGTCAATTATTTTTCAAATTCCCCCATGTGCTTTTTGGTATGATACAAAGAGATGCCTATCATACAGAACTAGCAAATGGGTGTTTTCATTGTATAAATTTGCATGTCCAGGAACCTGAAGGACAATTGCATCAATGGATCATCCGTGTAGTTGACTCATCTTGCCTGCTCACAATTGCCATCAACTTCAGTGGCATTGTTTGGCTTTGTATATGACTGCTGAAATAGTTGTGAGCTGTATAACTTCAGCAAAGTTTAAAGGGATGTTTCTGCTGCTGTGCAACATGACCAAACATTTTTGATATTCAAAATATTTAGGCTTGGCAAAATCCAATGTAAGCAGTCCTTTACATTGAGCTTCTAGACTAGTTTGGTTTTTAGACATTATTTTCTTTCTTTCTTTCAGTCTCGGTGTGTGTCTCTAGTGAGTGGGAAATTCCACATTGCTTCAGCCCCTGGAAGTCAGTATGCAGACAGTAAGAATCTAGTAGTTTAGCCAGTTTAGGTAGAAATCCAAAGCTGGAGCATCTGTTTTGTGTACCTTACCTTTCTGCAAGTCGTAGGATTGCTACCTGGCATTCTGTGTGGAATGGATGGACTCAGGGGACACAAACACTAAGCTTCTACAAGTATAATAGCATTCCAACAGCACAGGATTGAACAAGTTAGCAGCAGCAGTATTCAACAGAGCATTATAAATAATTTGGGCACACCCAGGGAGAGTATTTCAGCAGGAGCTTCTAGATCCTTTGCCACCAGGAGTAAGCAACTCTACAAGTGGCAAAGTAAATACATATAAGTCTGGAAAGATCCCGAAGCTGGAAGGCTCTCAAATTTCTTCTAGCTTAAACAGTTTTCATGTTAAAATATTCCTAGGAGGAATAACAAATACAAATAGACTACATGCAAGTATATCAATGAATAGAGAAACCTCATGCTAACTTTGGTTAAAAGATCCTAGTTTTGGAAATAATTGTACACACACCCTGTACACATAGCTGTCAACTTTTCCCTTTTCTTGTGAGAAATCCTATTCGGAATAAGGGAAATTCCCTTAAAAAAGGGAAATGTTGACAGCTATGCCTGTACCTTAACTTCTTTTAAAATGTTACACTTGCTATGGATCGCCAGGGCAGAGTACAAGGAAGGTCTGCTTTGAACTGCACACTAAACTCTTCCAAGGCTGTGTTGCATTTCCATCATGTTGTTGTTAACCCACTCAAATGTGGGTGTGTTTCTCTCAGCCAAGCTACTCTAGTTGTGCAAACAGATCTCTCTTTCTTCATCAGGGTGTGTATGCATGGGACAGAGAGGAGAGACAGCCTTTTTAGACTTAGTACTGCTGGGACACGTCATCAGAGATATCCAGCTTTGCAAGATGCCCTCCCTGTAAACGCCAGCCAAAGGCAATTCAGCTCAAAGTCCTACCTTTATTTCTTCTGTCTGATCTATTCATAGGACGGTGGGCCAGCCTGAGCAAGCAGACACCAGTGGGTGGGTAAATCAGTACTGTAGAGCTAAAACGTGAGGTAGCTCCAGGCTGGAAGTAATAAAGGAATGAGAAAAGTTGTTATTACAACCTTAGGAAGCCAGTGCAGTATGTAATACAAAAGGGACTCATTTCTGATAAAACACAGGAGAGGTAGGGAGCTTGTATCATCACAACTGAAAATTTAGAGCAGGCAGGCATAACTGAAGCTGGGGCTTAGTAACCTCCTGTTTTTTCTTCAAAACTATGGAGACTGACAAACACCTACCAGTATGTAATTCATGGATATTTTTGGCTTAGTGGGTGGAGAAAGCACAATCTAGAGCTTGAGTCTTCTTTGGCTTGTCTGTCAGGGGTCTGCTCAGAGATAAACCCCTACAACAAGTTCAGTGAATCTCCCTTTCAAGTAGGTATACTTAGAGTCGCGCTATTAAGAAAGCCACGGTGCACATTATGGACCTTCTTGCATTTTACTGCCTTCCCTCTAATTGTAGTACTCAATCCAAGTGTAAGGTAAATCATTCCCTGCATAAAATTATGTAATAATTACTCTTCTTCCTTCATGCAGGCAAATCTGCAGTTAAGCAAATATTTATGCAGAAGGTGCATTCCCTTTCCAGAAGAGCAGTCATCACTATCCTCCCCGCCCGCCCCCCCATTTGTTTCCTGATTGTGAAAATCTAAACGAGTTCCCTCTGTGGTGGCTTCCTCCTTTCTGGGTGGACGTGTCCCAGCCTGTTAGGTTAGAACCCCAGAGCCAGGGAACAAGGCCACCACTTAGGAAGCTTGAGCTGGCTTGCTGCAATTGGTTGACTTGTACTGCCCCTTTACCCTGGGCTGAGAGCTGTGGCAGAAGGAGATAGGGCTTTTACTCCAGTCTTGCTCTGTTGTTATCTTGCTCTTCCTAGGAGTAAAGTAGATTCTATTGGCTGGGGATAGATAAGGTTTGCTTATCAATCTAGCTGGAGGAACAGATGTTACTCACCTGCGCCAATGTCCAGCGGAACCTAGAATGGGTTTTTCCCTTGGGTGGATATCTTAGCTTTATGTCTGCAAGTAAACCAATGCTTTGCCCTTCAGCCTTTATTCCAGCCAGCCTGGCTTGCTTTCTTGAGCTTTCCCACTGCATTTTGTGTAGGCATAGCTGCTGTGGTGCTCCTTCTTTTCTGACAGAGATAAAGTGTCTTCAGTCATGGCAGGAAAATATGTCGTAAATATATCTCTATCTCTCTGGCTCTGTTTTTTCTTCTTCATTTTTTTAACAGCTATTTATTCTGCTGTGGATTTATTTTTATGTTGTTTGTTCTGATTTGATCAGGTTTGTTTTGATTATTACTGTTATCTGAGCTGGGGACGCCTTTCAGGGTGGATGAATAAGACAAACATGTGGGGCTGGATTCTAGTCGGAGCCAGCAGAGTTACTGCAACCCCATATCAGCTGGGGGGGGGGGTCAGGAGAAACGCCCCCCCACCAGAAAAGCACACAGTGTGGTGCAGGGAGATCTTTCCATGTGGCAAGTGGAAATGCTTGTGCTGATGGAACTATCATAATAGTGTGACGTTGAGTTCAAAAGCACTAAGGAAATCCAATTCATTACTCTACTGTGGACTGGTGAAATTGCTGAATTCCTGTCTATTAAAGGCAAAGTAACCGTGTCATGAAATGAGGATCCAGCAAGCGTGTGACATACGAAAACAGGAACAATTTGCCAAACTGGATCAAGGCCAGCAGTTGGTGTGAAGAAGGGTGTGTATGCATGATAAACATAATCAAGGCTTTAAAATATTGTAAGTGCTTTTCAGGGAAGACACTCCTGTGTGGAAAATGTTTCTAGTGGAATCCTGCAAGAACGAGAGCTCAGTTCCTAAATTAGGAGAACAGTGACAGGAGATGTTAGCGACTGACCTAGAAACTACCGTATTGATTTCATTTTTGCCTGACATGTCAAAACTCAACAGCTGAAGTTTTTCCCATCACTTCACCTCCATGCCAATATTCTTCTTTTATGTGCTGAATTTCTCTGCATCAGGCCTGCTGTTAAAGGCACAGGAGCTGAGCTATATCTGACCGGAGTCGGGAACCCTAGACTCAGGAGCCAAATGCGGCCCTCGTGGACTCTCTACTTGGCTGTCGGGAGCAAGCTGTGGTAAATCACACTGTGATCGTTGGAGTCAACTCTTTATTAGCAAAAACATGATCAGCACAGGAGTGCCAGGCTTAATGAGCTCAGTAACCCATTTCTGGTAGGTCTTGCCCTCATGAAGCAGTTGCTGAGACTGAAGGTCCCTGCCTCCTCACATCTACCTAAGTCCCTTTCTCCAGGGTTTTCTCCAAGCAACCGGAGACTGCATCTGTACCTCACCGGTCTCTCTGCCCTTTTCATGCCTCTTCTGATTCTGGGAGACCAAGGAGGAGAGGAGTTGGTCGCAGCAGGAAAGGAAGTCACCCATGCCTTTAGATCAGCCTGACTCATCTCTGCTTCTTGACCTCTCTCCTCCCACCCTCCTGCTTCAGCTTCTGCCTCTGATTCTGAATTTCTCTCTGCCACAGACTCTTCCAGCTCACTAAGCCCTGTTGCCCCTTCAGCTTCTGACACCTCCTCCTCCCAGTCTTCTCCCTCTGACCACCATCAATTCTCGGGCTCTGAGCCTTTGTCCCTCGGGGGTTCCGCCGCTGGTTCCTCCCACCATTCCTCAGTGTCCAGCCAGTCCATGACATTAACCTGCAGAACTCTCTCCAGGCCACAATCTCTCTTCCCCCTAGTCAAAATCCTTCACTGGACCCAGGTGTTTTTGCCTAGCTGGAACATGCCCCTTAAATGAACTCTTGCTTGTCTGGATAGAGGGGTGTATGAGTGTGTGTAGAAACTAAAAGTACAAAAAGAAAATTTTATATTCATCACCCACTTTTGCCTTGCTCTGCCCACCACTGGCATGCGGCCCCCAGAAGCTTGCTTTTAAGGGAATGTGGCCCTCAGACTGAAAAGCACTCCCAGCTCCTGAATTAAGAGAGGTTTGGATAACTGTATTTCAGGCAACTGTCAAGGATTTCCTAAAAAGTAAAGGTAAAGGGACCCCTGACCATTAGGTCCAGTTGTGGCCGACTCTGGGGTTGCGGCGCTCATCTTGCTTTATTGGCCAAGGGAGCCGGCGTACAGCTTCCGGGTCATGTGGCCAGCATGACTAAGCCGCTTCTGGTGAACCAGAGCAGCGTACGGAAACGCCATTTACCTTTCCGCCAGAGTGGTACCTATTTATCTACTTGTACTTTGTGCTTTCGAACTGCTAGGTTGGCAGGAACAGGGACTGAGCAACAGGAGCTCACCCCGTCACGGGGATTCGAACCGCCAACCTTCTGATCGGCAAGCCCTAGGCTCTGTGGTTTAACCCACAGCGTCACCCGCGTCCCTCCTATATAGTACATCTACTCAAAAGTCAGCCTCATTGAGTTCTGTGGGACTGAACAGCCAGTAAAGTGTTTTAGGATGAGCAAAGTGCCAATGATGCAGCCAGCGTTACATTCCTCTGATTCTTCTGCCGTCTCTTGGTTAGCACCAGGAATTGTGTGGATTCAGTTAACAATGGGAATACTACACGGGAACACAAATAAACCAGTGCTACAGCTATTGAAGGAAAGTGTCTCAGCTGCAAGGCAGCTCCTTCATGTGCTGTGCATTTTATAGCCCAATCCTAACAATATTTACTATATTTACAATATTTTTACAATAAATATAAATATAAAATATATTTATTTACAATATTTACTATATACAATATTTACATTGAATTTACTAAATTCAATGGGGCTCATTCCCTGGGGAATGTGTTTTGGATTGCAGCCCTTGATTCACATCCATTGTGTATTTCTTTTGCATCACCTTCTCCAACTCACGCTTTAGTCATCAAATACAAATATTCCGCCACCCTTTCTCTGTGTGCAGTCATTAGGCTGGTCATGGTAACCAGGCTGTACTTTGGAATGGCTGGGCAAGGTTCACGTCTCATGTCCACTTAGAGCAGTCATTAATATTTACTTCAATTCTCACAGGCTGAGCTATCATACATATGCAATACTATAATGATACAAGTCAGAATGATGGGGAAGGGGAAGAAAAGCAAGCAAGCAAGCAAACAAACAGGGCAAGCAAAAATGCAAAGAAATAATTGGCTCTGCCGGTACATAACATATTGCAGCATACAATTTTGAGGATTTCTGTTCCAACGCATTTTCATTTGCTCGCAAAGTTGACACCAGAAAAATTTACCCCTTTGAGGACTGGTATCACTTTCAGCATCAGAACACCCCCCCCCAAACTGCAGATGGTTCTGGGGTTGGTGATCCTGTAGCAGATGAGCATTAAAGCTGCTGCAAATTGGCACTTGCATAGAGTACAGTAATTGGTACCAACAAAGCACAGCAACATTGCTGCTAATTGACTTCCAAAATACTATTCTGCCTTTCTTCAACTGCATGGCAAAATTCCAAGATGCCCGCTGTCCTTGTCAGCTAGTGCCTCTTTTCTGATATTCCCCCCGGTGAATTATTGCCTCTCCTTTATATAGGGATGTTTCTAACATTTTTGTTAGTATGTTATTAGACTTGCTATTCTTCAGATCTCAGCTCCTTCCTCTATGTTTCTCCCTGAGGTGCCTCACTCCTATTGCACACATACATACATCTAAATGCATTCATTTGGACACAAAATGTTTGTGCAAGCATTTCAGACTGCAGTCTGTGGACCACCAATGACCTTTGAGCTTTGTTCAGGTCCGTGGCAAGTCTGTGGGTTTGCGGTTGAATATGGGAAATTTTTATTTGTACTTTATTGCTTCCCCTAACTTTAAGGATTTAAGGCCACCCTTGCCTTCATCTGCCCCAGCTGCAGCAAAACATGTCTCTCCCATATCGGTCTCTACAGCCACAGTAGGCACTGTAAATCTCCAATGGTTTGACTTCACCCCCCAAAGGCTCACTCCATTGTCTCCCAAGACAGATTCAAACTATAGTTTTATTGCTTCTTTTGCTTCTTCTATTAAAACTTGTTGCGTTGCAGTTTGAATTATATTAAATTAAAGTTGCTATAACAGCATAACAAAATAAATAATTTAATAATAATAATAATTTATTTATACCTCACCCATCTGGCTGGATTTCCCCAGCCACTCTCCCAACAGAATTAATGATAATAATAATAAAAAAGCGATAAAACATCAGACTTTAAAAGCTTCCCTGAACAGGGAATGTTCTTTCAAAAGTCAGATACAGTGGTACCTCTGGTTGCGAATGGGATCCGTTCTGGAGGCCAGTTCGCAACCTGAAGAGAACGCAACCCACGTCTGTGTGTCTGCACACATGCAGGTCATGATTCGCCGCTCCTGTGCATGCATGTGATGTCATTTTGCATGTCTGTACATGCACAAGTGGCGAAACCCGGAAGTAACCCTTTCCAGTACTTCCAGGTCACCACGGGACACGACCTGAAAACGCGCAACCTGAAGCAAACGTAACATGAGGCATGACTGTAGTTGTTTATTTTCTTGACATCTGATGGGAAGGCGTTCTACAGTGCGGGCACCACTACTGAGAAGGTCCTCTGCCTGGTTCCCCATAACCTCACTTCTCACAGTGGTCTACCAAGAACTTTGGATATTTTCAAGTAGTCCATGAGGGGACGCAATTCAATTGGGGGACCACTCTGCTAGTGCACAATTTCCTCCCCTTCTCCAAACCATAACTACCTATCCAGTTAGTAAATGCTTCTGAATACAATAGCTCAGTTGGTAGAGCATAAGAATCTTAATCTCAGGGTCATGGGTTTGAGCCCCATGTTGGGCAAAAGATTCCTGCATTGCAGGGCTTGGACTAGAAGATGGTCCTTGTGGTCCCATCCAATTCTACAATTCTCTGATTCTATGTTTAAGTGGCAGCTATGCTATAGGAACTACAACTGCTCATACATTAAGGATCCCTAAATTGTATGTGTGTGGTTGGCTTTTTTTTTAAATAAGTAAACTGTTAAGAGGAGTTTACTAACCCCATGCCACACGTCAGAATCCTGACTGTTTCTGAGTAAATAAACAGCAGATGGATAAAAGCATCTAGTGGAAGGTATGACCCTTGGTGTGAGAAGAGGAGCACCAGTACAGAAAACGCCCCAACCAACTGACATGTTGGGACATGGTATTCATTTCATAAGATACTGCTTTCCTTGGCGCAGCAATGCAGGAGTCCAGCTATACACCCACCATTTTTTTCTCACGGCTGTACAGTTGCAGAACTTCAGTTCTACAGCAGGAATGCAATGAGGATAGCAGGTGGACAGTTGCAACACCATACTGGGAGAAGAAGGGATCAACATCCAGTTTAGTGCTGTTCCTCAGCAAGGCTATGGACACAGCCCTGGAAACTGTAGTTTGTTAAGGGTGTTAGGAATTTTAGCTCTGTGATAGTTAACTGCAAAGGCTGGCTGAAGGCAGTCAGGATGGCGGTTTTAGGAAAGAACAGCTGTTATTTCTTATATCTCATGTTAAGTTGTGGGTTGACATAGCCGACGACCAGCAATTTCTCCAAATAGCTCTTTATTTCGTAAACTGGAATAGAACTGACTGCAAACAGCTCAGCCGGCCTGCTTTTATAGGCAGCCGGCTGTCAACATTGTAACAACAACAGCCCAGAGTTCCCGCCTAAAATAACTGACGCGGACCTGAGGGAAAACTATCTACAGACCTGAGTGAAAACTATATACAGTATCCCCCTGCTGGCCCAGGGTGAAACTTCACTACATAACACCCCTCCCCACCGAGATAAGGCGTTAGTTACAATTGTAATGGTTTCCTTATATACAGCACTACGCGTAATGGTTCAATTAGGCACAAAAGCATATCGGTTACATTTCCCATACTTAGACCAACAGTGATACATGTCCAACAACATAGTCCTTTAAATAAGTTGGGCGCTTGGAAACTCTGCCAGACCGCCGGGGACTGGTAGCCAAGTCCGGAGGGCCACACAGTTCTTGCTGAGGCTGTGGTGCGACCCTAGGTGGCGTTGGAACCAAATCCCCTGGATCCGCTGCTGTGGGTGGAGCCTCCGCAAGTGGAGTGGTCTGAGTCTGTGGTAAGTCTGGCAGACCCTCTGAAGCGGCTTGGTTCGGCTCCACGCTGGCAGTTTGCGAGGGAGGTGTAGGTGGGGCCTCACCATCTGTTCGTGTCTCTTCTGGAGCCACAAGCGCAGTTGGGGGCACCTCGGTAGTGTCCAAGTCCCCAACCCTGCGCCTAAGCTGGTCTATGTGCCGTCGCCACAAGCGTCCGTCTTCGAGTGCCACCTGGTACGAGCGAGGTCCAGTGACTCCCACTACTATGGCTGGCACCCAAGGAATGTCCCCCACATAGTTCCGGGCAAAGACCTGGTTTCCTGGGACAAATGACCGTGGCGCGTTGGCACAGCCTGGGGGTTCAGCCACGGCAAAGTCCGGGTGTAGCCGGTCGAGCGGTGACCTGAGGCGGCGGCCCATAAGCAGTTCAGCAGGACTCCTCCCTGTGGCCGCATGAGGGGTGATGTGTTGCACGAACAAGTATTCAGCGACCCGCTCATGCCAGTCTCCCCGGTCCAGGCACGCCAGTGCCTCTTTTGCCGAGCGCACCATTCTTTCCGCTTGCCCGTTGCTGGATGGATGAAAGGGTGCCGTTAGGGCATGGCGGATGCCCAGTCCCAAAAGATACCGCTCAAACGTGCCTGACGTGAACTGTGGTCCGTTGTCAGAGACAAGGACATCGGGACACCCATGCGTTGCAAACAGGCCTCGCAGCACCCGGATGACAGCTTCGGTAGTGGTGGAGGGCATCAGGGCGACCTCCAGCCATTTGGAATAGGCGTCCACCACTACCATAAAGGTCCGGCCGTGAAAGGGGCCAGCCAGATCAATGTGCACCCTCGACCAGGGTGTCTTTGGCGTCTCCCAGGTGTGTCCCTTAGCTGCCGGTGGTGCAGGCCTCGACTCTTGGCATGCTTGACAGGCGGACACCCAGGCAGTGATGGCATCATCCATATTAGGCCACCAGACGTAACACCGAGCCAACGCCTTCATTTTGACAATTCCCGGGTGGCCAACGTGCAGAGCCTCCAAGACGCGCTGACGGAGTCCCTGGGGAATCACGACGCGGTCTCCCCACAGCAGACAGCCGCGATGAGCTGAGAGTTCATGTTGTCTGGTTGCGAAGGGCTGGAACTCCGATGCAAAAGGCCCTTGTGGCCACCCCCTCCACACCCAGTTGAGCACCCGGCTGATGGTGCGATCCTGGGCAGACGCGGAGGCCACAGTGGCAGCCGATACAGGCGCTGCCAGAAGATCCTCAATCAGAAGGAGCGATGAAGCTGGAGCCGGGTCTTCCACAAATGCTGGAAGAGGGCAACGGCTGAGGGCGTCGGCATGGCCCATTGATTTCCCCGGGCGATGGATGAGCCGGTAGTGGTAGGCAGCCAGGAAAACAGTCCATCGCAGCATGCGTGGCGAGAGGACCGGTGGAGTTGGACGATCACCGGCGAGGAGGCCCAGGAGTGGCTTGTGGTCAGTGATGAGGTCAAAAGTCCTGCCATAGAGGTATTCATGGAACCTCTTCACTCCAGCCACAAGTGCCAATGCCTCCTTGTCGAGCTGGCTGTAATTCCGTTCCGTCGGAGATAGTGTCCTGGAAAAGTAGGCGAGCGGTGCTTCTCTTCCATCTGGAAAACGGTGACTAAGGACAGCACCGATGCCAAAAGGTGAGGCGTCGCAGGCAAGGACCAGCGGCCTGGATTCACTGTACTGTACCAGTACACTGTCTGATGAAAGGAGAGCCTTGACCGCGTTGAAGGCTGCCGTCTCCCGATGACCCCAGGCCCAAGGCGTCTTTGTACTAAGGAGTCGGTGAAGAGGCTCAGCCACTGTGGCTTTGTGGGGCAGGAACATGTTATAAAAGTTCAGCAGCCCCAGGAATGCCTGCAACTCCGTCTTGTTCTTTGGGGTGGGGGCCTGCTGGATAGCGCGGATCTTGGATGTGGTCAGGTAAAGGCCGGAGGCATCGATAAGATAGCCCAGGAACTCTACCTGTGGAACGGCGATCTGGCACTTCTCCCTCTTTACCTTGAGCCCGGCCTCTTGGAACCTGGTCAGCACGGCACGGAGGCGCTCGAACAGCTGCTGGTGTGAGTCTGCAGACACCAAGACGTCATCAAAATATGGTACCACGCCCGGAAGCCCTTGCAGGAGACGCTCCATAAGGCTTTGGAAGATGCCAGGAGCCACACTCACCCCAAACTGCAACCGGCGGCAACGGAATGCCCCCCGGTGGGTGACGATCGTCTGGGCTTCAGCAGTGGCATCATCGACTGGCAGTTGTTGATAGGCTTGGGCAAGGTCCAGCTTAGCGAAGACCTTACCCTCACCCAGGGAATGCAGCAGGTGTTGGACAACAGGAACCGGATAAGCGTGCTGCTGAAGTGCCTTGTTGATCGTGCACTTGTAGTCAGCGCAGATTCTCACCGACCCATCTGGCTTGACAGGCGTGACGATGGGGGTTTCCCACTTGGCGTGGTCAACTGGCTCCAAAACTCCTTGGGCGATCAGTTTGTCCAGTTGTTCGTCCACCTTAGCCTTGAGAGCAAAGGGAACCCGGCGTGGCTTTAGCTTGATGGGGGCAACTTGTGGATCAAGGCTAAAGGAGATGGGCGTACCTGTATATTGCCCCAAGGTGCCGTCAAAAACCTCGGCAAAGTCTTTGACCAGACCCTCAGTCTCTGCGTTAGAGATGCAGTTGATGCCGGTGACTTCCAGGCCGAGGGCATCAAACCAGTCTAGCCCTAGGAGGCTTGGCCGCTGACCTTCGACCACCACCAACCGGAGCAGGCCTGAAAAATCCTTGAAGGCAATCCGGAACCGGCCAACACCTACCACGGGAATGTCGTTTCCCTGGTAGTCTCTCAGGTGTACGCGGTGAGAGTCGAGTTGCCTTTTGGACACTCTGGGTACCAGTCTTTTGATGGTGCTCCATGACACGATGGACAGGGCAGACCCGGTGTCGATCTCCATGTCACATGGAGCTCCTTCAATGAGCACCGTGACGTTCAGCTTGCGTCGCATAGGCGAGTCGGTTTGGCCAATCGTGGTTCCAGACGGGCAGCGGCAGTTGGTGAGTGCGAAACAACTTTCCTTGGCAGACTGGAGGGAAGGCTTGGACTTGCGAGTCGATGAAGGGGGGGTGTCAGACGGAGCCGATCAGCAGACCTTAGCGATGTGGCCCCTTCTGGAACACTTCCTACAGATGGCGTCTCTGAATCGACACTTGGCACGGGAATGGTTGCCTCCGCAGCCGGCACATTCCGGTTGGCCCTTGGACTTCTGTTGGAACTTCCTGCGCTCCCGCTTTGTCTGGTGCACGTCATCGCCTTCACTGGAGGATGCCTCATCACTGCTGGCCTCTTCATGATGCACCGGAACTGGCTCCCTAGCAAGACGTGGGCTGCTGGACTTGCGGATCTCCTGGGCGGAGCGTTCAGCAGCTTCTGAGGCCACAGCCTTTCTGCAGCGTGAGGTCTGGCTTGGTGAGGAGACGCCGTTGCAGATGGATGTCCCGGACCCCGCAGACGATTCGATCCATCAGGGCATCGTCTAAGTCTCGGAACTCACAGTGCATTGCAGCCTGTCGCAGGGTGGTGGTGTAGTTGTTGATTGACTCCCCCTCTGCCTGGTTCCGGTGGTAGAACGCATGGCGGGCAGCAATCTTGGACGGCTTTAGTGCGTAGTGGTTGCGGAGCTTCTCTTGGATCGTGTCCCATGGTGTTGCCTGGACTACTTCAGGCGCAACCAATGCTCGGGCCGTCTCAAACACCTCAGGCCCACAGAGGCTGAGGAATAGGCCCCGCTTATGATCCTTTGATACTGCTGTCAGCTCGTTGGCTTGGAGGTAGCAGTCGAACCGAGCGAGGTAGGAGTCCCATGATTCAGAGGCTGGCGCAAACGGCGGTAGAGGCACAAGTGAAGCCATGATTCCGATGCCGGCGTGAAGGGCGATGGATGGAACACAGTGCTCTAGCCAGAACAGTCAGCTCTGAATTGGTTCTGTCCAGTGATTTCGCTCAGTGATTTCACTCTGTGATTCAGCTCAGTGATTCAGCTCAGTTCAGAGGCTGGCCGCATCTGGCTGTGCTCTGATGTCCATCAATCCCATCCTCGTCGCCAGTGTTAAGTTGTGGGTTGACATAGCCGACGACCAGCAATTTCTCCAAATAGCTCTTTATTTCGTAAGCTGGAATAGAACTGACTGCAAACAGCTCAGCCGGCCTGCTTTTATAGGCAGCCGGCTGTCAACATTGTAACAACAACAGCCCAGAGTTCCCGCCTAAAATAACTGACGCGGACCTGAGGGAAAACAATCTACAGACCTGAGTGAAAACTATATACAGTATCCCCCTGCTGGCCCAGGGTGAAACTTCACTACATAACATCTCATATCTTATCCTCTTATCTCTCATCTCATATATCATCTCATATTCTTATCCCATCTCTCCTCTTCTCTTCTCGTAATGGTTAAGAGCGGTGGACTCATAATCTGGTGAACCGGGTTCGCTTCCCCGCTCCTCTACATGCAGCTGCTGGGTGACCTTGGGCCAGTCACACTTCTCTGAAGTCTCTCAGCCCCACTCACCTCACAGAGTGTTTGTTGTGGGGGGGGAAGGGAAAGGAGATTGTTAGCCGCTTTGAGACTCCTTAAGGGGAGTGAAAGGCGGGATATCAAGTCCAAACTACTACTACTACTACTACTACTACTTCTTCTTCTTCTTCTTCTCCTCCTCCTCCTCCTCCTCCTCCTCCTCCTCCTTCTTCTTCTCTTCTCCCGTTTCTTCTTGTCTCTTATCTCTTATCTCGTCTCTTATTGATAAACCCACTTAGAATTGCCTTTGGCTTGCTTTGCTTTAACTTTGAAAGCCACAAACACTTTAGCCCAGACATCACTAACGGTTTTGGGACTGTGGGCACATCAGCAAAGTAGATAAATTGTGGGCAACATGCATGCACCACAACCATGCATGCACCCTCACTCTAGCTCCCCAACCCTGCACCCATAAACTAGGCTTGGGAAAACGTGCTTTTGCTTCTTCTTTTTCAAGACTTTTGTGTGTGTGTGTTGGGGGCGGGAAGAGTGTCTTCCTAGAGTGTGCAGCTGCAACTTGCAATAGTTAAGCAAGAAAAAGCCTTCTGCTGCCATCAATAGTAGGCTTTTTTCATGCCTAACTGCTCTCCCTTTCTCTCTCTCTGAGAAAGAGAGTGAAAGAGCAAGAGATGACCCTTCTCTACTCAGTTGTACCTCCTTACAGTATTCGAAGTCTAATTGAACCAAGAGGGGCATTTTCAGCAAGGAAGGAGTCACAGCTGTGGAGGTAGGGCTTAATCCTCCCCTTCACAGCTGTGACTCCACCAAATCATAGAATCGTAGAATTGGAAGGGATCCCGAGGGTCATCTAGTCTGCTCCACTCTCTTTAAACCTCTGCTTATAAACCTCCAAGGAAGGAGTCCACCACCTCCCAAGGGAATCTGTTCCACTGTTGAGCAGTGTAAGTTCTTGCGGATGTTAAGCCAGAATCTCCTTTCTTGCAACTCAAAGCCATTGGTCCTATCCCCATGTGGCAGCTCTTTAGACCATGAGTAGGCAAACTAAGGCCCGGGGGCCGGATCTGGCCCAATCGCCTTCTAAATCGAGCCCGCGGATGGTCCACAAATCAGCGTGTTTTTACATGAGTAGAATGTGTGCTTTTATTTAAAATGCATCTCTGGGTTATTTGTGGGGCATAGGAATTCGTTCATTTTTATTTTTATTTTCAAAATATAGTCCGGCCCCCCACAAGGTCTGAGGGACAGTGGACCGGCCCCCTGCTGAAAAAGTTTGCTGACCCCTGCTTTAGACAGTTGAAGAAGGCTATCATATCTCTTTTCCAGGTTAAACAACTTATTGTAGCCAACAAAAGGCTTGTAGCCAACAGAAGGCTTCAAAGGAAGCTGATTATGGTGTGGGAAATGATCACAGCCAGGAAAGGGAGAATTAACATCCCCCCTTTAAAAAAAACACCACAACCCTGTCCCACCATTCCTCAAAACCTAATTTTGAGGAAGAACAAGGAGGATAGGGTCCTGGGAGTGCATAGGGGCCCACAGGCACTATGTTGACAACCCTGCTTTCGCTTTCACTCATTGCGAAGGTGCTCACACCCAGGGGGCTTCTGCATTTTCTGTGTCTGCCTTCCTGCATTCCCATGGGCTCCTGAAGGCAGACTTGTTTAGATAAACACGTCCCTGGTATTCTGAGCTGAACCTGCTGTTTAATTGTTGTTTAAACTGTTTCACTGTTTTAATGGGTTTGTTTATTACACATTTTAATTATGGATGTTTCAATGTTCTGATGAAGCTGTTTTACTATGTATTTTAAATAATAGCTAGCTGCATTTTTATGATCAGTTTTATACTTGCTCGGTTTTATACTTGCTTTTGGATTTTTTTTTACCTGTTTCTGCACTGCCTTTGTATTTCTTCTGGAAATAAAAGGAGGCATATAAATTATATTGCTATTGTTGTGGTGGCAGTGGTTTACCTCAACCAAGCCCACTTCTTCAAGGTCTTTGTATTAATCAACAAAGCCCCATGCAACTGGATATCTGAGAGAATGAGGTTTGAGGTTACACAGCACAAACCCTGTTCCTCTTTCAGGAAAGAATTTAGCTGTTAACGGGTTTGCTTGATCAATAACTGACTTTTGTTGAGGGCAGGAAACCAAGCAGAAAGAAAGCCCACAGGAAACGGGTAACAGTTCAGTTAGGTTGCCCACCACTGCAAAACTTAATGTAATGCAGATGAAATGGTGTGCTGTTGTTGTTTTTTTAAAGGACCTTAAGCACTTTGGGACATGTTCATTGAATGCTGCTGGAATACCCCAAAGGATATTTTCCAATCAGAAGCATCCCAGACCCTGAGATTCCAGGGACCAAACCTGAGACATAGTGGAGGCCCCTGATGATGTCACAGGGGCAGATCCTGGAGACAAAGGTTAATTGGGAGAGCGGAGCAGAGGAGGACAGAACCCACCGTCCACTAAATGTCTGTGCTATAATTTGCAGCCAGCTCCTGCCACTCCCAAGCTGAAGCTTGCAAACTGCATATGCAGTCTTTTAATTTTTTTTATCTTTTAAAAATATTATTAAGGACACTGTCACCCACCTGGAGATTCAGGCCCTTCACTCACTACCTTGGAGACTTCAAGTCGGACCTTGAGGTCCAGCAACCATACCTTCAACACGGGTGGCAGAATACCTTAGACCAGATCTGACTTCACCTGCTTATATATAACTGCCTTGGTTCAGCTTGGAGGCATAAATGTGCAGGAACAGGCTTACATGTGGCTCTCTGTAACTGGATGATTATGAGACAACTCCCATGTGGCAAACCATCTCCTCACATCCTGACCCTCACCTCACTTGCACTGTCCTTTGTCTAGTTGTCAGGGTTGTGGGCAAGATGCAGTCGGAAGAATTGTCAACATCACCAATTAATTAGGAAGATTGAGAAGCTGGTTTCAATCCCTTCATTCCCCTAAACAGATAATTGATCCTATCTCTACTTACTTGAATAGACTCAGGGCTTTGTTGTTTGTGTGACAGTACTCACTGGTATAGAGTATCAGCACTTATTTTTTTGCTGCCCATGGCAGCCATTTTGTGCTGCCGCCCACAGTACTTTTAGCTTACCAGCATTCATTCCTCCCACCAAAAGCACTTCAAAGACTACTTGACTTGGATTATCTCACACATGAGTCTGGATTGGGGCTAAAATATACTGTACAGTGGTATCTCAGGTTACATATGCTTCAGGTTACATACGCTTCAGGTTACACACTCTGCTAACCCAGAAATAGTGCTTCAGGTTAAGAACTTTGCTTCAGGATAAGAACAGAAATCGGGCTCCGGCAGCGCGGCAGCAGCAGGAGGCCCCATTAGCTACAGTGGTGCTTCAGGTTAAGAACAGTTTCAGGTTAAGAACGGAACTCCGGAACGAATTAATTCCTAACCTGAGGTACCACTGTAATGATTTTACATTTATATTCTGAATTGCCTTGGGTGACTAAATAATCTGGAAAGGCAGCTATCAGTTTAAAAATAAGTTGCCATATGCTAGCCTTGGCAAAGAGAAGGTGATGTGATGACAAAGTGATGTTCCAGCAAACAACTTACGGAAGGCTAAAAAATGGGATGCTAAAACTGGACACCCTGATATCTAAACTACTCATTAACATGGTATCCTCCCGATGTTGTTCAACTTGCATCAGCTGCAGTCAGCATGGCCAATGGTCAAGGATAATGGGAGTTATAGCACAGCAACATCTGGAGGATCCCCACATTTGCTAACCCTATAACAAGAGCATTGTAAATGGCAGTGAGATAAAACTTGTTATACTGTATTCTGGTTTTCTTCTGCCATACGTGATACACTAGAGATCTCTGAATTCGCACTTGGCCTAGGAATATATTCTGCATATTATAGCACTCAGAGTCTTGCAACAGATTATGCTAAACACTGTGTTTTATTTCCTGGCAGAGCAATAATTGAGGGAGCAACAAAAGGATACTGTTACCCAAAGATTTTTTCCCCTTTATCTCAGCAGTTAATCTGACATTTTTTTATTGCTTGCGTTTGGGTTGTCCTGTCCATATACACCACCAGAGAAAAGTACCTCCTGTTCCTAATTAGTGAATGTCAACCTAATGAACGTTGCCAAGCATCAGAAAATTGTTTTATTTATTCATGCATTCGTCTATTGTATTTATGCCTGAGCATATAGCCCAGTTGGGCCCTCAGGGCAGCTTACAACAAAGACAGTTATAAAACTAATCTAACAGACAGAATTTAAAATCAATCCTAAATCAATAGTTGAAATCCTATTTCGGATACAATAAAGAATAACTTTAGGTTTGGTATCAGGGATTTTTGCCAAATTAACCAGATATTTTTGAACTAGGCTATGTATCCACTGCAGTAACCAGAGGAGGGATGACCACCGGGAGGAGTGCAAAAAGAAGAAACTCCATGTTACACCTGCATCAGCGTAACCAGACACCTTCATCTGCCCCTGCTGCAACAAAACATGTCTCTCCCATATCAGTCTCTACAGCCACAGCAGGTACTGTAACTCTCCAACCGTTTGACTTCACCCATGAAGGTGCACTCTTCCATTGTCTCCCATGACACAAAGATGCCAACCATTTGAACTGCAGCGCATTTCCCCATCTGCCTGCCACGATCCCATAACCTGATCCACCCTACTGTCTCCCCAATTGTACTATACCAGGCACATCCAACTCCCAAGAGACTCTACTCACTGCCCCCATTGTTATCGACAGGCAAAGTTGTTGAGTTTTTTTAAGGGAGCCAAAGCATTTGGGGGGGGGGAGATCTATCGCGATCTACCACAGACATCTAGTGATCTACTGGTAGATTGCGATCTACCTGTTGGACATGCCTGGTTACTATACCAAAGCACACACACAGCTGCAGCCCTGGCCCAGCAAAAGTTACCAAGCTCCACTGCCTGAGCCCACTCTGTTTCTGCTCAATTACTTGTTCAAGTATTTTTTTAAAAACCCCACAAATTTACGGTCCTGGCTCTTATTTACTAGCAGCTGTCACACTGCTAAAGAGTTTCAGCAGGAGTAGCTGTATCAGTCTGTCAGAGCAAAGAAGACAAAGAGTCTTGTTATGCCAACTTAAGGATTAAGTATAACACAAGCTTTTCCATGTATCTGATGAAGTAAGCAAAAAGACTCATAGAACCATGGCGTTTGAAGTGACTCCAAGAATCATCTAGTCCACCCCCCTGCAATGCAGGAATCTCAACGAAAGTGTCCATGACAAATGGCCAAACTATGAGACTTTATTCTGAGATAACATTTGTTGTTAAATGGCCACAGGACTTTGGGGGTATTCAGACTGGCGAGGGTGCTTGGGGTGCAATACAAAGCTTTCAGCTTCTTTGCTCTTTCCAACTAAAATTGATGATGGCATCTTGTGTTGGCCCCTTAACCTTTGTCTGCTGGAACTCCAGGAAAAACCAATGACCCAGTTCACACGTAACGCTAAACCATGTGGTTGGCTGATAGTAAACAAACCATAGTTAAGCTGCTGGGCAGGGTTCACACATATTTTTGAACCATGGTTTAGTGTTATGTGTGAACGAAACTATACAAGCCACATCAAACACAGCTACCTTCAGAGTAAATGCTTGTTGAACCTAGGAACAACATTATGTAAAGCTGTAATGGCTCAAGTTTAGACCAGTAGCCCTGCTGAGTCACGGGATACTTGGGAGATTGACAACGTCTCATGTGTAGAGAAGGGGCTGTTATGGTACAGAACATTCACACACTCACATTCATACATATATTAATAGAGAGCTGTGACTCAAATGCGTTTGTGTGTGGAATTGCAGGCTGTTGTGTGCAGTCAACACCCCCTTGCATTTATCATTGATGAGTTTCTTCTGGCACAGTGTCCTCAGAATGGCAGGCACCTTCTGGAGATAATTATGACTTCCAACTGCTAGTCAGAAAGCACCGGGTAGAAGATTTGGCCATAGAATCAGTTTCACCTGTGATGTAGTACTTTGGAGACCAGGAAGCTCCGCATGGTAGAGAAGGCAAGTGAGAGTAGCAATTTTATCCATGGGAGAGGTTTCGGGAAACTGATTCTGTGGCCATATCTTCTATCCGCTGCTTTCTGATTAGCAGTGGAAAGACATAATGATCTCCCAGAAGGTGCTTGCCATTCTGAGGACACCGTGCCAGAAGAAACTCATCACTGATAAACGCAAGGGGGTGTTAATGGCAAGCAACAGCCTGAAATTCCAGGCACATGTCTGTGTTTCTTTTTTGGAGTCCTAGCTCTGGCTTCCTCCCTCCCAAGAGCTCATGATACCATACATGGTCCTGCCCCCCCCCCCGCTACATGCAGAGCAAGTAACTCAAGACAGCCAAGCCACACATGATGTGAGTCTTATGATCAAGGAGTTATTCCCCTCCCCCAATTATTTTTCATCAAGGAATTAAACATACCGTATTTTTCGCTCTATAGGACGCACCCGACCATAGGACGCACCTTGTTTTAGAGGGGGAGCACAAGAAAAAAAAATCTCCCCCTCTCTGCTCAGCGCCCCTTCAGCGAAACGGCAGGAGAAACGGAGCCCCTTCCATTTCTCCTCCCGCTTCGCTGAAGGGGCGCTGTGCAGCTCTCCCTCTCTGCTGAAGCCAGGAGAGTCTTGCTCTCCCGGCTTCAGCAAAAGGAACCCGAAGCCTTCGGAGCACAGCACGAGTTCCCGCTGTGCTCCAAAGGCTTCAGGCGCCTATCCTGGAAGCCTGGATAGCAAGAGGGGTCGGTGCACACTGACCCCTCTCGCTCTCCAGGCTTCAGCGAAAGCAACATGTAGCCTTCGGAGCTCCCTCTGTGCTTCGGAGGCTTCACATTGCTATTGCTGAAGCCAAGGAGCCTGCATTCGCTCCATAGGATGCACACACACATTTCCCCTTAATTTTTGGAGGGGAAAAAGTGTGTCCTATAGAGCGAAAAATATGGTATACAGTGGTACCCCTAGATGCGAACGGGATCCGTTCCGGAGCCCCATTCGCATCTAGAAGCAAACGTAACCAGCAACAGCATGTCTGCGTGCATCGCTTTTCGCCGCTTCTGCGCATGACATCATTTTGAGCGTCTGCGCATGCGCAAGCGACGAAACCCAGAAGTAACGTGCTCCGTTACTTCCGGGTTGCCGCAGAGCGCAACTCGAATGCGCTCATCCCGAAGCACATTCACCCCTCACCCCGAGGTATGACTATAAAAGCTTTCAGGGGAAAACCTTCAGTTTCACCAGAATCACCCTCCCATTTCTGTGCTGCTCACCCAACAGTCACTCCCCTTCCCTTGCTGACCCTCTGTGCTGTAGCCCCCTCCCTCTTTTTCCCTTTGCATGCTAGTTGGCTAGGCACAATGTACCACAGCCACCTACCATTTTAGTATGCCCAGAGTCCTGGTCAAATTAAAATCCTGAGTGGCTGGATCTCAACCGCATTGTGCTTTGCAGTGTGTCCAGGCAGCCACCCAACAAGCAAATTTTCATTTATTAAAAAAGGAAGTTTAAAAAATCAGAGCAAGGCAGAAAGGAACAAGCAGATGGCTTTCATTTTGGGGGAAACCACCCTCATATAACCATGCTTAAGTCTAATTAATGCATGGAGGGGTTAGGACCATAGAGTAAGCTGCCCTCCCAGGCTTAGTTCGCTTTGGGAGGCACTAGATAATCAAGCCTATTGTTCAACCCGCTCCCACAGTCTACCAGAGAAGGTCAAGATGTGAAGAAGCTAAGCTGGTTGCTCCAGCTTACTTGCATGGCTATCACAAGCCGCTCTTCTGTTCCTATACCAATAATTTAGGAACTTTCACCACTTTCGAACTAAGCTATGTTTTACTGCCTGTGCAGCCTACCTGTATGATGTATGGAAAAGCACATGAACCTGGAGACTTTGTAAGTAAACCATTTTTAACTTACTAAATGTGTGGTCCTTTCCTATGCTGGGGGAAGAGGGGCCTATAGTGGAACTCACTTGGAAATACATATTCTAAAGGTCTAACAGTATTTCTAAACTTTGCTGCATGTTTTGGGAGTTTAAATCTCTGCTGGGATTCTCTCACCAAAGTGTACTTGCCCCAAACTTGGATCTTGGCATCCAGGTGTTCTCCCTTTTTATATACCCATTCTTTCATTGCACCAGCATTTATTACATATGCAAACAAGTTGGAACATGGATACACCCTACCTTCATCAAATTGCACATTACTGAAGGATGATCTGGGCTGAACATTTGGGGCTCCTTGTAGGAGCAAATTGGGGCTGCTGGATCAGGCATTGCAAAGCTCTGCTGTACTCCTGATTCTCTTCTCGTTGCAGTTGTTATTTTTGACCAAATAAAAATACGAATTTAACAAGTTTAAAAAGCAGGGGGAGAGATAGGAGATCCAGGGCCTGGTGCAAAAGACCAGAACTTGGGCCATACCTAAGAATGCCAGTGAGAGACAGTGACTGGTCCAGGGCCACATAGTGAAATGGCTCTGTGCTATGCTGCAAGTCAAGCACTGGAGAAATAACTGAATGTTGAATTTGAGAGAAACGCTGTTAACATAAAACGTCACCTGGTTTGCAAATGAGATGCCACTAATTGGCATCTAGCTTTGCAGGGCGAAATGAACCCTTAGGGTGTAAGCTAAACAGGCGTGCAAGATTCCTGTGTCACCATCGTGCAGTGCAAATAGATGCACTTCAGTCAGTTTTTCCTTCTCCTTTATTTAACGGTATTGGTACTCCTTTGGGGAAAAAAAGGAAGGGGGAGTGAGGGGAAGCAGTTCCCTTCTACCTATATAAACAGCAGTTTCCATTGTGATGCAAATGTATATCCGTTGGAAAGGAGGCCAAGAAGTTTCAAAAGTAAATGCCACAAGAGTCCTGAGCTAGTCTGCGCCTTGAAATCAGTAGAGCAGAAGCTGCTTCGTGTCATCGCGTTTCTTTGGCGAGAGGTAATTTGCCGCCGCTTGAATACCAACGCTGTTCTTCAGCGGCCTCTGGCGGCTACCTAGGAAACAACAGTGTTTATACAAAGACTGGCGTGACTTTTACTGTCCTGTTGCTAGTAAGGAGAACCAAACGGACTATGTTTGTCGTAGGGCTTTTAAGGAGTAGCAACTGGCCTAGGATTTAGCATGTAAGTTTGATCTTCTCATCCACAACCACTACACACATACTAGAACACTGCTACAAACTTGGTTCATTAGCATCTGTGAACAAAATTATTCTATGGAGAAGCACTGAACAATTAAATCGTGATGTAGTCCTTTGCTTCTCCTTTCAAGCATAAATATATGGTTATATGAGCTAAGTCCTTGCTGCTGCCCCGATACAGTCAAGGAGCACAAGTCTCAGGCTTTCCTACATTTAAAATGACTGTGTGATACTGAATGTTCATATATACACCTTGCCCCCGCTCACTGCAACATTAGCTCAATTCCTATCAAAGAATTTCACATGCAGCAAGATTGATCAAGGGGACAAGGCTGCTCCATGGAAAAGGGAATACGGTATATAGCAGAAAACCAATCGAAAATGATTAGATGACCAGGCTATCAAATCAGTCTGGGCACTTCTGTGACTGTTAGGAAGCTGAGGCTTGTTAGTCCAAGACACCACAACTTTTTGGTTGGTGTTGAAACACACCAGAATACAGAGAACTTAAAAATACAAACATAAAAAAGAGTACAGATGATTCCATCATGAGACAAGGTAAAGAGAAAACATTCTATTTGGGAAAAGAATGTTCAGGTATGGAAAAGGAAAAAAGGAAAATAAGTTTTTAAAAGGCTCAGTTTGGAGCGAAGGTGACAAATGTTTGAGTGAAAACAAAAAAACTGTTGTATTATTGTCATAATGGTGTCAAAATGGAACTGTATTTTGATGGAATGCGCCAGCTATGCGATTGTCCTGCCACATGTCAGAAACAGCCACTAAATGGCAGCAAAATCCTGCAGGTCAGTGTCACCCCAGTAACGCACAAATGATGGGTTAATTTTTCAGAAATGGTGATACATAAAACCTTTTGGAACAAACTATCCCAATAAAAAGTAGAAACATTCTTCCATCTTGGGATATAACCAAGTGGACAGCAACCAAGAAACAAACCACCAAGAGTTTACAAGTAATATAAGTGTTTTTGTTAACAAATGTTTACAAAAAAAATAGCTTTGGATCTAGTGACACCTCTCATCCCATCATGAGGCCTATTTCCCTTATAGACATAGTGGCATTTCCACCAGATGTGCCAGTAAGTCCTCTTTTGGATACTGCCATGCCCATAAAAGAGTGGTGATTGCTTGTGTTATGCAGGCCAGGCCAGACAGACTGGGATCAAAACATACTGGTGGACCTCTTTCTGAGTTTTCTCGTAACACAAAAGGTCTGAAGGACACAAAATTAGCACCATTCGAGAAGATTCATTTTTTGTCTTTAAGAACTGACTCCAACACATTTCAAATTTTCAAAGGGGGAAATCAGAGTCAAGAAATAAAGTATGCATTACTAAGACTAGGTCTCTGGCGTTACCCAGGGATGCCACAGCTTCAGGTCTTGAAAGCTTTTTATCTCCACTTCTTAAAACAGGTTGCCTATTTTCTCTTCCAAGAGAACTGCTGTGTGTTCTAAATCTAAAGAGTTCTCTCCTGCATTGTTTCTTTGTTCTTCCACCTGTCAATTGGATGATTCATCAAAGAACAGTATGGACCTGTTTAATCAGCAAGAGTTGAGAGCAAATACACTATGTGCATTACAACATGGGAACAGAACTTGCGCAGTGGGCTTGCTATCTGTAGGCAACTCTACCTGGCTGCTTCCACAGGATCGTGAAGTCAAGTACTGATCGAGGTTCCAGTAAACAGGGTCCCTGCTGGGCCAGACCAAGTGACCACCCATTACACCATCTTGATTCCAAGAAATTGGTAATGTAGGAACCCATATTATACAATTAGGAAACTGACCCAACTAGCTCAGTATTTTCTACGCTGGTAGTATACCCAGCCAGATGGGTGGGGTATCAACATCATCATCTCTCCAGGATTTCAGATGGGAATCTTTCCCATGGCTACCTGGAGATTCCAGGGCTTTGAACCTGGCACTTTCTGCATGTGAAGGAGATGCTCTCTCACTAAACCACATTCATTCCCCTAATGCTAGACATAGGAAGCTGTGTTCTACAGAGTGGCCCATCTAGCTCATTCAGACGGACATTCAGATGTCTCTGAGAAAACTGCAAGCAGGGAATGTTGGAAACCTGTTTTCCTCAGTGTGTCCAGCACCCGGCATTCATGGAAGACAAATGTCCACAGGCACCACAGGTCAGGTTCAAAGGCAGTAAAACAGCTGCTAGGAGGCAAAAAGCAGGGTAGTCCGCTCCATTAATGGCCTACTTGTAGACTTCTGCAGAGACAGCAACTTCTGGGTAAGGCTCAGTGGAGCTTCAGTCTGATCAAGAATTCATTTGTGAGCGCCGAATAATGACAATGCCTCCAGCACCACCCTGACTTTTTAGTCCCCTTCTGTTGTACAGAGACAGCATTTGTGTTTACATATTCCAGCTTTCTCTTAAGGGGTGCTGCTGAGGATGCTTTGCCTGAACTGCCCTCTTCCCCCATCCATACACCAGCTCCAGGACTTGAAAACAGTCTCCACATAGCAGCCATGAAGTGAACAACAGGATCAGGCTACCTTCTTTAGGCTGAAAGGCTACATTCATTCGCAGTCCACCCTCCAGGTCCTGCATGCCAGCAGTGGCTAGGCCACCCCACATGCACAACACACAGCCACCCACCCATTGGATTTGAGAAGTTGGCCATTTGCATCATCACACGGTAGAAAAACTCAGCAGAGACCCCCTGTATGGCATGGAAAATCAGCAGCTTCTACACTAGCAGCAAAAGGGATGCGGGTGGCGCTGTGGGTTAAGCCACAGAGCCTAGGACTTGCCGATCAGAAGGTTGGCGGTTCGAATCCCCACAACGGGGTGAACTCCCATTGCTCGGTCCCTGCTCCTGCCAACCTAGCAGTTCGAAAGCATGTCAAAGTGCTAGTAGATAAATAGGTACTGCTCCGGCGGGAAGGTAAACGGCGTTTCCGTGCACTGCTCTGGTTCGCCAGAAGCGGCTTAGTCATGCTGGCCACATGACCCGGAAGCTGTACGCCGGCAATAAAGCGATATGATCTCCGCAACCCCAGAGTCGGTCACGACTGGACCTAATGGTCAGGTACACTAGCAGCAGGTATTCCTGGCATCAGATGGTGATGGCATGAATGCTCACAGGTCAAGCTGCAAGGAGCTGTTCCAATCAGTCTCCTTGCAGATGGTTCTAACAGCGATCCTCAGTCTCAAAAAGTGTCAAGGGTGGGAATCAGAGAGAAATCCCTTTGGCATATAAGGTATTCATCTATGGATTGTTGGGAAAGAGTCCCAAGTGAAATGTAGATTCCCAAGACATTTCCCCTTCACACGTTTGAGAATGTGCTATCAATAAATGGTATCACTGCAAAAGCTGAATTTCCTAAGCCACCACTTGGCAATTCTTCCCTGTTGAGTCAGGGACAGGATGCTAGCGGCCCTTAAATGTTGTTGAACTCCCTGCTCCCATCAGTCCAGCCAGCATTAAGCAAGGGTCAGGGACGGATGGGTGTTGTAGTCCAGCAACATCTGGAGGCCTTGGATGTTTGAGCCCCATTTCCCCCTACCACACACCCACTGCTCACAGCAAGCTTGGAAGAACTTTGACGAGGAGGCGAAAACCATGTCAGTTTCAAGATTTTATTTTACCGTCAGAAAAGGGGAAGCTGATGATTCCAAATCTGTTACTCCAGATCTTTAGATTTACAGACAAAAACGCATCAAATCAATTTAACCCAAAAGGAAAAAAAAAATCCTGCAAGGGACAGAGTGGGGAAGAGGAGTCGGGGGCAGAGACGTAGCTATGAAAGAGAACCGCGCACACACACGCTTGGTCCCAGTTCTAACACAAGTTTGGGACTCGCAATAGCCCCGCTGAGTTGGGCTGCTGAGCTGGAACGTGCCCACCTGACAAAACAGAGAGCAGGCCCTGAGAGGCCTCCTCTTTCCACGCCAGTGGGGTTTCTACTGGGGGGGGGGCAGGGCTGTCCGGGCATCATGAAGGAGAAGCATCTAATCAAGGCAATAATAAATACTGACAGGCCAGGCACATGATTTCAAAGGCAGAACAGATACATAAGGCATTCACTGCTCTTGAATATTTGTCCATAGCAAGCTCTTTTGTTCGGATCAGGTGAGGAGCAGCTGAGCTGGGCCAATCCTTCTTCC
Source organism: Podarcis erhardii (assembly GCF_964252035.2). NCBI lineage: Eukaryota > Metazoa > Chordata > Lepidosauria > Squamata > Lacertidae > Podarcis > Podarcis erhardii. Next base: position 32,357,154 of record NC_138498.1, read on the forward strand.
AGCCCTGAAACCCAGGGACTGCCCTGGGACTTCAGGGCTTTGCAGCCAGTTTAGGTGTGACAGAACTAAGATGGAGATGACAGTGGCACTCGTAACTTCCACGCCCACCAACAGGCCCCACCTCCCTAGCTGGAAGCAAGCGCTTCTCTGGCCACAGGGAGCCTGTAAGGGGTAGCAGCTTAAGCCCTTGAGACATCAGCCTCAGCAGGGGGATGGTCTGGCCAGAAGATGCAAAATCAGGAGGAGGGAGGGGTATGTGTTGCGGGACAGGACAGGAGCACATATAAAAAGTGTAACAAGGTCGGGGGGGCCCTCCCTGGAGGATGTATGTTACACACATTAAGGCATCATGGTTACAGGAAACCATCACAAATGGAAAGCCGACCCATGTCTCCGGAGGAGAAGGGGCAGGCCATGAACATGATTGAGCCTGGAAACAATTGGGGAGGGACGGGGGGGGGGGGGCAGCAGGCAGTTCCCAGCTCTGCATGGAATCGATTCCTCAGCACCTTGCCCATCACCCAGAGACAGGAGTGCCTCCGAATCCTCTCCCCTGCAGGCAGGAATATTGCTTCCCCTTCAGCACCTGCCTGAAATGTATTCAAAGTGGGTCAGAAGCAGCAGACCTCGTAATCGGGAGGCCAGAGAAAGGAGAGGGAGCACTTCCACCTCTGCGCTTGGGCCAGACACTGCAGGTTTGGTCAATTTCTTTCAGTGATTCTTGGGAGGAAATATGTGGGGCGCTGAGCCAAAAGGTCTTCCTGATGAGCTTAAGAATGGGGAAGGGGGAAGGGTATCCAATGCCAGCACTTTGGTACAGGGTGGGGGGGTTTTCTACTGTAGCCGCTGTCTGAGCAACTCTCAGGATTTGGCTAGGGAAGGGCTAATCCTTCCACTCCTTCTTGATGTTCAGGTTCCACTCCCAGGAAAGGTGGTCTGTCTTGTCGTCGTCTGTAAATTTGGATCGGATGTTGTAGCTGCCCCGAGCCAGCATGCCCTTGGGGGCTTCCTCCATGGGGGTCAGGAACTCGTAGTCCTCGGCACGTGGCCCGTAGCTCCCAACCATGTAGTCAGTCTTGTCAACTAGAAGGAGTAAAAACACAGACACAATACATGAACCGGAATATCTGAAATACACCCATGACTCTCCAAAGAGTTTTTGTGGGGAGAGGGAAGAGCCAGCCTTCCAAAGCCATTGGAATCACTGGCTGCTGCCGCCTGCATGGTTGGCATTCAAGCGGAAGCAACACATCCTCTGTATCAGCTCAAACACCAAGTTCCAGTTTTATTGAGGTAATGTTTCAAACTAAAAGTTGACAGAACGCTTCTGAAAAACCATTGCGAAGCCCCCCCCCTTTTTTTTTGCTCCGTAAAAAGCAAATGAAAGGTATGGGATCCACTGCACATGACCCCCCCCCCTCCTTGACACTTACTTTTTACTCCTTTCCTGAATGTGTGCTGAATATACTTCAACCCCGAAACAATCTCTTTGTGCACCTAAATAGACAGAGAATTCCATCAGCCAACATGCACTTTTCTCTGACACACAAAATCCTAAAGGCCAGAGCAATGTGCTTAGCGAACCAAAGGCTGACCAATATGACAAAAGACCTCACCCGAAAGGAGATTTTTAGCTGGTATTCAACACCTTCCTTCAGCACAAAGCACTGCTTCTTGAAACTCTCCAGGTCACCTGAACAGCAAGGAGAAGGCAGGAATCAAAGACAGGCAAACTTTCCACTGAGAGTTTTAAAGCAAAGAGCAGCAGATTGATTTCTATGTACTATTAGCATATAAAGCCCTTAACAACTTGGGACCAGTTTACCTACGAGATCCCTTTCCTCCACATGTGTCCATTTGATTACTTAGGATTGGCACCAGTTCTGCAAACTGCACTCTCTCCTAGCCAAAGTCTGGCAGACCTTTCCCAGAATGCAAAGGTGCAGATGTGAAATGAGGCATGTGCCTTTGCTGGGAGACTGCTCTACCACTGGACCGGTAGACTGTCTGAACAGCGAAATATAAATTTGGCTGCTCTGAAACTAAGACTTAGTCTATCTCATGGATCAATGCTGAGCCCTAAGATGACTTTAACACAAGCCTATTCTGTAATAGGCAAGGCGAGCCTTAAACCACATCACAGCAGCAACTGTGCAGGGAAAACTCTCTTCAAATGGCTCTCAGATCTGGCAATGACCTCTTCTCTACAAAACTGGGTGCAAAGCAAATGCTATAGGGCGAAACTGTGTAGTAGTAGATGTTTGTATAGGGCTGGCTATCTGCAGTGAGAATGCAATGTATTGAGATTGAAAGATCCTATGGTGAGCCAGACTAGCCTACCTGTACAGGACTGATCATATATTCTGACCTAACCCACTCACCTGTGAGGTCCAACTCCAAGGGTCCAGGAGCAGTAGCGCAGACCAAAGTCAGTTTTGTTACCACCACGTTTGGAGTGCTGGGATCTGAAAGAGAAGTTGAGGCATAAATACCAGAGGGTAAGCAGACCAGCCCTTAAGTATCTCATTTGATAGCTGCAGGCATGGGCTGCAGAGCAGAGAAGCAAAAAAGCATGGCAAGTATGGATCCACCAATGTACTGCGCAGCAGTCAACAAACCTGCAACCTGGTGAGCCTTTGGGTTGTATCCAATTCAATTCTCCCATTAAGGACCTCTGCCTGTGCAATTGGGCTTGTTCTCCCTCCTTTCTCCCCATGCACCTCCATTCTGGGTTTTCCACCACCACCTCTGCTGAGCAAATTTGGGGAGAGCGAAGGGAAGTCTTATCGTGCAGGCCAAAGTCTTTGTGCTAACAGGTCAACTTCACTGGATACAACCCTTTGTGTCTTCACTTTAAGATAAGTTTACTTAATGTTCTCTTCACAATTGGACTGTACTGAAAGCCACAAGTGGATCCCAAAACTGAGATTAAGAGGAAAGCTTTGTGCCTTTAACTCTTCTGGTTCCCTGGTCCTTATAGTTTCTCACCCCCTACTCACCTACCAGTACTTATTCCCCATCATCTCAGGTACTCCCAAAAAAGTAATTAGCAGTGTGTGTGTTAGAGAGAGAGAGAGAGAGAGAGAGAGAGAGACAAGAGAAGGCTTACACAAGTTTACTCCTGACTTAGTTCTGCTTACAAACCTGTAGAGTTTATTCAAAGTCTAAAGTTCCAGTTTGCAGAGACAATTCCCCCCTCCAAGACCATGGATTTCAGGACTGGGCATCTCCCAAGCTTCTTTCCTCAGGACCTCAGCTCTTGGCTTAGACCAGATGGTTTCCACACCACAACCAAATGGAAGAGGGCCAAATACTTTTGGAGAAGCATGCATGTGTGAGAAAACAGGGCAGGTTTCAGAAGGCCTGCTTCCCTCACACAGTAGGCCCAAGTACGTCCTCCAGGGACTCACCGACAGCGATGGCAACATTTCCCAACAGGGCCTCCTTGTACTTGCGTAAACTCTCATCATCCTTGTCCAGTTCCTGAATCTCCTGGATGCTCTTCTGGGCAGGGGGCTTGTAGTTGACAGAGTGCTCGTCCTCCTCATTTTCAGCTGCAATCTGGGCCAGCTGTTCGGGGGTAGGCTCTTGTTCAGCCATTTCTGCAACTATGACCTATGGGGGGGGGGGAGAGGAGAGAAGGAAGGGACACAAACAAGCACATTAGCTACGGCAACTTGGCTGGAAACAGCAATGTCTGCAAGGGGAAAACCCTTGCCAAAGCTCAAGGAAATTCCCCAGGTGCTGTAATCCTTTAACTTTCTGAGATTTTTGTCTTTGTGCACAGAATTCCTGAAGGAATTAAAGGAGCAGAGACTGAGGTTCCTAGCTGATATGCTCCCCCCCTCCTCCTCCTCAAAAGAGGCACCACAGGATGTGAACCTTTGCACTTTGCCCCCTGCTGCTGAAGTTAAAGAGCTTCATTGCCAGATAGATGTTCTGTTCCACCTCACTCAGGAGCTGGAAGGAAGGGAATCAACCGAGTGACAAGCTTGCTGCTCCACCCTAGTCTTTATCACTGCATGCTAGCTCCATTAGCCAAATTCTGCCCCATATAAGCCAATGGCCCCCCAACTCACACAGCAGGCAGGCTAGGGTTGGCAGCACCTGCTGCCCGTCTGAAAGAGAAATGAAGCCAACGCTAAACAAAGCCAGCGAAGGTGGCTGCTGCTATTGGCTGGGGTGGGCAGGCAGAGGGAGCAGTCATGGAGTGAGGTGGGGTAAGCTTCCTCCAGGCTCTCTCAGGACAGCGAATAGGAAGCTATTACGGTAACCATGGTTAAAGGAGCCTGCTCTCATTATAAAACCCGGTTCAGACACTCCCAACTCCTCTGCAGGCTACAAAAAGCCCTTTGAAGTTGCAACTCATCCCAGGGGGCTCCCTGGAAAGGTTAGAAATGATCTGAGGTGGTGTTCTCAAGCAACAGGGTTTCAAAGGCCTTGGAATTTTCCTTTTGTGCTGTTGGCAACCAGCAAGCTCGGGCCGCTTGTCTTTTTTAAATAAAAAAAAAAATGGTGGTTCAGGGGAAGTAGCTGTTCCGCTGCCACCAATTTTCTTCCTCTTGTGCCTCTCCTCTCCTCGGATTCACTTTGCATAAATATGCAGAGGTCAGAACAAGGGCTAAAATCACGCCAACAGCCACTACGCAGATGCTAAAAGGACCCAATGAGGGGAGAGTGGAGCGCACTTGAAACCTGGAACAAACTCCACACTAACCAAACTGATTAGTTGTGGATGGCCTATTGCTTCCAAAGTACAATCTCATTTGAATAGCGTGAAGGGGGAGCAAGACCAGGCCCTGAGGAGCTGTGACAAACAATAAGTTGAAGTGAAGCCAGGTCTTTTGTCTCAAAGCATCACAAACGGGAAAAAGAGCATCAGGATGCCAGATGAATCCTGCTAAACACTTTTAAAAAAACACAAAAACTTTGGCACTTTATTATGAAATCTTATTGGGTAACAAGGCAGAAAACAATATACTCCCCCCCAACCCAGTGAGCTTTCAAAGGTCTTCTCTGCTCATAAAAAGCTGCCTTATAATGCAGCAGACATTGGGCCTATCTAGTTCAGGGCAGCCTACACTGACTGGAAGCAGCTCTGTAGGGTTTTTAAGCCTGTGGTCTTCCCCAGCTCTGCTATGGAGATGAGTCAGGGACTTTTTGCATGTTCTTCACCACTGAGATATGGCTCTTGAGTCTAGCCCAGCCCCCGGCTGTGCTCTGGGGTCTAAAGTTTGTGTACCTCCAAATTTCAGGACCAGACACCTGGCTGTAGGAACTGCCTCAACAACAGCAGTATTTGCTACTTAGTCCTCTTTGAGTGAAGCACCCGATCTTGCCTGCACCTGCAGGATTTGGATGAAGCAGCAAATCTCAAACTGGGCAAAAGTATGCCAAAGTCAATCAAAACTGTACAGTACAGTCATACCTTGGATCCCAAACGCCTTGGTACTCGGACGTTTTGGCTACCGAACACTGCAAACCCGGAAGTGAGTGTTCCGGTTTGCGAATGTTCATTGGAACCCAAACGTCTGGTGTGGCTTCCACTTGGCTGCAGGAGCTTCCTGCAGCCAAACAGAAGTCGCGCTTTGGTTTCCAACGTTTTGGAAGTCGAACGGACTTCCAGAACAGATTTTGTTCGACTTCCAAGGTACGACTGTATTTCAATTTTCAGGAAGATTTCTCTGCCCTTGTATTTGATGGAGAACAAATGAAAATGGGGGCAGAAATGTTTTTTCACTAATTATTCAATCAGGTAATGGACAGCAGTTCTGGAAGGGATTTGTTCGTGTGGCTTACAGTGTATCTGATGTTTTATGATGTCATAATACGATGTCACAATAATTTTTCTAACCTTGGCACAAGCAGTGTTAGAAACTAAAATATATAAGTTAGGTTCCATACGGCTCCTTAAACCAAGGTTACAGTTGCCAAAACGGAATGTCTAGTTGACATTTTTTGGGCAAGACAGCTCTAAAGTCTTATTTTTCAAACGACAGACTGACTGTGATTATTAGTTAAACATCTGGCTAGTTCGGATTACATTCTTGAGCTAGGTTAGGAGCTTTGTGAACTTACAAGAAGAAAAACACTTTATTTAGAGACAGTCCAGATATATATTGGCGTAATCCTACCTCTTTTTCTTAATGGTGACATGGACCATTTATAACATATGAACATTATTCACAACTGTGAGCAGGGTAAGTGAAGACAATCTACAACAAATTAACTATAATGTCGTTCACTGCTCCTGTTCACGTTGTAGAGAAAACATTTCGGTTCCTGAAATTCATTCTGATTGTGCAGATAAAATATAACCAATAGAATTGTACAGGATGGGGTGTTAGTATGTGAAAACAGTCAAGATCCAAGGATCCCCAGGTGTGCACCTCCAGATGGTGATGTCAAGCGCCATCCTGTCACTCAGGCATCTTCACTTGGTTGCAAGTGGCCGACAATCAGATGCAAAATGCACCTGGCAAATTTTGTACAATGGCCACAAGTCTCCTTGCTTATCCTGCTGAAACAGATATTAACACAGCTACCTCTCTAGAAAATGAAGCTTATGGGTTGTTGTTGTTTTTAACAATTAAGAGTAGAAATGCCAGGATTTCGATCAACTAACCAGGACTCAGCACAGCTGGAACAACTTTTTATTGAAAGGAAGAACTCCACAAAGATGGCTCAATGTGCAAAACTGTATCCTTTATCAACTGGGAAAGTACAACACATCACATAGGATGATCTGTGGCTTCCATCTGCAAGCATGCATAACTCTCAAAGGGGAAGGCAGATGTGGAAGGAACACTCCAAAGGGCAAACTGCATCCATCAGAAAACTCAACTATGTTTGTAACATAGGCCACTTCTGCACCAGACATATAAAGTATGATTACACCACCTTAATATTTGGTCCTTCCTACAAAGGGCTCTGGGAACTGCAGTTTGTTTAGGATGCTAAGAGCTGCTTTCCTCCTTTGCAGAGGTATAATACTCACAACTCCCTGGGAAGAGGGACTGGCTGTTAAACCACTCTGGGAATTGTAAATCTGGTTCCCAGGATTCTTTGGAAGAAGCCATATAAATGATGTTTAGTATGGTGCAGATGTGGCCTCCGTGACTATATGTCTTCAGTATAAAGAAACGCTTGCTTCTCCATAGCAAGTTTCCTCAATTTAAGCTTCTTTCAAAGAGACTGATGTGGTTGTTCTATCTAAGCACTTGAAAAGGCGCAAGTACTGATTTAGGGAGGCTAGGTATTACATGGACACAAACAAGTGCTCCAGACTTCTCATAAACACTGACATTTGCTGAGATACATGTGTCGTGAAAGGGCAGGGCTTCAATCTTTTTACTAGAGCAGTGTTAACTACTACTACTATGATTTAAAGTTGTCTGAACAAACACACTGACCCCTCACCTTTCACAGGGGAGGGAGAGAGAGAGTCAAAAGGCAGAGATTTCCAAGATACCAGGCAGCCAATACAAACAGCCTTCTTCATAAATATTCAGTAGCAAGGCATTGGCCAACACGTTCCTAAGCCAAGACAACTATGTTGAAATGAGCAACTAGGTATGCCCCACTTCAGAAGCTGTGTTAGAAACTCAGATATATAAACTAGGCACCAAGTGGCTCCTTAAACCAAGGTTACAAAATGCACCCGGAGCCTGTCTAATTTTGAACACTGTTCATAATAACCAAGGCTAAGGAATGGGAAATGACCTGGAGCAGTTACCTTCCAGAGGAGGAACACCAACCCAAATTGCCCCTGTCCCTCCTTGCATCATAGAACTGCAAAACATACTTCAAAAAAATTCCAGGAACTGAGGGAGACCTTCCTTGGAATAAAAGGTGTAGGTAAAACTACAGTGGTAGCTCAGGTTACATACACTTCAGGTTACATATGCTTCAGGTTACAGACTCCGCTAACCCAGAAATATTACCTCGGGTTAAGAACTTTGCTTCATGATGAGAACAGAAATCGTGGAGCAACGGGAGGCCCCATTAACTAAAGTGGTGCTTCGGGTTAAGAACAGTTTCAGGTTAATAACAGACCTCCAGAACGAATTAAGTTCTTAACCTGAGGTGGTACCACTGTATACCGGGGAAGGGCAGTTGTCTGCCCCCGCCTTGGGAGTTGTTTTCTTGTGTGCACACAGGGTCCTCAAGCGAGCAGCAGCATTTTCCTTGCTCCAGCTGGAGTGCCCCTTTAAGGGCTGTCAGGACTGGAAGTATAAAATGATGCAGCCCTGCCCTACCACTGGAAAGCAGAAATGCCCCTCCCCTTCCAATCAGGAAGCTGGCTCACTCCCCAAGGGTGTGACCACATGCCATAGACGTTACTGAAGAGCTGCTGCCACTGGCACAGCTCAGCTGCTTTCCTATGTGGGTTAGGCCCACTTACAGGCTTCTGCCTACATCCCACTTCTTTTCCCCTAAAGGCAGCCAAGAAGCAATTTATTGGGGGGGGGGGAGAGAGACTATCAGAAGTACCTATTATACCACCCACGCTAGCATCATGCAGTCCCAAGTTGTGCTGCTAGGCTCACTGTTGTCCCTGCTTCCACCCCAACCCTGTTAAAAGCAGCTAGTAGGATTCATGTGCAGTCTCATGAAAAATTCCCTGCCATACACAAACACAGCCACACACCACCTCCAATCCTGGAACCGACATCCAGATTACAAGTATTGCTGCAAAGCGAGAACCTTGCCATCTTTTATGCACCCCAGAAAACTAAGTGAGGTACACAGCAATAGCAGCAATTATGAAATACAGGGATTGGGGCAATACACACAGAAGTAACCTTGTTAATAAACCCACAAGCCTACAAAAAAATGTTAATAGCGTGTGGGTGTCTTCCCTCCTCTGGCAGTCCAAGGGGCTTTTGTGATGGGCACAGAAGAGGGATGTTGTGACTCTCCCATTCACTTGCCTGCATGCAATTCCTTGTTGCCTATGACTACCCAATTAATGCAAGGCTGCACTACAGAAAAGAGTCAGGCAGACAATGGGTCCACTTGGAGAGAGACACCATCGAAAACATCCCCACAACAGCATACCCATTTCTCCAAAACAAACTGAAGAAAATCCCCACAACACAGGTTCACACAGAAGAAAAAAGTAGGCAAACTATCCCAATCCCCATTAACCCCCCCTGGCCCATCACCCACATATTACAACACACAGCACAAAACCTCCAGATAAAAACCTGGCACTGTCTAAAACAGTGTTTCCCAACCTTGTGCCTCCAGCAGTTTTTGAACTACAACTCCCATCATCCCTGACTAGCAAGACCAGTGGCAAGGGATGATGGGAATTGTAGTCCAAAAACAGCTGGAGGCCCAAGGTTGGGAAACACTGGTCTAAAAGACTTCTATGAAAACGACAAACCCAAAACAAGAAATACAAGCCAAACTAGGGGACACGGAAATACCTTGGCTACCACACCATGCCTTCTTAAACAATCCAGCAGTAAAATCAGCAGCGACTAGGCCCTTGATCACTTTCAAAAACCTTCTCCTGGCAGCAGAGGGACATGGCAAAGGGATGGTATTCACAATATACAAAATACTGCTCCAAAATCCCACAAACTCCCTTAATGCAATCAAAGAGCAATGGGAGCACGACATAGGCTATGAAATTAACTCCACCCAATAGACTAGAATGTGGTCTAAACCTCCCTTTAAATCCGTATCAGCCAAAAGAAGAGAACTCACTCTGAAACTCACCTACAGGTGGTACTTAACACCACGGAAACTGGCGCTGATATGCCCAGGAACCTCACCAAGATGTTGGAGAGGTTGCACCTCCACAGGCACATACCTCCACATGTGGTGGGAATGCCCTAAAATCCAACCCTTCTGGAAAGCAGTCCTACAAGAGATATGCATAATAACTAAACAGGTATTAGAACGCACCCCAGAACTGGCACTACTGAACATCTTCCAAGATCATAATGACCACTCACATACAGAGCTTATATCCTAACCTACTCTCAGCAGCCAGAAGCCTCATAGCCAGTCACTGGAGAGACCTGTCAGGAGTAAACATGGACCAATGGTATCAAATTGTATGAGAAAAGGCCTTACTAGAAAAGCTAACTGAAATAGAAGAGGATGCCTTCACCCCAGTATGGCTCCCCTTTATCACATACACAGGCCAACAAGACAAGAAGAACCCACTGACAGAATACGAATCAGTCTGGCTTACCCAACTCAACAAGCCCTCTCCCCACCTCACAAATGCAAACAAACCCCACTGCAGCCAACCATAGCCACTAACCACACCCTGCCCCCCAATACCTCTCACTACCAAGGAAATGTAATAAACAAATAGAAAGAGAACCTACCCAGTTGACGCTGACACAAAACCCCACACGTACACTATATAAAAGAATATAAGCCTCACCACCCCACCCCTCTTCTTCCCCAACCTTATACTGTACTCAACACAATTGTCTCACAATATATGTAACTGATTTGTAAGAAAGGCAAATCTTTAATAAAAATAAATTTAAATGGGAGGGGGGAGAGAAAAGAGTCAGACAGGAGCTGTCAGAACTGGACTGCATGATTCACCATTCACAAAGCAGTGCAAGCCCAGCAGCGGCACAGAATATGACGACACTTTGCCACCCCTGTCTCCCTGCCCCAGGCCAGAACATTAATCCTCTAAAGACTTCTGTCGATATGAGGCTGGAAAGCCATTTCAACTGCCAGGACTTCCAGGGAAGGCAGACACCACAGCCTGGCCCCACCACACACAAGGGACTATGCAGTCCTAGAAAGCAGACTTCGCTACCAGTACATGCAGATTTGCTGCAGGCGAAGGGGCCATGCAATTGTAGTATAACAGAGAAGGCTTTGAGGGGGGAGGGCAAGCTCATAGGCCCTTGCGAAGGAGCAGCTTCCCTTCACATCAGGTCACAAAATCCCTGCCTGCATTAAGAGGAGCAGCTTCCAATCAAAGAGGAAGGCCACTTTCTAACCAGCCTCTTAAGCCCCTTCCTTGGAGGAAGGGAGCAGTTTACTAAGGGTCAGCAGGATAAAGACCGCCTAGAGGGAACAAAGACCCTTTATCGCCATTTCCTTTTTAAAAAAATAATAATATTTATTAAAATTTTAAAGGTTACAAAAAGAAAAAGTAAAAATACCACATTAAACAAAAAACAAAACAACACATCACAATATAAGAAAACAGAAAAATAAAATCCATTAAGCAAAAACAAAAACACAAGGAAAAATATATAAAATCTCCTCATTACTTATCTTTCATTAGCTTATTTCCTTGACCTCCTCACACCTCCCTTTTTTGTATTCTAGTTCAATTATCCATTTCAGCAAATCCTTTCCCTCTTTTAAAATTTTAATCCTGTAAATTATCTTAATATAATGTAACTTTACTTTTCCTCCTTTCACCAATTAACAGTCAATTATTCCCAAATCCTTTATATCATTTCTGCCAAAATCATATAATATTATTCCAACATCCTTCTAACAATTGTTAATTTTACAATGTTTCTGTAAATAGTCTTTAAATTTATTCCAATCTTCCTCCACCGACTCTTCTCCCTGGTCTCGGATTCTGCCAGTCATTTCCGCCACCTTTATCGCCATTTCCAGGTGGCAGTCAAAGCAACACCAGCAGATTTGCTTTAAATCATGCTCTCAGGCCCTCTGCTCATGAAATCTGCCACAATGGCTGTGCCCAATATCAGAAATAGCCATTCAAGTTACACTTTCTAGTTTTTCCAAGCACAGCAGAGGGGAACAGTGGCACAAACTCTTGCAAGATTGGCGCCACAGTATCTTAAGCAGCAGAGAGAATGAATTTTGGGTGGGTGGGGGAGACTCCCATGGAAATCACGCAGCGTTGTTCAAAATCACAGTAAAGTAACTTGTGCTCCAAAGGACTGCCAGGGTTAGGCTGGTACAGCAAGGCCAAGAGTTTTGTACCATTCTAAAGCAGGACTAGGGAACCTGTGGTCCTCAAGACATTGGTGGACAACAACTCCCATCACGTTTAACCACTGAGCATGCTGCCTGGGGCTAATGGGTGTTGGCATCCAACAAGACTTGAAGGACCATCAATTCCTCACTACTGCTTTATGGTGCCATGACGCCTTTTGATTCCAGCAAATAGCTAGGTGCAAGTCACATGAGCGAAAAGCCACATACATAAACTGAAATGCGAGCATCTATGTTTAACTACAGCAAGCTTTGTTTAGCTTCCCCTGTATTCACCCTGTCTATACTACTAGATCTTTCCATTATCAAACCACAGAATCATATACAACAAGCTTAGTATTAGAACCTTTTGTACAACCTTCAATCTTCTACAGCAGAGAGCATGGGCAGGGCGATGCCTGTAAGCTTGCAGATACATGCAAATCATGGAATTTGGCATGAAAGCAAAAGCCAAAATGAATTCATTAGTGTTTAAAGCACCAAAAGGTTTTGCTTTTGCTTAAACACAGATTAAACAAACTCAGTTACCCCTCTTGTTGGGCGTTCCATTGTTTTAACAGTCATATCAGCACATTAAAAATGTTAAGGATCACCAACAGACCACAATAATATTTAGATACATTGGAACAATTTGTTCATACATGCATGCATAGCCTACACTAGACCATGTAGTGCTAACAGAGTTTAGGTCAAACTTATGAGAGCATCATTTCAAAATTAGTTCATGTTTTCCACATGAACTACATACACTTATTTTTGGAAAATTATTCTATGCCATCTAGAAGGAACAGGAAATTAAAGATGAAAAGAGCAAAAAAAAAAGGGGGGGTATTTTAACGCTATATTTGTGTCCTATCTGAACTGGAAAGTGTGCAAACCTAGGAAGAGAAGATGGGTCAGGAAAAGGGGAATTAACTAGCACTGCAGCTTCAAGGACTATTTAGAACACTTCCCGTACTAATATAGAACTGACAAATTATCTAGGAACTGGAGCACCTCTAGACCTAAATATAGCTCTAGAGCAAGCTGGCATCCTCAAGCACCTGAATTTGAGAGCCACTATCATGTTGACATGATTAACTCAGAGGGGTATAATAATCTGAGCCAATTTTGCATCTGAAGATTTCAGGCAACACCTAAAAGTATCTGAGATTAAAAACAGCCAATTAGTAACACAGAAAAGCTTGCCTGCCCTCAAGTGATTAGGGTACTTAACTACATCCGTAAGGTCCAATTCCCAATTGCTCTCACAGCAAATGGCTCTATATATTCTCTGCAGCATTAAAATGACCATCTCATTCCTTGGTCAGCACAGACTGACCAATACAACACTGGCTATATCAGTCTGTTACATGCCACCCACTGGTCAGACAATGGGTCAATACAATGGTTCAGGGAGGGGAAACCTGCTTCACACACACTTTCATTCATGGGATAAAATCACTATACTGTACAGAGGAAAGTAAATGTGTTTAGCAATCTTTAGTATGAAAGGGTCAAAACTAATGCATTGGGCTCTATTATACAGCTAACATCTTTCAGGAGCAGCAGGGCAGCTTGTTTGCAACTGCCCAGCCGTACTGCTTTCCGGCACTGCTCCCAGTTTCTTTTACTGACAGACCCTCACTACCCATCCAGCCCAAAGAAGCAAAGACTCAAGGTCTTCCAAGAAAGCACAATCCACATCATTAATCAGGCTGCCAGACAGACAGAGGAACATTCAGCACTGCAGGGAAGACACAGGGTTTTGCCACCAGGGAAATTTGCTGCTGATGAGAGGCAAGAACAGAAGCTCCTCACACGAATGGTCCCCAAGGCTGAGCCACTAATTCACTTTGGCAGAAGGTTCCATCTGAACGAACTGGAGATCCCATTAGCCTTAGAACTAATGCACTCTGCTGCAGTGAGGGAGAAAGGGATCAGTGGGGAGTTTGGATTTATCCTTTTTACATGCACAATTGAGCCAGGGGATGCAGGAAGCCATTGATTGCCAGATCATGTAACTCTTGCTGGTTTTGACCACATCTGTTAACATTTCGTACAGAATTGAAAAGACTTTGTTGCTAAAACATTCGCAGCCTTTAAATCCTGATACAGAACTCTTTCACAAACTAGCATTTCATAACCTCCAAACATTGGTGAGCTTTGCTTGAGTGCTCTGAAGTTCTCATACTGGTGGAGAATTAGGCACATTTACCCGCTGTGCAACGTTCATTTGCCACGATGTGTTAGCTGATAGTACAAGTTTGCTAAGCTGCAGCATACACAAGCACTCACCATGGAAACAGAGCAGCAAATATTGACCAGAGTAAAGGCATGACAGGAGTCCTGGCTTTTACTGGTACTGCTACACTGCCAACCTAAAACATTAGGAAGCCCAAACCCAGTAGATCACTGGTGCTGAAAGGTCAGAGTTGTGTGTTAGCTGAGCTCTGAGTGCTGGAACTGAGAAAGTGAAGACCAAGCTAGCAGGACCCCTTACTGAATAGCGCCACAAGATTTGCAAAGCAGCTGAAGCAATCCAGAGTAAAGTAGGTAGATAGACTGGATAACCTGTAGCACACTGGCAGCTAGATCACTTATCAAAGATCCATTAATCACTGCTTGACTGTAGTCACTGACATCCTTAATTACAATTCCTTTATTTCACCCACAGCCTGCCAATGAGGGGGGGGGGACGGACGTACCTTCCCTAAAGCAGAAGAGAGTCATCTTCCTTGCTGAGTTTTTTCATACAGAATGGCTACATCAAGGATAATACTTCCAGCATATTCCTGATGTGATTCACTGAGCATCAAGACTGACCAGATTTCAGTCCCCCGGGACCCTCTGACCCAGGGGCCAATCTTGGTATTCTGGACTTCCCCATTTGGACAGTGAGGCCACCTTGGGCAAGCCACTCTTATCTACCTTACCCCACATGAGTAGGGACAGGGCTTAGCCAAAAGGGTGAGGTCTTGTCATAGCCTGCTTAAGCAGCTTCCGAAGTGCCCAACAACCAGCTGGTTGTCAGGAATTGGAACCCCTGCACAAAGCAGGATCATCTTCCAACATTGGTTTGCAGTGAAATAAGCTGCTGAAATGAAGTAGGAAGGGAACCTTGCTTTTAGCATCACCTTGCTGCCTGCTAGTTCTTCGGACATCATTTGTGACTGTGAAATGTGGCCTGTAGAGCCAAAAAGGTCCCCACCCTAAACCAAATCTTGGCTGATTAGTTGCAGCCTATAAGAGGAAGCCTACTGTGCAACCAGGCTGATTCAGGAAATGTAGCTAAGATTTAGTGCACTCTCAGAAAGGATGCAGACAAAATACATGTTGCATCTAAGCCATTACAGACATAGAATTACTGTTAGAAGGAATATTGTTTTACAGCCTTTTTTGTAATTTATATTCTTATAACTGTTTGCAGGACTGAGAAGTTGGCATTAGATTTACGCATACACCTTACAGATAAGGTATGACTAACTTGTGCAGATAATATTGTGTCTCCCACTCTCAACACTTCTGTTACTAGTGGACGCTTAGACAACAGAACACTCCGTAACAACAGAGTCCAGGTCTGTGGGTGCCCATCCAGCATCTCTAGGTCTTTCCCAAAGACTGCTAGAAGAATAGATCAGCCATTTTACCCCGAAAACATTTTATCAGTGTCATTAATCCAATGCCAAAAAAGTGATACAGCCCTACCTATGGCAACAAAGCCCCACAAATGTATAGTGGTCAAATTAATCCTCTGCATCCAGTGACTTTTAGCCACAAATATGATCATGCTGCCATAAATACGTACCCTATTATCAATCACATTTTGCTATGGAATTAACATTAGCTGCATAGCATGCTGTTGGTCCATAGGATAGGCATTTCATCCACATCTCAATGTGCAGGCAATTAGTCCCAATGTTTCAATCCAACCCTTTGTAAGGCTCTATAAGCAGAGCCAACATGAAGCATATACCATGGAGAGAACAGGCTCAAATAAAGGTTTTGTTAATAAAACAGTTTGAGTAGTGAGCTTCTTTAGTGATTGCAGTATGAACGATCACCCACACCAGGGCTTAATATAAAAAGGAGAGATGCTCTTCAAGCCTGTAGAGTGTTCACATTTAAGACTGCTGAGCTAGAACTCCCATCAGCCCTAAGCAGCATGGTCAGGGATGACAGGAGTCCAACAACACCTGGATAGCACCACACTGGCTTCCTCTGTGCTAAACCTAGAAACAGAAATATATCAACTCAGTCATGGATGAAATGGTACTCTCTGTACAACACTGAGTCCCCCTTACTCCAGGGGGGAAACCAGTGTCAAAATGCCAAGTTTTAGCTCAAATAAAGCCTTGAGCCATACTCAAGCTCAACCATACTCTCTCATACAGCAACTTTCTCAAAGGCCTTGTGTGAAATTTCATGTCATGATACACTGAGCAGGCACTTAGAAAAATAACATTAACACACACTTGCTGCAGGCTTGACTTGAAGGAAATTGCTGAGGAAAAAATAAGAGCTCCTATGGAAGAAAGACCAGGAAGTTGTGAAGGCCAGCAACGCCTACCCAAGCAGCTATAGAGCAGGTAGAGATACACTTTACGCCTATTCCAACAATACAGACAAAGAAACAAAAGCAGTTTATAATGGGAACTGGTCACTTATTATAAAGGAAGGCAGGAACAAGAAATCTGGATATGAACAGAGTAAAAAAAGATCCAGGATTAGCAATCAGAAAGGGAGGTTTATTCCCTCCCGCACCCTATGCCAGCAGGTGCCTTCATGGCAGCACTAACAGGCACGGGAGACTATTAAGCGATGGAAATAAATTTAACTTGCTCTAAGTGATAGCAGAATAAGGAGGAGAGGAAGTCAGCTGCAGAGCTCAATGGACGGCACGCCAACCGAGATGTTAACGGGAGCGCGCAGAGGTCGCCCATTCATAACGCAAACCGGCCCTGAGGGGGGCGACTCCCACTAGGGCGGAAGGGAAACCATAAAACCGCCCCGGAGAGGCGACGGCGAGCAGAAACGGCGGGCAACCATCATCGCCAAAGCGAAAGGAGGGTGGGGTGAAGAAGCCGGATGGGGCGGGGGGGAAATTCGGGAGAAAAGGAGGCTCCCATGCACTGCAGCAGCAGCCCGTCAACAACCCCAGAAGTCCCGACCTCAGCCGCAGCCCCCTTGCCCAGTGCCGGCCTCTACCTTGCGCCGGTGCCGCTGCTCCTGCTATTTCTGCCGCCACCGGTGACAAACGCCGCCCGCCACCGCCCAGATCCACCCCGCGCGCGCGCCCCCGCCCCCACACTTCCGCGATGCTCCCTTGGCGTCACTTCCTTCCACCGGCAGGCGGGCTATCCCGGCTGCCACCCGCCCTCCGCGGAGACGTCACGTCCGGTGAGCGGGCCTCGCATTGGCTTCTAAAGCGGAGGCGGGAAAAGGGAGCCGAGCCCGATCATAGAGAGAGCGCCCCAACTCCTAGAGTATCTACCTATATAGAGATAGGGAGACGGGAAAAGAGGGCGGGGGGAAATTCCCTTTTTCCCCGCCCGGCGGCCATCTTGGGGGGGGGGATGGCGGACTTTTGTCTCCTGTGCGCCGGGCGGATGACGCTCTTCCATTGTGTGGAGAGAAGGAAGTAGAGGCTTTAGGGTCTGAGTCCTTTTCTTCTAGCGCTGGAGGAAGGCAGAGGAGGAACGGGTCGGTGGCGAGGGGACTATGAGCGGAAGGCTCCCTCCTCTTCACTGCCGTCAGGTTTTTGCAGCAGCGGCCAACGTTGAGAGTTCCCTCATCCACCCCACGTTAAGTGACCATCGCACCCTTCCATTGTTCCTCCTATACATTTTCAGCTAACAGGAATTGTTTTTGCTACCACCCCACAGCTTGGCTTTTAAATATTGCCCCCACCCCATTCCTCCCCCCGTCCTTGTTTGGCGAGCCTCGCTTCCTCATAAGCGTAAGTATACTTAGGATTTTAGCGGTAAACACAGGTCATCTCAGCAGAGGATTACTTCTCACCGCCATCAAATAAAAACTTTTTAAAAAAATTAATGCCGAATTGACGTGCAAGAATACGAGACACACATTTGGAAACGCCGTTCAGCTTTTTGGGTAAACACATAAGAGCGGACCACTGAACAGTTAGGAACTATTAGGCGTAAGCAACTCCTAACGCTTTCTTAAATACAGCCTGCATTTATGAAGGCATGATCCATTCCAGCGAGTGTTGGACACACAGAGAACACTGAGAACTGCTCCCTGATTAAACTATGCCAATAGATTTTTATTAATTTGCACTACATGAACTGTGTGCCCACTCATGAACAAGTCCAAATCAAGCAATAGCCCACCACCTCATTAAATTTGTTTTTCAAGGAACAACAAACTGAATCCCTATGGTATTTAAAATACTGTAATCCTAACAAAATGCAGTTCTTGCAACTACTAAAACGTAGTGTAGCACAGTGGTGTTTTATAGATGTTTAGCTGCAACTTTAAAATGTACCTGGAAAGGGCAGTAACTCTTTGCTAAGTATGCACATGTGCAGCATGTATTAAAACAATTGTTAAGTACCGTATATTCCCTATTAATTCTGTAGTGTGGGGCTTTCCTCCATTGCCCTTTAGTAGCTCAGCATATTGCTAAACAGAACCAAAATGGAGTTAAGGGTTAAGAATCTCAAAAAAGCTGGTACTATTCTGAAATGAGAAACTAGTCTTTTATAAAATGAGTATCATTTTAAGCAAACGTTCTACTATACACACACACAACAGTCCTCATTAAATGGGATGCAGGGAACTGATGTATATAAAGTTTTTTTGTATATAAAGTTCTTTTTTAAAAAAATAGCCTCGTTGCAATTGAGCATTAATGTTCTAGGCAGGGTATAATTTCAACTCGCTATGAATACAAAACAGAATGCACCCAAGTATCTGGAAATAAGTTGAAAACTTGTTCTTAAAAATATAATTAACACAACCTTCTATGACTATCTGAATCTTGTACAGAAAACAGTTATTTTTCCTCATTACCTTAAATCAGGAATGGCTAACTATGACTACTAGTCATGTTGGTTCTGGTTAGATAAGGAGCTGAGAGTTCAAAATCGGGAAGGTTACTAGTCGTCCCCCCCCTTCCAGTCATATTTTCTACACCAATGGAGTTAACACATCCATCATCACTGCATGCCTTAACTTAGCCAATGTCAGGTTTTCCCAACTGAAATTTTCACCCAGTATTTAGTATCATAATAGGTATTTATGGAGATTTGTTTGATCTTGACAATTTGTTGCACATAATTAATGACAGATCACAATGTCTAGCAAGTATCTACACTTCTTGTATGCAAAGCTTTCCCCCTTTTGGTTTTGTTAAATGTTTTTCCTAGAAATGCAAAGATCAAAGATACTTCTGTAATTTTGGTACCATTTCAGATTGATGCATTCCTACTCTCACCTTCAGCATTAGGAAGCTGTGGTGCTGAAGTGAAAGTGTGCCAAAAACCATGAAGACATCAATTCTTTCATATCCGAAGCTGATAACTGGTGGAGAGAGAGAAACCTGTATCCTTGGGTGGTGGTACTGGAACAATGTCTCTATGAATGGCTTGAAGTTAATGCCCACCAAACATAGAAGATAAAGATCCCCTTCACCCGACCACAATATTACAATATGACTACAGTATATTATAACCCACTATATCAGTAGTGAAAAAAGACCATAATAAATGCCACCAAACAGATGTACTTGAAATAAGAATTCAATAGGGAATTGCAAGTTGAAAGACTAAATCTTTACTTGGCATGTTGGAGTCACTGAGTTTTCACAGCAACTTATTTTACAGTAAAAATACTGAGGTGGGACCAGCACTGAACTTTGGAATCAAGTGTTAAATACAAAAACGACTTTAACAAGAAATTTACTCCCTCTCATGACCACTAAGGGTGGAGCTTTTTCACTGGAGACCACCATCCTCTCCTTGCGAAAGCAGTCACACCAGTTGGCTTTAGCACAGACAAAGAAGAGTCAGCACACAGGAGATGGGGAATATACAGTTTACAAGCCCATACGGGGGCAGAGGGTAGGAGAGAGACCTGAGAGAACAGAATCCCTCCCCTTAGGAAGGGCAATCAGCACCAACTCTTTTGCTAGGGGCCTGCAGCCAGACACCTGCTCCTCTACCTGTCTTGGCTTCTGCAGCCCCAAGACTAGGTTCCAGCTGCAACAGGAAGCAGACATTTACAGCTCTAGACACATTTCTATTTTATTACTGCCAAGGTGAAAAAGCCATCTTGGCCCAACAGGCAACCAGTAAAATTTTTCCCAAAAATAACTCGGTACAAAACAGATCTGTCTCAGAATTTAAAAAAAAGAGAGAGAAAGAAACCTTTACATGAGTTTGAAACCTATTCCAGAACATAAAAGTAAAACAAATTCCATTCTTGATATTAGTAGCCGCTGCCGCCATCCACCCTTCTTCTCCCACTGGGGAACATGGAATGAGATGTCTGCAGTCCTTCCCATGCACAAGATGCGCCAACAGCTTTAACTGGTGTCCATCTAAGAGAAAGAAAACAGTTTTAGTTGGCTGCCACCAGCTAAGTACCAAGACAAGAAATCCAGATAGTCAGGGCACTTCCCCAAGCAGCACAGTACAACCAGAACCTGTGCAGTACTGTTTAACCATTAACAAAATGCTTTTAAATAGCTTTTCACTGCATCATTAATTTCTGCGCATGTAGGCAAAGTTATTTAGCCAAGAAAGCAATCTGCACTTTCCCCAATATATCTCAAACCTTTATAATATCACACATCTTTATACCTCAGTGCTGAGGAAAATAATTCTCTAATACATTTTCACTAACAGCAGAAAGTGAATAGAGTTCACAACAGCCTTTCCCAACTGGTGCCCTCCAGATGTTTTGGACTACAACTACCAGCAGCCCCAACCAGCACGGCCAACAATCAAGGATGATAAGACACTTAGTCCAGCAACATGTGAAGTGCAGCAGTTTGGGGAAGGCTGCAAACATGGCATGTACATAAATCTCCACTCAAAACTGCAACCAGTTACAGAATACTAGAGAAAGCTTAAAATCTGCATCCAAGTTGTATTTTGTACTCTGGAAACAGATGGCAGAATCACAATTAGCTGGCCTCTTCTATTAACTAGCATGTACTTTACAGTCCTGCATATTTAAATTTAGGTTTGGTTCTTGGATTTCAGTTCCAAGTAATGACTCATGATGGTAGCAGGAAGATGGTATGCAGCAAAGTCTACCCAGATTGACTTCTTTACAGGGCAGAAGTGTTAATAAAGAACACCATCCATCGCTGAGTTGAATCAGCAGCTGTGAAAATAGGATTGTGCAGCATGACTATGAAACATGCCTAGAGCATGACAGCTGATAGAGCACAGCAGAACGTGATACACTCCACAACCACAGGCTGTGTTCTATCAAAGATACCAAATCTAGTGAGTCACCAAATTCACCAGACTGAGTAGCACTCCACAAGAATCATAGTTTGCTACACTGTAGGAACTGACTCCACAGTTGCGCAGCTAATTCTTGCGCACACAGGAGGGAACACATGGAAATCACTTGGAAACTAAGCAAAAAAACTACAGACTGCTCTGCTTTAGTGCTGTGCTATCTCCAAATGTCTTACTTTATGTGAAGTTGCACTTTTTCTCTCAGATGACTAATGCATGTATGCCAGGCTCTGCCATCAAGCTCACCTCCCTCTCCCCACCGCCATTCACCATCCCTCAACTATTACTTACCCTGGCATTGTAAGCATCCAACTGTGCATCCAATTCTTCTGCAGAGAGCTGCTGTTTGGAACTCCTGCCAGCACCTCTACCTCTGCCCCTGTTGCCACGGCTGCCTCGTCTGCTGCCACCGCCAAAGCCACCCGAACCACCACGGTTTCTGGTCATGCCTCCTCTATTTACACTAAAAGCAAGAGATAAGACTGAATTACAGCAACCTACAAATAGAAACTGCATTACAGTAACCCACTGAAATAAATTTCAATCTACACCCTTCACAAAGAACTTCGTAGAGAAGCTGAGTATGGTAATGTTAACATAACTACAATTTAAAAATCATGCTCCATGTTGTAAAATGACAGTGGGAAGTATATCTATTATTTAATCTATAGGAATCAAAAATACAAATGAACAGGGTCTGCACTAAAATAATAATAAACATACAGTATAGTTTATTAATCAATGTGAAACATCAAAAGACAAATCTCCTACCTCTGTATTGGTCTCCTCTGTGTATCTATCTGTGATGTAACCAGCTGGATATTCATGGGACGTCCTAGGAAAAATAAAAAGAACAAGTGTTTACAGCAACCTTATAAGCAAGTTCATAAAAATTACTGACCTGAAAAAATATATTGGTCTGCTGACCCAAGAGTGAGGCAGGATAGAATTTTTCATCCTTCCTTCACCTGCCTGCTCACTTACCAGCATGAAATTCCATGCACTTGGTCAGCATGTTACTGTCGCCTATGTGTATGAGCAGATTTCTCATTCATACCTTCTCCCACCCACTGAATAAATACCTAGGTGAACATAAAATACATACCATCCAGGGGAACTCCGTTGTACTGTTTCATAGCCTTCAGTGCATCTGCCTTTCTCTCAAAATGGACATCTGCTGTACCTAGACTACGCCCAGAACGGTCATAGTGCACTGCTGCCTTCTTCAATGTCCCAAATTCTGCAAAAAGCTCCTAGAAAGCGAGAAAGCAAGATCTCATATATTAAGGACACAGTAAGAGGTTCTTGCAAAATATCAATAACAGATGGGCCAAAGAATAGAAGAGCAGACCTTTCTGTTCTCCGTGACATTTTGTTTTTTATTGTAGCCTCATCAGAAGCAGTAACAAAGTCTAAACTCCATTTAATTCCTTATTTTATAATTACATTTATATTCCACCTTCCCACTGAGGACAAAGGGAGCACATGCATTTCTCTTCCTCCTCATTTTATCATCACACATCAACTTGTGAGGTAGGTTAGGCTGAGACAGTGACTGGTCCAAAGTCATCCAGAGTGGGAACCTGGTTCCCCAGGTCCTTGCCCAACACTCTTAAGCACTACACCTACACTGGCCATATCTGTGTACTACATCTCAGCTAATACATTAGGATATCCTTGGTTAAAGTACAAAAACATTAAAGAAAATTTCCTATACTTCCTCCAAATTTCCTAAAAAGAAAAAAATAGTTTTGCACCAATAACTCAGATAGGAAGCGAAGGAAATTTGAAAGACAGCATATAGACCTGGATAATATGGCTAAAACAAATGCCATGAAATAAACTTTTTAAATGGCTGATCGGATTGAAGTCCCATGTCAATCAAGAATTTCAAGAGGCACCTTTCTCTTCTTAAGACAGTGCCCACATAATGCTTTTATATGTACTCAAAAGAGGAGCACCAGAATATGCTAACTGAAGCTGCATGCCATCCCAAACTATGGGGGGGGGCGGTTTAAGGGCAATTACTTATTGTCCCATAACTGCTCTTTTCTGGAAACTTACTGTTGAAGAAGGGTGGGGAAATGTAGTAACGGATCAGGGAGAAGTTAGTACTACACAAGGGAAATCTAGAACAGCAATAGGAAACTACAACATGAGTAAAATAACTAAACAACCAGCTACAACTATCCAACTCCTGTTGGCTCCCTCTTATTAAAGACAAAAGAGAAAGTACCTGTATATCTGCATCCGATACTCCAAAATCCAGATTAGAGACGAGCAGCTTCCCGCCTGTCTCGACACCAGCCCCAGCACCGAAGCCACTCTCGAAGAGATCGTGTTGCCACTTTTCTGGGAGTTGCTTTGGCTGCGACGAGAGACAAAACCCGGTCAGTACAACGTAGCGTCCCACATAAACGGCGGCCCCATTGTTCTGCGTTTCTGCTCAACCCGGAGGCGGAAAAACCCCTTCAATTCCTCGCCCCGGTTGCCGTCCAGAAGCGTTCCGAACTGGGCCTACGCGCGCCAGGAACCCGAAGCAACTCCGCCGCCTCCTCCTCCTCCCGCCCAACCCTCTTATCTCCGCGTGGGGAGACCCCCCTCGACGCTCCCCCAAAGAGACGGAACAATTCCCGAGCCGCCGGTTCCCCAAGAAAGTTCACAAAACAAGCGGCCGGAGCCCAGTTCCACCCCGGGTAAAGGGGGGGCTCCGTCCGCGTCCGCTCGCCCAGGGACCTACCCGGCTGTAGGGCGCAGGCCTGTTCCTGCCGCCTCCCCGGGACAGCGCGCCTCTGTTCCGGACGGGGCCGCCCCCGCCTGCCCGCCCAGCTCCGCCTCGCCCGGCTCCGCCGCCTCGCCCCGCAGCTCCCCTTCCGCGGCCTCGGCCGCCGCCGGCTCGGCCGCCGCCGCCCCGCTGGCTCCGGTTCAGCTTGATAATGTCGTCCAGAGACATATCCATTTTGTCGCCCATGATGGCGGCTCCCTCCGGCTCCCGGGGCCTAGACTTCCGGCCGCGCTACACCGGGGACCGGATGCGGATAAGGCGGGGAGGACGCGAAAGCCGAGCGAGAGGAGGAGGGTGGGGGCGGGGAGAGAGAGAGAGAGAAGGAGCGCGCACGTGCAGTCTCGGCTGGGCAAAAGAAAGAAGAGGTAGCAGCAGGCGCCGTTGTCGCGCGGGGCTTTATGGGAGCTGGGCCCGCAAGGAAACATGGGAAGTCCCGTCAAGGGGCGGGACTTCCGGTACGAGGGGAGGTGAGCTTGGGCGCGGCGGTTGGAGTACGACGGAGGGTTGCGTTGAGTTGGGTTTTTATCCTTGCTACCCCAGAGTCTGGCTGTTCTCCTCGTACCGCTCTGCAGAGGGTTGGACTAGATGATCTTTGGGGTTCCCCACCTATCAATGCTCCCTTGCTGCCCATTCATTGGTTCCCAGGCCTTCTAAATACTCCTCTTCTGTGAGCTCGACCCCTTAGTCTGCACCCCCAACTGAACCGAAACTTGTGTATTTGCATTTGCTCGCATTCATACTTTGCTTCCGTCTCTACTTTCTGGTCTTTCTGTCGTTTCCCTGACTGCTGAAAGTTAAGACGGTATTGTCTCTGGAGCGGATACTTTTATATGTCTTGTTACTCTCTCTTGCTTTAGAACCTCATAAAATGATACAGAAGTGACAGTGGTGCAATATTTTTATTTAGACTGTTATAAGAATTCTGAGAATAAATCTTCATAAATGCACAAGGTAAACACACATATAAGTATATAAACCACTTGTCTGAAATAGTACAGGAGAGCAATTCCTGAGCCATTGACTCTTAATAACCCCAACTATTTCCTCTGCAGAAGGAAATAGATTGGAGAAGCATTTGCCAGGAGTTCTTTTTGCTTACAAACCCTGTATGGACGGCACATTTGTGTATGAATAGGGTGGGCCTGTGAACTGGATGCAAAAACCAAAGTACTAACCATTTCAAAAGAATGGCAAGATTGCCCAGGTAATGCAATCAGTAAAACATCAGATATCCTGGCAATCAGTAAAACATCACATATCCTGAAGAGAAGCCACACCCTCAAATTTCTGTGGTAGACAACCTCTTTCTGTGATGTGTGTTTGATGCTTTTAGAGTAGTCTTTGGCTAAGAGATTGGGCAATGTCTATTTAAAGGGATTTGCACACCTTTGTTCTGGGCCTCACCTCCTTGGAAGGAGAGGGGAACTGGTGCAACAGAAAAATAAAGATCTGCCAACCCCCAAATTTTTCTACAACAGAACTAAAGACAATGCCACAAAACTATTTGCTACAGATTGGATGTTAGGAGAATGGGAGAGGGGACCAAAAATATATTCAGGGGCATATTTTACTGGCCTGTTGTAGTACCTAAGGTAAAGTGAGGTAAGTAAAGGAAAATGTAGTCCTTTTAACAGTGCTGGAGATGTTATGTTTTTCTCTTTGCCTTTCAAAGAACTCAGGTGCTCCATTTGTTTATTTCTATTGCTTAATATCCTTAACTAAGTTAAAATAACTTCTTTTCCTCTCCCCATTTTGTTTGTTAGCTTAATATCTAGCCTCAGAAAGAGTAATGGTGTATCTGAAGAAGTGTGCATGCACACGAAAGCTCATACCAAGAACTGACTTAGTTGGTCTTTAAGGTGCTACTGGAAGGAATTTGTTTTGTTTTGACTATGGCAGACCAACACGGCTACCTATCTGTAGGTGGACTCAAAAGCTCCCTTTTCCTATTTGATGTTTTAGAATGTACTAGTAAAGATACTACTGCTGCTTTTGGACAGACATATTTACCTGCAAATTTTGTTTGCTAGAAAGCAGTAACAAAATATCAGAGCTAAATGTCTGCAGTCACCTGAACTGCTGCCCCCAAATCTTATGCCTAATAGACCTGTCTTAATTTGGGACTTCACTATAGGGAAATGGCAAGTAACATTTATGTAGCCATCTGCATTGTTGTGCTCATATCTGTAATAGCTCAGCCTTTCCTATAATGGAGTTTTAAGATAACAGTACAGCATAGAACTGATAAGGCGGGACACCTAAGAATTGTCCTAGCACTCTTGTAAACTGAGAAAGTGGCCAAATGTTTTTATCTTGCTGTTCCCTATCTGTAAATTTGACATACTCTCGAGTCTTCTTCATAGTGTGAGGTGTTGTTGTTGTTGTTGTTTAATCATTTGGTCGTGTCCAACTCTTCGTGACCTCATGGACCAGAGCACGCCAGGCACTCCTGTCTTCCACTGCCTCCCGCAGTTTGGTCAAACTCATGCTGGTAGCTTCAAGAACAGTGTGAGAATAGTGTGAGGTAGTCAAGATATTTGAGTGAAATTGTGCAAAAACTCTCAACATCTTTAGAGAAATGTGAAGAATGTACAGTTCTGAAGATCGCAGTCTTTTTAACTTGGAAGATCTGCAGAAACAGAAAATGTCTTATTGGACCTTTTACTTCTTCCCGCAGGTGCTATCTTAAGCTTTGTACGCAGTCTGGACACAATGAAAGTGAAAATCAAGAGCTGGCATGGCGTTGCCTCTTGGCTCTGGGTTGCCAATGATGAGAACTGTGGCATTTGCCGGATGGCCTTTAATGGCTGCTGCCCAGACTGTGAGTATCAGTTCACTGGGATTTTCCTTAACCTTTGTGCACCATCTTCTCCCAACTTTGCTCTAATGGAACCTATGTTTTGCAGGTAAAGTGCCTGGAGATGACTGTCCCCTAGTGTGGGGCCAGTGTTCCCACTGCTTCCACATGCATTGCATTCTCAAATGGCTTAACTCCCAGCAAGTCCAGCAACACTGTCCAATGTGTCGACAGGAATGGAAGTTCAAAGAGTGACACTGGCAAGATTTCTTCCTCTCCCCAATACCTCTTTGGCTTTTGTGGACTGATTCCCCCCCCCCACTCCCTTCCCCAAGCTTGGCGAGCTTGCTACTTTATAATGCCACACGTACCTTCATCCTCCCCAGAGCTGCTGAAGAGAAAGGTGGATGTGGGAACACAGCTACTACATGTTACAATATCCTATGTTTTTTCCTCTGTTTGTGCTGTGATCACAAGGTCTCTACAATGTATGAAGTATAAGACTATGCTGTTTGGAAGGTTAGAATATCAGACAGGCAAATGTCATGAGAGATTTGTGCTATTTTACAACATCTGAACCACCTCGTTAATGTTTATGTCTGTCTCTTGGTGAATTGCCTTGGTAATGCACATGAGGTGCTTGCAAATGAGGCCGGATTTCAGGGAGCTGCTTTGCTCAACTGCACGAAAGGTTAAGAAAGCTGTTCTAAATCTTCTTGTTAAACTTATACCCCAACTATTGTAGTCTCTTTAAAATTATTTGTAATTTATTTGTAATTATTGTTTAACAATAAGAAAAGCAAACATCACCAACTATTGCATTCTGAGGCGTGAAGCAGTTAACCTCTTTTCTGTTCCTTACAAGTAGCACTTATATATGAACAAGGATTCTTGGTTTCCTGTTGCTATGTAGCCCCACTGATATCAGTATGATTTGGTCCAGGATCTAAGCTTTTGAGTGTAAATAGTGTTAGATATTGGGGGTTGCTCTAGGCTTGTGTCCTCGTCTTACTACACATTTGGCCTGCAGTACGATAATATGTTTGTTCCCAAAAGGCTGTAATACCAGATCTTTCTGATTGCCAAGTGCTTGCCCACAGTGAGTTACCATTTGTACATGGGATGGTTCCAGTAAATTTTGTGAGTCATTCCTTTAATGTTCCTGCCTCCTTCTTTCATCCACATGGGGGTTCTTCAAGAGTGCAGTTTTCTTATCTGTGGCCAATGCAGTGAGGTGATCGGATGTGACCTGTGGGGAAGGGGGATGTCCTCATTCTTCTTAAAAGCTTAACTAAAATTACTTTTAATGGGAAAAATACTCTTGCACTAGCTTAGCTGTGTAGCCACACAGCCTACAGACCAGCTGTTTGTGATGCTTCATCCTGGCTGTTGGGTGCCCAGTCCTTTCTGCTGTGTATGCTACCCCCGCCTGCAATGTGTAATTGGCGCCCCTTTATGGCACCCAAATGAGAAGGTGGTGTTAGTAAACGGTTCCAAAATGTGACCTTTTGAACACAGAGCATTGTATTGCTAACAAAATGGTAAGCTTACTCTCCTAAAGGGAAAATTTCCAGAGGCAAAAAGGCTACCTCTCAGTGCCCCCAAAGCCCTCCGCAGCTTTGAGAGATGTGTCCTTTCAAAGCAACCACGCTCCAAAACAGTGATAGACTCAAAACAAGTTTAAAAAAGGTCACAGAATTTCACTTCAGTTAACCTATGTTCTACTTCAGTGTTTCTAAAATACAATGAGGCCCCACTTTTACACCCAAAAAAGTTTATTCTAGGGTGCAACAGGGTGAGAAGTGCCTGCCTGAAGTATAGCCTGCCCTTTGTGTTTTCTCATGAGTCACTGTTTTGTATCTGTTTTGCAGATAGCCTACAATTTATGCAGGGGTTATGTTCTGGGGATCGCTTCTAAATGCAAAATCATATAGTCACAATGTGTTGGGTTCAGTGGCAGGTGGAACTGCCAGATATTTTTCTTGAGAGATATTTTCCCCTTTTTATTTTTATTATTGCCAGGTGCATAGAGCTGAATGGAAACAAGTTAAATGTGTGTAAGTTGTGGGCTTACTCTGTTAGATGAGGGCTAGCGCACAGCTGCAACTCATGCATAGGCCCAGTGGGCAACAGAAACCTCTGAGAATTCTCCCATATGTGAGGGAATGATCCAGCTGCATCCAAATGCAGAGATGTTGCAGAATTTCCTATCGCCAGCAGTGGCTGGAAGGAAGCAATGCAAGAGCAGAGATGCCAATGTCACCCTCCTGTTTATTATTTAGACTCGGGAATATCTTAATTTATTTCTCATTATATCAAATTTGGTGATTACCGTTCAACGCGTTTATATAGTTACTACAAAAGCAAGAGTTACAGGATTATTGTGTCTAAAATTCTTCACTTTGTTCTCGGTCTCCCAAGAGTTCTGCAATGGTGCTGGTTGACTCCTTAGCTCCAGCTACTGTGGCCAGTGGTCAGGGATGATCAGAGTTGTGGTCCAGTGATACCTGGAGGACTACATTCCGTTTACCTGTTTTAAAGTATTTCACACTTAATGCTTTCTTGCAGGAAAGCCTTGGTAACTTGAAATTTGCTCTTTGTCCAATATATCAACTGAGGTGCCAAGTATGGTTCATGCTGTCATTTCAATCTGCAGAAAGTGTTGGCGTTGTTACAAAGTATGTGTCTGAACCCAAATGCATGTCCAGCACTCACATGCATACACAAGAGGTTTAGGGTCTTTTGCTAGAATTATGACATGTGTCTGTATGAATATGTGTTTTCTCCTAACCCCTTGCCCACAAAAAGTTCTTACACAAACGACTTAAAGAAAACTCGGTTTATTGTTATATGAAATGAAAGTGACAGAAAATATATAGATGTTGCTTCAGAGAGCAAAATTACAAATTAAGCAGGCCGCAAATTCTACAATACATACACACCTTGATCTAAAGAGTGAAAGAATCCCCAACGTTTCTCAAAATCCTTTAGAAAGTGAGTGTGACAGTTTTCCCACAGTACCCACACTAATAGTCAAGAAATGGAGGAGGAAGGATATGCCTGTCCTTAAGGGAAAGTGAGTGTGGGTTCCTTGAGAGTACTAAGTTCCTTGTCTGAGCTTGGAGAGCTAACCATTGAAGACCCAAGATATTTGTACTAATTTTAGCCTATTCATTCTAATGGAGAAGGGAGAAAGGCTTTGAGATGAGCAATTCCTGTACCAATTGTTCTATTATTTCTTCCCAGATTTTCCTGCCTCTTTCTCATTTTGTTTATACTGCTTAATGTAACACTGGAAGAATATAATCCTAGTAAGCAATGACTAAACTAGTTACCCTTGTTTGCTTCCTGTCTTACAGTTAATCTTATCATTTCATCTGTGCCACACCCATTCTTTAGCAGGTGTTGATTAGATTTTACTGGGGTGGCGCTGTGGGTTAAACCACAGTCCAATTAGAATTTAGATAGCACCATGGTTCTCACCTTTTCAAACCAATCTGTCAGTCTATGTCCTTTGGAAAGAGATTGCTGTGGCCACTTTGAAAACTCTGGTGTCTGTTGTTGTTGCAGATAATAAATAGTCTTGTGGTCACGAGGAATTGGGCTGAGGGTTTTCCATCATTGGGTCTGCATTAACATCTGTAGAAGGGATATCCTGTAAGGGGCAGGGTTTTGGGGACTTAAAAACACAGAGAATATCCTTGCGTTTTCTTGGGAAGCTGCAAATCATAAAAAAATCTTAGAGTTAAGCATTTTATTCATTTCAATATTATTATCACCTTTTCATATAATTACTACTGTTATTTTCTCCTCAGTCTGTTTAATTTATTTCACTTAGTTTGGCTGTGGAAGAAACGAAGGGACAAAACTTTTGTTAATTTGGACACAATTGCCAAGTTATTAAATATTTTCCTTATGCGGGTTTGAGTCTTCTTAGAGATTCACGTATCCTGTTTGAAAGGGGAAATTATTTCATGTGAAAATCTCTGTCAGGAAATGCTGTTCCTAAAATGCATAGGTATATACACACAAAACAAAACCTATTATAAAATTCATTAAAACCCTTTTTTTTCTTTTTATAAGTAAAAACTACTCAAGAGACAAACTTATAGTAGGACTACTCTGATATTTATACTTGTAGAAAAAAATTGGCATGTTAGATTTGGAACTTGGCAACCTCTTGACTTTTGATGATCCAGTACTTAACCCCTTTTGTTTTTCCTTAAGTAGCCCCTGGAGCAAAGGACACATAAGGGTGATTTCCCTCAATGGTTCCAAGTTTACATAAATAAATTTGAATAAATTTCTCCTTGCAGTCAGCTGTCTCTCCAAACCTCCTTTTTTCTTTTCCCTCTCTCCCCCCCCTCCTCTCTTTTAAGCTGACATAGCCTCTGTGCATGTGCAGAGTTCATGTTTCAGCAAATCTTTTATACCATTAAAAGTGTTACATCTTTTGGGTAATTACCATTTGAATAAAGGAAGGGAAGGGTAAGGAATACATTTTAAAATAGGGTTAGATTTAAAACAAAAAGAGAAACCCAGCAATTCAACTTTTCACCAAAGCCAGCAATAGAAGTTGGTCAAATTAAAATTGTTAACTCATTTCTAAGGAATCATGTTTCCTGCAGCCCAGGCAAAGGGAATTGGAAGTATCTGCCTCTTTTATGTACAGGAAATTAGGGTGCAGGTCTCTATAAAAAATGTGGGCTATCATTTTGTGTGCCTCCCCCCGGTCATTCATGGAACAATCACTCATTCCTTATTCCCTTATGTATGGGTAAAAATGGCCAGAGTGTCAGAATTCATAAGATCTTTAACATTCTCAGTCATTTCAGCCTTACCATTTGCAAACAAATTTTTCTGCCCTTTATTTACAGGGGTGGTCAAGGCTCATTCTACTTGATTATGAATTTGTATGTGCTTAAACTCTGAATAGACTTTGAAGTCTGATTTTAAATAATAGACAAAATGGTAAAAATGGTAGAGAATGACTCAAATGCTTGCTATCACCAGCTCTGCTTCAAAACATCATGGCTTTCGCATCTCACCCTTAAAAACTCTCTACTGTATTCTAAACTCTGAAAACCAGTCTTTCCATCTTTCTGTACCAGAAAGCAAAGCTGGGCTGAATTTCAACCCATCATCATACACCAGAACTTAAGAATTACCCTCCAATGCTTGCAGACACATTGCACATAGCCATAAATTGGGAGTGGGAAGGTACCCTGGGGTCACCTAGTCCAACACTTTAAAATACAGGGTTCATAGCAAGATTTGCACTACAGCAACCTTCCTGCCTCTTACAATCTGAATTCAGAGTTCCTACTGAATGCTTGAGGTCAATTTGTTCAGAACTTTTTTTATGTGGGGTTTCAGACATGTGGTTTATATATTTATGTACATGTTTGCTTGGTACATTTATGAACATTTATTACATATCTAAGACCTTAAAATATTTTTCTGCATGGTCAAAGTGGGAAACCTCCCCATTGTCTCCTTCCTCACAAATCCTGTCTTAAGGGCACATTTAAAATATGAATAGGGTGTGAGCCTGTGACCTGGCTCAGGAACTAAGTATTTATCATTACAAAAGACTGGCCAGGCTCCCCAGGGTATCCAATCAAGTAAGCGTTAACAGGTAACCTGCCAGACAGGAGATAAACAACGCACTCAGATTTATTTTGATTGAGGTATGATGTGTCTGGGGGGTGGTCTTGAGCTACGCCCCTTCTGTGATGTATGTATGATGTTTCTGGGGGTGGTCTTGAACTCCAGGGCGGGCAATTTAAAATGTCTATATAAGGGCGGACACACCTGGGTTCTGGGTCCTCCTCCTTCTCCTGCCTGTGAAAGGGGCACCTGCTGCAACAGTTCAATAAAGATCCGGCTTACTAGCTGCTTTGCTTCTCAATAGTCTCTGGTTGGCCTCTGTTATTTTTCTCTGACCGATGGAGAACCTGCAAAGGACTCTACATGGGCTCTTGTGTATCCCATAAGGGAATAAGGGCAGATTTCCATTTATTACAGTAAACAGTTCCACCAATGGGGCACTGCCACAGAGTAGGTTCTGCCTTGCTGCTGCCCCATGGGCCATATCTTTGTGGTATCTGTTAGGATATAGTTTCGTTCCACCTTAAAAGGGAACAGGCATGACTGTTGTGTGTCACATGCCTGTTTACTTCCAGCGTTTGCTGGGAACTTCCATTTGTATATAGCTGTTGTATTGCTGCTGTTTTGCTGGACACGAAGGGAAGCAGACATGTTTTTTCCTTTGTTCCTGCTGCTGAATAAAATGCTGTAATATGCTGCTTACATATGACTCTGTCTGCCTCTTCTGTTGTGAGATTTACACACTCTGCTGACAGAGCGTGCACGGGTCTCTAAAGGTATCTGAGGCTCATGTCGCTGATTGATGCTGTTCCAAGGGAACCCAGTAATTGTTTGGCTGCTGGCCGGTGGCTGGAGCCAGCTGGGGACCCCTGACCATTAGGTCCAGTTGTGATCGACTCTGGGGTTGCAGCGCTCATCTCGCTTTATTGGCCAAGGGAGCCGGCGTTTGTCCACAAACAGCTTCCGGGTCTGTGGGAAAATGGTTGTTTGCACATAAGAGCATGGGCAAAAGTTTATTATTGCAAGGATGATTTCATAGCAGAATGCATTGCTTGGAGCATGAACAACGTGTGGACAGCTCATGCTGCCCCGATGATTGGTCCACGTAGCATTGCCTGATCGACTACGTGGGCCTGGTGTGATGGCATGGCATTGTCCTTATCTGCCGGCTGAGAGAAAAGTTGCTTCTTGGTATTTGTATCTTTTTGGCTACACAAAATAAATGTTTGGCTGCAGCAGCTCCTGAGGCAGTCAGATTTCTTCAACCCATCTTTGCGTGAGACTGATTATTACTGATGGCGAGCAGGTTCTCGTCACGGGTCATGTGGCCAGCATGACTAAGCCACTTCTGACGAACCAGAGCAGCGCACGGAAACGCTGTTTACCTTCCCGCCATAGCGGTACCTATTTATCTACTTGCACTTTGACGTGCTTTCAAACTGCTAGGTTGGCAGGAACAGGGGCTGAGCAATGGGAGCTCACCCTGTCGCAGGGATTCGAACCGCGACCTTCTGATCGGTAAGTCCTAGGCTCTGTGGTTTAACCCACAGCGCCACCCGTGTCCCCTTAAACTTCAACCTTATCAACTGCATAATTTCTAGGAAAAAATAACAGTCAAGACTAAACAATGATCCCAGTCAACTATGCATTAAAATTGCAACCCAAGGATCCAATATGAAATCAATGGTACATCTATCAATCTAAGTCGTTTTGAACTGTAGCATCACAAATTCGACCTGGTACTGTATCCCTGGGCAAAGGAATTTGTCCTATAAACTAATCGTGGTCAGAAGCTGCCTCTCTTCAAATGAGCTGGTACCATAGCTGCCTGCCTGTGCAAATGAAAAAACACCACAAGAGGGCATTAGAAAACATGACATCTTTTATTCATCATAGGGTATAAAAGCTCTGTACTTTTAGTCCTCTATAAAGAGAATTTTGTTTGAAAGCTCCCTCAGAAAAACTTTAAATGAGCTTTTAATTCCAGATTTGACAAGCGACCAGGATTCTCCCGCACAGCGGTGGAGCCGCACGTAAATAAAAGCCTACTTTGTATTTCCACTCAAGTTAAAGCATATTTCAGCAGCATCTGCTTCAGCAAAGGGACAGCTCCCTGGACCAGAAAACAGGCGACTGGAACAGAGAAAAGGAAGTGAACGTGTGAGCGAGGCAAGGAAACGGGAGAGCACAGCTCATTTCAGAAAAGAGAGAAATTCCAGGGAACATTCAGCTCTTTTTCCTGATTAATTAATCTGGGATAGATACTTAAAATCAAAGCAAATGATAGCATCCCGCAGATGGATGGAAAGGGACTGTCATTGCTTTAGTCCTCTGCGTATGGGTCCTCTTAAGTGAACGATTATTCATCCCAAGGCAGGTGCAAGACTTTAGGGCCGGGTTTAGACACAGAGAAAAAACCCTCCAAAAAAAAAAAAAGAAAGAAAGAAACCACGACTTTTAAATGCTTTTAAATGCCCTATTATAGTAAATTATCCACAAAACTTTATGGAAAGCAGAGATATCTCACTCCTCCCTCCCCCTTATGTCTAGGGGGGAGATCTTCCGCAATTGCCTGCCTGGCAATTCCGCCTTCTGTGGTCTCCTAACCCACAACGCTTTCAAGGTACAGTGGTACCTCGGGTTAAGTACTTAATTCGTTCCGGAGGTCCGTACTTAACCTGAAACTGTTCTTAACCTGAAGCACCACTTTAACTAATGGGGCCTCCTGCTGCTGCTGCGCCGCCGGAGCACGATTTCTGTACTCATGCTGAAGCAAAGTTCTTAACCTGAAGCACTATTTCTGGGTTAGCAGAGTCTGTAACCTGAAGCGTATGTAACCCGAGGTACCACTGTAGTTAGAAGTTTCTTGGGCGCGGGGGAGAAAGGAAGCCAGCCCCTGCGTTGCCTTCCTCGCTATCCAGCCGCGAGCTCCGAGCTCGGGCTGCGCCAGCTGGAAGGAGCTGGCTGAGAAAGCGATACAGGGAGCAGGACATCCGAAGCGGCGTCCACGACGGGAGGCTGCTCGTTGGCAACCCCCTGCCCGCCCGCCCCTCCGGTTCTCAGTCCTGAGCTGGCGGCGTGAAGCTCAAGGGACACGTCTAAAGACCAAGGGAAGGGCCGTCGCGCCTCCAGGGCAGAGCAACTACTTTGCTCGCAGGGGGCGCCCCAGACAGTCCTCAGCAGCATCCTTAAAGGCGAGCTTGTAACCTAAGGTTAACTACGAGGTTGGTGATTCGAGCCCACCCATCGACGGCTGTGGGCTTTGCAGGTGGGGTTGGACTAAATGACCCTCGAGATCCCTTCCAACTCTACCATTCTGAGTGCGCCAGAACCACAGAAGGGCATCCTTCCGAATAAGGCTCAGGATCAGGCCGCCTCCTTCTCTCGACGCAGCCTCGACGCCCCCACACCGCTCCTCTCCCCCGCCCGTCAGGTCTCCCGCAGCTTTGGGGGGCTCCGGGAGGAGGCTGGGCGCCCCGCCTCCGCTCTCGCCTCCCCAATATAAGGAGCCGCCGACGGCGCCGCCTGCCCAAAGAAGCCGCCGTCGTGGCCGAGCGCACCATGCCGGGAGCCGGGACTTCGACGCTGCTCTGCCTCGCCCTGGCCGCGCTGCTCAGCCCGCCCGCCGACGCCTGGTACAAGCAGACGGCCGGACCCAGCTACTACTCGGTGGGCAGGGCGTCGGGGCTGCTGTCCGGCATCCGCCGCTCGCCTTACATGCGCCGCTCCGACGACACCGACAGCAGCAGCACCAGCGCCGAGAGCGGCCCCGCCGCCGCCGCCGCCTCCTTCTTGATGTCCGAGCCGCGCCCGAACCCCAGCGGGCTGCGCAACATGGTGAGCTGCTAGGGGGCGCCCGGATGGTAGTGGGCAGCGCAAGTGGAGCCCCCTGGAAGAGGGAGGGGGTCCCGGGTGGAGAAGGCAGCTGGGGGGGGGGTCTTTTATATGCATTGTGATTTATTTCAATGCATTGCATTGTATATTTATTATTATTGAGTTAGAGCGTACATTAGCCACGCCCGAAAAGTTGTATTCATCAGATAATTATAGTAACAGTATCAATCAGCACTTTCTAACTTTTTAAATTAAAAAAGCCTATATGGTTTTATACCTATATTTTTTTACCTATAAAAATCTGAAATATCTATTTTAATTGTTTTAATGTTGTATTTTAATCTTGTTTTTAAGTTGTATTCATGCAATTCGTTTTTATTATTGGTTGTTAGCCGCCCTGAGCCCGGCCTTGGCTGGGGAGGGCGGGGTATAAATACATTTTATTATTATTTGCTGCTTTTTAGCCAAACAGGCTGTCGGGTCGCGCTGTATCAAGGAGGTGAAGATATTGCAATGATTGGAGGGCCCGGGAGATGCTCAGCTCCACCCTGGGCACATTGAAAGGCTCTTCTGCTCCACGGGGCTTCCTCCGAAGTGCTTTAGGATCGCAGTCGAGCAAGCCTGAGGCTGGTGCCCCCGCCTTGCCCTCTCACTTTCCCCTTTTCCCTTTGCAGGCGGTGTGTGTGAAGGAGGTGGCCCCGGAGCTGCAGAGCTGCCAGCTGCTGCCTGGCTTGCCCAGCGTCATCCAGTGCAAAGCCGATGTCACCGTCTCGCTGGACCCCGCGGACTGCGCCAGCGCTTGAGCCCCGACGGGGCGTCCTTCCCCCTGGAGCCCGGAGCGGGGCATCCGGACGGGGCGAGGAGAGGGAGGGAGGCGGAGGCAGCGGAGGGGGTTGCTCTCCTGCCAAAGCGACCGACTCCGTCCGGGAGTGTGTGTTTTTTCTCCTGCATCTCATAATAAAGGCGCTTTAAACGGCTCTTGTGCTTGCCTGGGTTTCTTGATAAAACAGGTTGAACAAAGTTATTGGCTCCACAGAAGGAGACACCGGGAAGAGAAAGATGACGCTTCTTTGGTCAAAATCTGAGTAAACATAATTACAGTGGTACCTCGGGTTACAGACGCTTCAGGTTACATACGCTTCAGGTTACAGACTCCGCTAACCCAGAAATTGTACCTCGGGTTAAGAACTTTGCTTCAGGATGAGAACAGAAATTGTGCTCTGGCGGCAGCAGGAGGCCCCATTAGCTAAAGTGGTTCTTCAGGTTAAGAACGGACCTCCGGAACGAATTAAGTACTTAACCCGAGGTACCACTGTAACGTGAACTCAGTGAGGCTCCATTCTGACCAGGCATATATCCAGAACAGGCTTTAGGGGTGCTCAGAGGTGCTGCTAGCACCGCCCAGGGGATTTCGCATTTGGAGGACAAAGATTTCTCAGCTCCATCCCTCCTGCCGCTGTTGCAATGGGAGAAGCTGCCGCCAAGCCCAGAAAAGGGAAGAGGGTGCCTTTATCTAGGTCAGGGGTAGGCAAACTAAGGCCCGGGGGCCAGATCTGGCCCAATCGCCTTCAAAATCTGGCCCTCAGACGGTCTGGGAATCAGCGTGTTTTTACAAGAGTGGAATGTGTCCTTTTATTTAAAAAGCATCTCTGGGTTATTTGTGGGGCATAGGAATTTGTTCATTCCCCCCCCCAAAAAAAAACATAGTCCGGCCCCCCACAAGGTCTGAGGGACAGTGGACCGGCCCCCTGCTGAAAAAGTTTGCTGACCCCTGATCTAGGCACTTTCAGAGAAACAGAGTGGGTTTTCATGCTGCTAAAATGGTCCCCAGGTTTCTCCCCTCCTGTTCCCGGGATTCAAAGGCAATCAAGGCTAACCAGGAAGATCAAGTATTTCTAAAAGACTGGAGTAAATTTTTAATATATTTAAAAGACCACTGTAAACAGTTAAAATCATTGGCGGGGATGTAATGACACTTGTAATGTGGAATCAACTATGGTAACTATAGATATATGACAGATGAATAATGGTAAAAGATGCAGAATACTTTATTTCAAATATGGAACCCATGGAGAGAGGGCAGGAGGTCCACAGGTTTGAAAGAACCTTTTATTTTAATGTTTGAAATGGTTAAAGTTAAAATGTATAAAACGATGTAAAACCAATTTAAAAACAAAACAAACACACAAACACACAAAGGCAATCAAGGCTGTAGTCCTCTGCTTGCATTTACCTGGGAGAAAGTCCCACAGAACAGAGTGTAATGCATTTCCACAGAAACGTGCAGTGGATTGCACTGCCTGGCTGCAAGCCAAAGCTTGTTTAGGTAAAGGTAAAGGGACCTCTGACCATTAGGTCCAGTCGTGACCGACTCTGAGGTTGTGGCGCTCATCTTGCTTTATTGGCCAAGGGAGCCGGTGTACAGCTTCTGGGTCATGTGGCCAGCATGACTAAGCCACTTCTGGCAAACCAGAGCAGCGCACGGAAACGCCGTTTACCTTCGCCATTTACCTTCCTGCTGGAGTGGTACCTATTTATCTACTTGCACTTTGACATGCTTTTGAACTGCTAGGTTGCCAGGAGCAGGGACCGATCAACGGGAGCTCACCCCATCGCAGGACCTTTTGATCGGCAAGTCCTAGGCTCTGTGGTTTAACCCACAGCGCCACCCGCGTCCCTAAAGCTTGTTTACATGAAAGCAAATGTACAGGGATTGGTCATTAGTGTTGAGTAAGCAGGGACAAGTCAGGCTGCAACTTATTTTCGTGCAGCAAGGCTGATCCACGAATATTGGCACCATATGGCTTTCCCTATAGTATCTGCCCAACTTAATCACCCTAATAAAAAATAATTAGGGAAATGATAATTTGCATTTTTAATAGAAATGCCTTTTTATCTGTGTTGAAAACAATTCCATGTCACAACGGGGACAGGGTGGTGGTACTAGAACCAATTTACGGTAATTCTTTATTCGGAAATTTTCTTAATTGCTTTATTTTTGAAAGAATCTCAAAGCATACAAAACAGAAGTCAAATGCAATATATTAGTAAATTAAAATAGCACTGTACTATTCAGTCAGTAACACAAAGACACAGCCACCCCAGATCCCTCTATCCAAAATCCTAGCAGGTCACTTTATAGAACAAAGACAGCTGACCAGGAAAAAAAATATATAATGGCCATGATGGCTGGGAGTGATGGGAGTTGGAGTCCAGCCACATTTCAAGAAAGCCACAAGTAATCTAATAGGCCATATTCAAAGGTAAAAGCAAGGTGTAACTGTGGCTCAGTCACATGAGAGAGCTATGAAGATCCTAGAAGGAATGTAGATAGAATGTAGGATCTGCTCTGAACCCATCTTTTATTGGTTCACTTTATTCCTGATGGCAATGGGAGAAGAAGAAGAAGAAGAAGAAGAAGAAGAAGAAGAAGAAGAGGAGGAGGAGGAGGAGGAGGAGGAGGAGGAGGAGGAGGAGGAGGAGGAGGAGGAGTTTGGATTTGATATTCCGCTTTATCACTACCTGAAGGAGTCTCAAAGCGGCTAACAATCTCCTTTCCCTTCTTCCCCCACGACAAACACTCTGTGAGGTGAGTGAGGCTGAGAGACTTCAGAGAAGTGTGACTGGCCCAAGGTCACCCAGCAGCTGCATGTGGAGGAGCGGAGACGTGAACCTGGTTCCCCAGATTACGAGACTACCGCTCTTAACTGGAGAACTTTGTTCTTGGCTAAAGTTTGAATAGTCTTGTCCAGGGCTTTTGCCATTGTAAGTCAAGTCAGGAACTGTGGACTATTTCATACTTATTATTAATAGAGGTTAAACCCATGTCTGTTATGGAGTGGACACTCAGAAATAATATTTATTAATTTCCTAAATTTTATGTATATAAAACTGACTGTGGAAAAATCTCAAAGCAATTCAAAGAAGATAAAACAATAAAATCAAGAAAGAAATCACAACCCTACTTTAAGTCATACAGAAGTTAAAATATTAAAACAGATTAACATCACCACAACTTTCTAAGCATCAGGGTAGGCTTGTCTAAACAGGAACGCTTTTTTGCAGGCGCTGAAAAGAGCACAGCAAAGGTGCCTGCTTGCTTTCAATAGGCAGGGAGTTCCAAAGTGTAGTGCTGCCACGCTAAAAAACCGAGTTCTTACAAACGTGGAATGGGCATTACTGTATGTGGCACCTGTGGTAGTGCCAATTCTGCTGATCGAAGCAGTCAGCTGGTGATCTCTGAGCTGAAGCAATTGTAGTTATCTTAACACTGTACTTGTAAAAGATACATTTGCAAACGTGACTTTTGCATTTGTGGCACAGCTCCGAGCTCTATGTGGCGAACACAATTGTTGCATGTACTTCAGTGTTTACACTGTGTACCCTGCCTGGTTCAGAGCTTCTGCATGTGTACACAGCTATTTCAAAACATCTATGCACATAATAATAAATGCACTTTGGAACTTCAGCCAGTTGAGATCAAGCAGGCATATTTTGGTGCTTGCTTATAAAACCCATTTTTGTTTAGGCAAGCCTTGCCAGCCATGTAGATGCTCTCATGTTTTTATCTTTTCCGTCTGTTGGTTTTTCTCGTTTTTAAATATTTTTAACTGTTTCAGTGAAAAATAATATTTCTTGTAAACGGCTTAGAGGTTTGGTGGCAATCAACCTGTATATAAATGTTATAAATAAATGAATAATCTATACTTTGTGCCCACTGTGCAATACACACACCCTGGTTCTATTTGTCACACAAAGTGGAGCTGCCCACCCTCTTACATCTTTAGACGTGCGCTTACTTAGAGGTGAGATTCCAGATCCTCCTTTGACTGTCTGGGACAATCTAAATCCTCAGAGCGTGGAGGGAATGGATTGATGTATCAATCCTGGATCCGCTAGTTTGTGTGGGAATATCTAATTCCATCACTGTCTCTCTGTCTCTCTCAAACACACACACACACACAAATATTGGAGCTTCAGGAATTATAGGCCCATAAGGCAGATGTCCTCGTTTAATCATCTCATCTGCAGAAATTAACGAACTAATTAGGGAGTGGAATAAGTTCCGCAGCCTAATGTTAACTAATACTGTCAAGCAGAACCAGTCACCTTTCCTCAGAGACAGCAGCAGCTGCAGCTTAATTACAAGTGACAGCACTGCTCACAGATAGAGAAAAGAAATCCCCACCTCCAGGAAGGGGAGATGAGCGCTGTTAGCAGCAGCAAGAAGTTGATTTTGGGGTACATTAGCACATGGGCATAGGCAGGATATTGGGGGGGGGGACCTTTTGTGGGTGGGCACAACCTCAGTTTGCTATGTATTTTTACTAATTTATATTTATTTGGGCAGTAGCTACCCCTTCTTGCCTCCCCCTTGGCTATGGGCATGCATTAGCATGGTGCAGGGGGGAGATATGATGGCCCCCTTGTAGCCACTATTGAGAGGAGGACTTGGAACATCCTGCAGGAGAAGGCAGAAAGTGTGTGTGTGTGTGTGTGTGTGTGTGTGAGAGAGAGAGAGAGAGAGAGAGAGAGAGAGAGAGAGAGAGACTAGACACATATAAAAAACGTTGTGAAAAAAATATTGAATCTGCCATAGCTCACCATCGCCATCTAGTGTCACATTTGTATAATTCACTTTAGTAAAGGTAAAGCGACCCCCTGAACTTTAGGTCCAGTTGCAGACAACTCTGGGGTTGTGGCGCTCATCTCGCTTTACTGGCCGAGGGAGCCAGCGTACAGCTTCCGGGTCACATGGCCAGCATGACTAAGCCTCTTCTGGTGAACCAGAGCAGCGCACAGAAATGCCGTTGACCTTCCCGCCAGAGTGGTACCTATTTATCTACTTGCACTTTGACATGTTTTCGAACTGCTAGGTTGGCAGGAGCAGGGACTGAGCAACAGGAGCTCACCCCATTGCGGGGATTCGAACCACCGACCTTCCGATCAGCAAGCCCTAGGCTCTGTGGTTTATAATTCACTTTACAACACACTTAAATGTTTATTTGCAGCTGTATAGCTGAGTCCAGAGGGGACGCGGGTAGCGCTGTGGGTTAAACCACAGAGCCTAAGGCTTGCCGATCAGAAGGTTGGCGGTTTGAATCCCTGCGACAGGGTGAGCTCCCGTTGCTCGGTCCCTGCTCCTGCCAACCTAGCAGTTTGAAAGCACGTCAAAGTGCAAGTAGATAAATAGGTACTGCTCCGGCGGGAATGTAAACGGCGTTTCCGTGCGCTGCTCTGGTTCACCAGAAGCGGCTTAGTCATGCTGGCCACATGACCCCGAAAAACTGTCTGTGGAAGTGGACAAACAGAGATCAGTTCAAACGCCCAGTCTGCCATAAAGCTCACCACTCACTGTATTTTACCCAACCTACCTCACGGGTTTGTTATGAGGATAAATGGGCGGAAGTAGAACTGTTGTGTGGTTCCTTGAGAAACACTGTGTTTTCATGTGTTCCACCCCCAAACCAGCTGTGATCCAATTTGAAAATGTAAGCCACATGGAGACACCCATGTTCCCACTCTGCCCACTGGTCTGGACAGACAGCAGGAGACGTGGAAACACATTTAACCCTACTGATGTGTATAACAACCAGCAAATGTGCTTTGAAACATGGGTGGGTGGGTGTGATCTCATTGCATTTTAAGCCAGCAATGTGTACACAGCCAAGGAGTGGAAGGGAGATCATCAATGAGTAGAAGCAGGTTCAAGAAGAAAATC
The DNA here is from genome assembly GCF_964252035.2 of Podarcis erhardii. Taxonomy (NCBI): domain Eukaryota; kingdom Metazoa; phylum Chordata; class Lepidosauria; order Squamata; family Lacertidae; genus Podarcis; species Podarcis erhardii. Next base: position 32,400,344 of record NC_138498.1, read on the forward strand.
AAGTCTAGCTCAATAGTGTCTGCTACACAGATTGGCAGCAACTGTCCAGGGTTTCAGCCAGAGATCTTTCCCAGGTGCTGTGGCTCAAACCTTGGAGTTTTTATGTGCAAGGTGTGTATTCTGCCACTGAGCCAGGGCAGGACATAAGTAGAATTGGCAGCTCCTTGCCTTCTCCACAAGCGTTAACATCTTTGGAAGAGGAACATGCAGTTAAGAAGCACTGCCATCCACCCATTTGCTGCAGTCATCTATTCTCTCACCCACAGAGCATTGCTGGAGTTGTGCTTGCAAAATCAAGACAAAAAGAGGATGGACCAGTAGAGTGGTGTACCACCTAAGTGGGAGAAACCATTCCTGAATGTTCTGGTGCTGTTTTAAGAGTAGCAGTTGTCATATCTGGGTCCACAGCAAGCAAATCGACATGTGAAAGCACAGCCCCCACTCTTCAGTTTGGGAATCCCTTAAACAAATTACTTTTCCCTGTGTAAATGTGTAGAATTATGGGGGTGGAAGAAAGTGGTAGTGGGGAACATCTAAAAGGGATGGGGAGGTTTCTTTGCCCCCTGGGTCATTCCAGGCGGGAGCTTAATTTGCATATGGGTCCATTAGATATTGCAAAAACCTCAGGGTTTTTGTTACATATCTGAAATATACTCAGAGTCGAGAGTGGATTTCATGCTCCTTATTCAGCTCATAGTGGTGAGGAGGAATAGAACTTCCCCCAGAATGTCTGCTTTATATACATTATTTACACAATGGGCCCCACGTGATTGGCTACTTCCGGGATTCACCTGTGGGCCAATCAGGTTGCGGATTCACTTCCAACTGGAGCTGGATTGGGTGGCTCCTGTGGACCAATCAGACTGCTGCATTTTGGATCCTATTCAACTCAGTACATAACAATATCATTTCCACCCCCCACCCACCTAGGAAGGGTGCATCTGGATTAAATGGGAGGCAAGGGAATAGAGGCCATTATTTTGATGGCAATGATGTTGTTTGCAAAAAAAAAACTTGTATGCAGGAGCAGGAACACTGATCCCACAAAAACTACAACAACAACCATCTGGAGTATCACCTTTCAGAAATTAGACAAGTCCAGTTTCAAAACCAGCAAAGTTCTTCATTCCCATAGCAATTCCCCTCTGTAACATCCGCCATTTGTCAAGCAGAACTTTTTCTTCTGTACTTACTGACAAGGAAGTGGCTCCATGGCCTCCTGGGCCCCATCAGGCCTGTGACAAGCATGAGTTTATAGGATCCCGCCAAGTGCCACCGCTGCTCAGCCAGTGGAAAATTACTGGCTGGAAGCGACTGACAAATTGGTGCTCATAAACTATGTGCTATGTCCTCCTCCTGAGCCCTGGCACTCATGGCTGCAGGGCCATGGAGCAAGGAGGAGAAAGAGATAGCACACATGGAGGAATCAGAGAACTGGGGATCAGGAGACAGAGTGAGGTATGGGTGCTACACAGTAAAATCCAGCACAGTGGTACCTCTGGTTGCGAACGGGATCCATTCTGGAGGCCTGTTCACAACATGAAAAGCCCGCAACCTGAAGCACTGTGTCTGCGCAGGTGCATGGCACAATTTTGTGTTTGTGCGCATGCGCAAAGCACAATTTAGCGCTTCTGTGCTTGTGGCAAAACCTGGAAGTAACCCTTTCCGGTACTTCCGGGTCACCGCAGGACACAACCTGAAAAAACGTAACATGAAGCAAACGTAACATGAGGTATTATTGTACTTTTTTCAGCCGGAACTCACCATAACTCAGTTCTGGCATCTCTCAGGTGGGAACCATGGCCATTATAAGAGAACAAGGGAGGCATGCATGGTGAGTTCCAGCACCTCTTTTTCGGGGGGGGGGGAGCACAGGGAAAAATCCATAGACCACTGCAGGGATGGGGAACCCATGGCTCTCTGGATGTTGCTAGACTACAACCCCCATCATTCCTCAGTGGCCTTTGGCCACGCTGGCTGGGGCTGATGGGAAGAGGAATTTAACAAACAAAGCCTGGGTTAATGGCCCCATTGCATCCAGTAGCTCCTTAGACTGTTAAGGAAGTACTCACCTTCACTGCTCTTTCATACTATATCCATGCTAGCCTGCCCCTCCACTTCCCCCAAACCTGCAACAGCTTTGAGTTTTCCCCCACAAACATCTGGTATATAAACTTTATGAAATAAATAAGTAAACAAACAAACACACACTGAACTCTGATATCCATTCTCTCTCTCTCTCTCTCTCTCTCTCTCTCTCTCTCTCTCTCTCTCTCTGTGTGTAACACACACACACACTCACACACACACACACACACACACAGATCAGCTCTCCACCCAGACCTCATAAGGTAACATAAAAGGTAAAGGGACCCCTGACCATTAGGTCCAGTCATGACCGACTCTGGAGTTGCGGCGCACATCTCGCTTTATTGGCCAAGGGAGCCGGCATACAGCTTCTGGGTCATATGGCCAGCATGACTAAGCCGCTTCTGGTGAACCAAAGCAGCACACGGAAACGTCGTTTACATTCCCGCCGGAGCGGTACCTATTTATCTACTTGCACTTTGACGTGCTTTCATACTGCTAGGTTGGCAGGAGCAGGGACTGAGCAACGGGAGCTCACCCCGTTGCAGGGATTCAAACTGCCAACCTTCTGATCGGCAATACCTAGGCTCTGTGGTTTAGACCACAGTGCCACCCTCACTTATTTTCTCTCACTGCCTTACCCTGCCTGTTGGTGGGGACCAGGTTAGCATCTCTTGTTTCCATCTTTTCCCCAACTACAGGACAGCCACACATACTTATCCTGCACTGAAAGTGATGCTCCCTCCAGAGCAAAGCTTAAATGCATCCTGAACTGGGTGCCTATATTGGGGTTGGGCAGAGGTGAGAGGCATTTAATCTCATGTGACAAGCCGTTTGAAATGGAAGCAAGGTGTTTCCCAGCCTGGCGCACCTAAATCTGAAGGACTGCTAGTTCCTTCCCTTCCTCTCCTCCAGTCAAAATTATTGGGGATTAGAGAAATGTCATGACTGCCCATGAAGAGGGGGCTGGGGCTAATTGCACGACCAATGCACATCCCACATGATATTAAGAAATCAATGGGTTTTATCCTACAACTAGCCTACTCTCTGGATTCAACTCGGTCAATAATATATTGGAAAAGTGTCCATCCCATATCTCGACTGCTCCTGTTCTCTCAGTAGTTGTGTAATTAAAAAGTCCATCAGGTTCTGGAGATCCCTTCATCCATCTCTGCAAGTACTGGTCCAGTGTAATCATGCTGCAATGTTGGGGGCAGGTTTTGGTTTTTTTAAAGGTGACTGCAGGCAGTCACACTGACACTTCAATTCCCTCAATAATATCATCCTATACTGAACACCTTACCCCATATCTTATCTGATAAGCATTTGCTGTTACTGTACAAGGTGAGACACCCCCATTTCATGAATATAAGTTGAAAAGAAGATCACAGCATATATAAGCATAAGCTAAGGTGACCACAGTGTATAGTGGACGCGGGTGGTACTGTGGTCTAAACCACTGGGCCTCTTGGGCTTGTCGATCAGAAGGTTGGCGGTTTGAATCCCTGCTACGGACTGAGCTCCCGTTGCTCTGTCCCAACTTCTGCCAACCCAGCAGTTCGAAAGTATGCCAGTGCAAGTAGATAAATAGGCACCGCTGTGGTGGAAAGGTAAACAGCGTTTCCATGCGCTTTCGTTTCCATCATGGTGTTCCATCACGCCAGAAGCGGTTTGGTCATGCTGGCCACATGACCCAGAAAGCTGTCTGTGAACAAATGCCAGCTTCTCTAGATGTTAGATCCTGCCTGAGATCCTGTACCTGTGCTTGCCTGGTTTCCTGCCTCGTGTCCTGCCTTGGCACTGTCAGACTGACTCCTAGCGGAACCTTCGGATTCTGGACCAGTCCTGGACTGCGTTTCATGGGTTACCCCTGGGCCCAGCACACAGAGGTCCTTTACCTACCTTTTTACATCCACATAAGCTGAGAGGAACACCACAATGAACTAGTCTCAATTGCTATGTTCTGCCTCCCTTCTCTGCCTCCATCCATCTTGGGAGACAATGCAGTTGTCCCACTTTGGGATAAGGACAGGAGTGTAAACATACTCGGAATGTGGCCTTGGGAGTACTATGAAAAAATGATCCTTTTTCTGCTCCCCCCCCCTCAAACCCCTATTCCCTCCCTTTTTTCTGTTTTCAGTTTAATCTTGGAAATATCCAAGAACTTTGCTGTAAACTTTCCCACTCCCCAAACTTCTTGGCCCCAGGGGACGTTTTTTTTTCATGATTCCAAAAGCACAGCCATCTCAGACAGGCAGTGCCAGTTGCCCACCTACACATGGATTGGGTTCCTCTGTCTCCTTTAGGCTGCTCCATCATCCCACCAGTTAGCAGTTAATTCCACTGACATTTATTGACATTTGGAAGGTTGGGCGGAGTGGGGGGGGGAACCCTGGCTCTGTGGAGGCTGCCAGACACAGCATGCACCCTGCGGTAGCAATAACAGGCTAGCTCTACGCATCCTCCCATTTCCATACTAATCACCTCCCCAACCCCAAACCACCTGCACGCCCAGACAGCAGCCCCAGGCCCTGGAAAGAGCCAGTGCCAAGGAGCAGTCGCTGCCACCCATGCTATAGAGCAGCAGGCAGGACAAGAAGTGCTCAGAGAATTCCACTGGCGACACTCAAGGCCGAAAGAGTGATGCAGAGCCCCACATGGAGCCCAGTAACAAAGGGGTTGGGGGAGAGTACAAAGAAACACTCTGTGACACTGTGCTCACTCTGGTGCTAGAGAGGGAATATCTTTTTGTGGGCTTCTTTTCTACAGTTCAGGAATGTGCCCCCCCCCAATATGGCTCAACTACAACTTCCATCTTTCTTTGACCATTGGCTTCATCTAACAGAATCTAGAGAGCCACATATTCTCCATCCCTGCACTGACTCCCCTCCATAAAAGACAAGTGAAGTTCAGGGAGCATAAAGACCATGGAAAGTACCCCGAAATTCCTAATTTTGAGGACAAGCTCCCTCCTTGTCCTGGTTCTCATGTGCAGCTATCACTCCACAGCTCTTAAACGGCCACTGGGTTAAGCAATTTACACAGCATTGGGTGCACTTGTGTGAATTATCCAAGTCAATCATCATCCCATTTATTGCAAAGCTATAATTGCATCTGTACTGCCTTCCATTTGTGATGGCTTCAGATGAGAGTAGAAAACCCAAATGATGAGTCAAGTTAGAAAGCAACAAGCAGTGCCTTCTCAAAGGACCTTGCAGACCCTTTGATATCAGAACGGGAGCTATGAGCTTCACACACTAACACTTTCCACACAAATTGGGAGAGGGAGGGAACAGAGACACGACTGCAGCTCTGGTTTCAGAGTGCCAGGTGAGGTGGCACTCTCAAAGAAAACAGAAGCAGCAGCAGTAGTTGCCTGGGAGGAGAGAAGGACTCCTTCCCAACCACTGAGTTTCTCCCCAAAAAGAACAAAGCCTAAACAAAGAGTGCTAACGATTTGGAAGAGAGGAAGTAGCTGTCAATTCCGCCTTATCAAAAGCATTCAGTATGTAATTTGAGGTGGCCAGTGGTCTGGGGTGATGGGGATTGTGGTTCATTCCAGCAACACTTGGAGGGCCCTATCCCTGAACTGTAAGAGGCAAGGAGCCCTCTCAAGTGCTTGATGGACAGGATCTTCAAGAGGATGAGGTGTCAGATATGTTCCTTTGTACAGGGTGAGTCCTTTAAAAGAGGCCCCGTGGAAGCAGAGTACACATGTTCCACAGGGCCTCTTTTAAAAGACTCACCCTGTATATAGACCCCTTCTGACACAAAGGGTGCTGTCACAAGCAGGCTAAGGATATTGACTTCCTCTAAAGGTAAAGAAAGGGTAAAGGACCCCTGGATGGTTAAGTCCAGTCAAAGGCAACTACGGGGTTGCGGCACTCATCTCACTTTCAGGCCAAGGGAACCGGTGTTTGTCCACAAACAGTTTTCCGGGTCATGTGACCAACATGACTAAACCGCTTCTGGCACAACGGAACACCATGACGGAAACCAGAGTGCATGGAAATGCCGTTTACCTTCCTGCCATAGTGGTGCCTATTTATCTACTTGCACTGGTTTGCTTTCAAACTGCTAGGTTGGCAGGAGCTGGGACAGAGCAATGGGAGCTCACTGTGTCTCAGGGATTTGATCTGCCGACCTTTTGATCAGCAAGCCCAAGAGGCTCAGTGGTTTTTAGACCACAGCACCACCTGCATCCCCATAGTCACCTTTGACTGGACTTAACCATCCAGGGGTCCTTTACCTTTTACCTTGACTTCCTCTAAGACAGAGTCACTCAGATAACACCAGTCCCAACTGAATTAATCAAACTAAATCTGAGGAGGACAGAAGGCCCCTTTTGCAGTAGAAACTATTCTAAGGAACATTATACTCAGAGGACAGCAGCTGTACCACAGCTAACAGAAACTTCCACAAGACCTTTTCTCCAAGGAGCTCAGCTCTCTTCTTCTCATCTTATATAACTTCCACTGTATCTGACACAAATGCATCCTTTGAATCTTGTTTATGTGTTCCCACAGACACACAAAGTTAGGTACACCCAGAATAATGGAAGGGGTGAGGGGAAAGAACCCTCACAAACCAGCTACCAACAAAGCGCTACTGAAGAGGTGACCATAGATCACAATCACCTGAGTGGTTATTGAAGAGCGCTTGCTCTCTCACCATCACTTGTACTAACCCCTCCAGCTACTGTTGTGCCACTGGGGTACTTCAAGATTCTTCCTGTGACATAAAATCAATTTCTTTGTAGCAGCGTTCTTCAAGCCCAAGCATTGCTGGCTCCTGAAAGATACCAGACGATAAATAAAATACCCAAGTAGAGCATTCAGAAATAAGATTTCACATTTAGTTCTAGCAACCAGGGCCAGAGCTCCATGGTGGAGTGTCTGCTTTGCATGCAGAAGGTACCAGTTGCCATCCTTGGTGTCTCCATTCTTCCACCTTCCATTCCATTCTTGGGCAAGGTGATTGAGCGGGTGGTTGCTGAACAACTCCAGGCATGCCTGGAAGAAGCGGAACATTTGGATCCCTTCCAGTCGGGATTCAGGCCTCATCATGGGACTGAAACTGCCTTGGTCGCACTGGTTGATGATCTCCGGCGGGCTAGGGACAAAGGTGAGAGCTGTTTCCTAGTTCTGCTGGATCTCTCAGCGGCGTTTGATACCATCGACCATGACATCCTTCTGGACCGTCTTGAGGGGCTGGGAGCTGGGGGCACTGTCATACAGTGGTTCCGCTCCTTCCTCCTGGGCCGTGTTCAGAAAGTGGTGGTGGGGGATGAGTGTTCAGACCCCTGGCCGCTCACTTGTGGGGTGCCTCAGGGTTCTGTCCTCTCCCCCATGCTTTTCAACATCTACATGCAGCCGCTGGGAGGGATCATCAGGAGGTTTGGGCTGGGTGTTCATCAGTATGCAGATGATACCCAGCTCTACCTCTCTTTTAAATCAGAACCAGTGAAGGCGGTAAAGGTCCTGTGTGAGTGTCTGGAAGCGGTTGGAGGATGGATGGCGGCTAACAGATTGAGGTTGAATCCTGACAAGACAGAAGTACTGTTTTTGGGGGACAAGAGGCGGGCAGGTGTGAAGGATTCCCTGGTCCTGAATGGGGTAACTGTGCCCCTGAAGGACCAGGTGCGCAGCCTGGGAGTCATTTTGGACTCACAGCTGTCCATGGAGGCACAGGTCAAATCTGTATCCAGGGCAGCTGTTTACCAGCTCCATCTGGTACGTAGGCTGAGACCCTATCTGCCTGCGGTCTGTCTCGCCAGAGTGGTACATGCTCTGGTTATCTCCCGCTTGGACTACTGCAATGCGCTCTACGTGGGGCTACCTTTGAAGGTGACCCGGAAACTACAACTAATCCAGAATGCGGCAGCTAGATTGGTGACTGGGAGCGGCCACCGAGACCATATAACACCGGTCTTGAAAGACCTACATTGGCTCCCAGTACGTTTCCGAGCACAATTCAAAGTGTTGGTGCTGACCTTTAAAGCCCTAAATGGCCTCGGTCCAGTATATCTGAAGGAGCGTCTCCTCCCCCATCGTTCTGCCCGGACACTGAGGTCCAGCTCCGAGGGCCTTCTGGCGGTTCCCTCACTGCGAGAGGCCAAGTTGCAGGGAACCAGGCAGAGGGCCTTCTCGGTGGTGGCGCCCGCCCTGTGGAATGCCCTCCCATCGGATGTCAAGGCGATGGACAACTACCTGACATTCAGAAGACATCTGAAGGCAGCCCTGTTCAGGGAAGTTTTTAATATGTGACATTTTAGTGTATTTTTTATCTCTGTTGGAAGCCGCCCAGAGTGGCTGGGGAAACCCAGCCAGATAGGCAGGGTACAAATAATAAATTATTATTATTATTATTATTATCTCCAGTACAAAGACTCCTGCCTGAAACTTGTCTATAAAGCAACAACCAATCAGTATAGACAATACTGAGCCAGGCTTACCAATGGCCTCATTCAATATAAGGCATCTCCCTATGTAATGTATTGAAATACCTTTCCCAAGAATTCGACAACGTGCCATTGTCATAACATATAATTTGTCACACAATGTGCTTTATATTAACAGGCATTGGTGTGCAGCACATCTATTACAGTGGTAGGTACCTTGGTTGTCAAACTTAATCCTTTCTGGGAGTCCGTTTGACTCCAGGAGTGGTTCAAAAATCAAGGCACGGCTTCCAGTTGGCTGCAGGAGCTTCCTGCACTCAAATGGAAGCCGTGTTGGACGTTCAGCTTCCCCAAAAGTTGACAAACCAAAACACGCACTTCCAGGTTTGCTGTGTTCGGGAGCCAAAATGTCCAAGTACCAAAGCATTTGACAACCAAGGTATGACTGTATAGTAAGTATCCCATACTGTCAAAATGTTTTGGACTACAACTCCCATCAGCCACAGCCAACACAGCCATGCTGATTGGTTGCTGAGAGCTGTAGCCCAAAGCAGCTGGAGGACATGAGGTTGGGGAAGGCTGATGTATGTTTTTGTGCGGGCAAATTTTCATTCCCATTATAGTCTAACACAGTGTTTCCCAAACTTTGTAGTTTTTGGACTACAACTCCCATCATCCCTAGCTAGCAGAACTAGTGGTCAGGGATGATTGGAATTGTAGTCCAGAAACAGCTGGAGACCCGAGTTTGGGGGGAAATCGTCGAACATATACCCAGTTCTGCCATTGCTTCACATTCTAGTGATCAACAAAACAGAATCCTAGTAAGAGCAGGTTTGACTCTCAGTGGCTGGAATCACTAGAAAGGTGGGAAAGGTTTAGCACTTACTTCCACAGTGTCCCTAAATCATTCTTTCACTCCCTCCCCTTTTAATGAATAGTACCCATTCACATGTGTACCCATTCACAAATATATAGTACCCATTCACAAAGGGAAGTGCATGGCAACACTATTACGGTGAGACCAACCTGCCCCCATCCATAATGGTGGGTTACATCTTCTGAGGGCCCTCGCATACAAACTGTCCTTCTGCATGCAACTCACCTGTATGAAGCCTATCTTACACCGCAGGCTCTGTATTGGTCTGCTGATGCTCTTGACCCCCAAAATTCACACTTGCTGCTCTGCTAATACTGACAAGAAAACGTGGGCCCCTCCAAACTGGTGTTTCGTTGTGGAAGTTTTCTGCAACGTGCTCTTGATACAATAATAGCAGTGCCTCCACTCCTTAATATTAAGCAGTGGGTAGGCAGATCAAGCCAGAATTAAGGGCTAGTTAAGATTCAGTTTCCCTTATTCCTTCCTGACCTTTGTACATAAGCACATCAGTCTAGGCTCCAAGATGAACGGAAAATTCCCCAAGATGTGTAGTGAACCCTTTTACAAACATAAAAAGTTCAGCACAGGTATTTTAAAGCATATATTGTGGTCATTTTTAATAAGTGGGTCACAGGGCATTCAGTTTCATGGTATAGTGGTACCTTGGTTCTCAAACGGCTTAGTTGTCAAACAAATTGGCTCCTGAATGCTACAAACCCAGAATTAAGTGTTCTGGTTTGCAAACATTTTTCGGAAGCTGAACGTCTGACACTCCTGCAGCCATTCAGAAGCCATGCCTTAGTTGTCGAACGGTTTCAGGAGTTGAACAGACTCCCGGAATGAATTAAGTTCGAGAACCAAGGTACCACTGTATCCCTGTAGGTCAGGCCAGTAGAAGCTTAGGGATTAAGTAAAGGTAAAGGTAAAGGGAACCCTGACCATTAGGTCCAGTTGTGACCGACTCTGGGGTTGTGGCGCTCATCTAGCTCTATAGGCCGAGGGAGCGGCGTTTGTCTGCAGACAGATTTTGGGTCATGTGGCCAGCATGATTAAGCCACTTCTGGCGAAACCAGAGCAGTGCACGGAAACACCGTTTACCTTCCCGCCAGAGCGGTACCTATTTATCTACTTGCACATTATGTGCTTTCGAACTGCTAGGTTGGCAGGAGCAGGGACCAAGCCATGAGAGCTCACCCCGTAGTGGGGATTCAAACTGCCAACCTTCTGATTGGCAAGTCCTAGGCTCTGTGGTTTAACCCACAGCGCCACCCGCGTCCCAGGGATGAAGTACTCTGTGTTAAACTTTACTGATTCTAAAAACTGGCCACAGGAACAGAATTTTGGACTAGAAAGTGGACCATTGGGGTAATGTAGGCAGTGGCATTGGAAGAATCTTCAGTCCTCCAGATGTTATTAGGCTCCAACTCGCATCAGCCTGGCCAATGGCCCTGTTGTAGTCCAGGATCATCTGGAGAGCTCCAGGCTCCCCACTACTAGTTTAATGGAACAAGATTGCTCCTAAAAGTGAGCGAGCAATGACTGCCAGGTCCCAGAGCTTTTATTGAGACAGGCAACAGTAAACAGCCTCCATTTGAAATTCATGAACCTTCCCCATAATCTAACTCCAAGTTCGTTACCATCTCCCATTCCCCAAGGGGGAAACAACCCATCAGCAAATGCCAGCACAGAAAGGCAGGGACCCACAGGCACTTTAAGAGCAGGGAAAATGTAAAATGCAAAAGGGTTTGTGATCAGAAAGAACAATAAGGTGTTGTGAGTAACTCCAGCTCCGCCAGGCACTGCTCATTGCATTTGATTGAGTAGACCTGAAGTTTCAGATTCAGGCTGCGAAGCAGCAGGGAAGGCAAAAATTAAATAAGTCTGACATTTTTAATAACAATTTTCAAACAGTTGGAAGCCAGCGGCACCTTCTTCCTATGGAAATGCACAGCCTGCGGTAGATTTGCCACTTTGGGCTGAGCTGTTTGCATTTAATGACAAATCCTTTCCAAATCTCACACTCTGCAGAAGCGGCCGGGCCCAGAGGAGTTTCAAGTTTCAGAGAAATTAATTCAAAAATGGTAACAAGGCGAAGATTAAAAACAAACATGAGATACTCAGAAGGAGAGGAGTTTCAGGGCATGAATGCCACTTTGTTAAGGTTCCAGCGAGAGGTGGGATGGGGCACAGAGCTCAGTCAACGGCCCATAGACAGGTGGCACTTGGCTAGGAAAGGAGGAGAGGAGGTGCCCAGGCCACAGCAGCCCCTCTTGTCCAGGTGGGCAGTCAGAGTGGCAAAGGAGACTGAAGCCTGGAAGTGCTGTGAAACTACTCCGTGCTCCCCAAAGACAATCTTCCTCACCAAATATTACGTTTGGTGGCAGGGTCTTGAATCTGCCAGCCACTCTCTGCAGAAACCACATCATCATCATCATCATCATCATCATCATCATCATCATCATCATTATTACTATTACAGCTGTTAGGATGAACACAACAATTTCCTCTCCCCCCCAACCCCACTACTGGTCTCCTTCCCACCTACCCTTCTACTGATCCTTCAAGGCCACTTCCCACCACTTCTTCCCTAGGAAACGAAAGCTACCCCTAGAAATCAATGGGCCAAGTGTCGTTAACAGCAGAGCCAAAGAAGCTAACAGAGCCATTCCATTTTCTAATGGAAGCCTTGTCCAAGTGAGAACAAAAAAGGGAACACAAACTTTGGCAAAAAATAAAAATAAAAATAAAGGCTTAATGTTGTTGTTTAGTCGTGTCCAACTCTTCGTGACCCCATGGACCAGAGCACAGCAGGCACTCCTGTCTTCCACTGCCTCCCACAGTTTGGTCAAACTCATGTTGGCAGCTTCAAGAACACTGTCCAACCATCTCGTCCTCTGTCGTCCCCTTCTCCTTGTGCCCTCAATCTTTCCCAGCATCAGGGTCTTCTCTTCTCATGAGGTGGCTAAAGTATTGGAGCCTCAGCTTCAGGACCTGTCCTTCCAGTGAGCACTCGGGGCTGATTTCCTTCAAAATGGATAGGTTTGATCTTCTTGCAGTCCATGAGACTCTCAAGAGTCTCCTCCAGCACCATAATTCAAAAGCGTCAATTCTTTGGCGATCAGCCTTCTTTATGGTCCAGCTCTCACTTCCATACATTGCTACTGGGAAAACCATGGCTTTAACTATACGGACCTTTGTCGGCAAGGTGATGTCTTTGCTTTTTAAGATGCTGTCTAGGTTTGTCATTGCTTTTCTCCCAAGAAGCAGGTTTAATAAGGGATACTAAAAAAAGAATTTGAGGAGCACGTTGCTTAAACCATGAAGGCCAACCATAAAGACAGTCAACAAAAATCTTTAAATACGTTAACGACAGGAGACTGGCTAGGGAGGCGGTTGGACCTTTGCATGCCAAGGGAGTCAACAGTAGGGCAAAGGAGGTTAAGGAGAGTGCAGAGAAGCTGAACGACTTATTTGCATTTGGCTTCACAGCAGACAGGGCCTGCCTGCTCATGAGGCACAGTGAGGCAGCTGCCTCAGGGTGCCAGGCTCCTGGGGCAGTGCTGCCACTGCACACCCAGTGTGCATTGCCACAGGGCGGTGGGCTCCTGCCACTTGCTGCTGCAAACACCACCTGCTGCTTGCTGCTGCTGCTGCCTGGTGCTCATTGCTTCATCCTGCTCCTCCTTTGCTGTGCCCATGCCACCCCATTGCTGCGGCCTACCCACTGCTGTGCCTTCTCCTCCTGGGGAAGCCCTGAAGGACTGGTAGTTGGGGTGTGTGGACTGTGGTGTGTGTGGCCATGGATTGGTAGTGGCAGGGGGGCACAGCTACAGCAGAGGGGGATCAGGAATCCAGGAGTGGCGAGTGCCTGTCAGTGGTGAGTGGCAGGGACAAGCTAGTGGGTGCCTGATGGCAACTAGAAGCTGGAGGGGGGCACAGGGGGAGTGGGAAGGAAGAAGCAAAGTGGCAAAATGTCACAGGAAGGGCCTTACAGCAGAAGATATAGGGCAGATCCCTATGCCTAAAATGACTTTCATTGCAAAGGGAGTCCAAGGAACTGAGGGAAATAGTGGTTATGAGAGATTATGTTTTAGGCTTTATAAACAAAATGAAAACTAACAAATTGCTAGGTGGTGCATCTTTGTGTATGTCGTGTTGCCGCTCCTCCCATCTTCAGACGTGAATTTCCCACTTAAAGAATACAGAAGTTTCTGGGAAATGTAACACAAGGCGCAGTCCCATACCCACCAACATTTCTCCGATGAAAATAGGAATGTCCCATTCCATAATGTTAATTTTACTATTTATACCCTACACACATTTTATTGGGTTGCCCCAGCACTCACAATGACCAACCACATGCTTCTCAGGAAGCCCAAAAGCAGGGCTAATAACAATAATATGGGGGCTATTGTTTTTTTGTTTGTTATTATGGTATGTATTTTGTACTTTTACACTGTAAACTGCACTGTGATCTTCAAAGGAAGGGTGGGATAGAAATTTAATAAATAAAATAATGTAATCACTCCCACACAAGTAAGTCATCAACATTTTATTAATTTCCACCGCTGAAATTGTACAAGAGAGATAGAAAAGACACAGAGCCTGCCTGGACAGGGAAGAACCCCATGGTCACATGCGCCCCCCCCCCCCATGTGTTTCCCACTACGCATGAAAAGATGCCTCAGACAGTGATCTGCACCTAGATCTCACCACAAAGCATTCAACTTTAGCAGCACAAAGCATTTTAAATACAATACGCAGTATACTGGGCTCAATGTATCTGATGTCTCCATCTCTCCGCACAAGAACCACAAGGCCCATTTGGATGAGAATGAAGCCGTGGTTGTGAAGCAACGTACTGGGGCTTTAGGATGGAGCTCCAAGCACATTCTGAAGATCTATGCGGTATTTGTGTTTTGTGAGAACATTGAGAATTGCAGTGCCACCAGTCTCTTGCTTGGCCATAGTACAGAGTAGTGAGGGCCACTGTCTACCACCGGGGAACCCTGGGACTTGCCTAAGCTCCATCCACTGTTACAGCTTGGAAATATTTTGTAGGTACCAGATGCAAGGCAGTGTGTGCAAGCAGCAACAGGCCACTTAGAGAACCCTTTGTGCCCAAGCTAGGAAATGTAGTGGTCAGTCTGGCTTGGAGCCCAACTCCAGCAAGCACTGCTGTTGAGCAAATGCTCTGGGATCCTATTAATGCTGTAAGCAATGAGCCAGACCAGAAAGGACGGTTGTAAAGATAAAAAATTTGTCTCTGGCAGGCAGAAATCAGAGAGATGCTCCGAGATGCAGAGACTCAATAAGAAGTTGAGCAGAGATAACCCTTACTCCCCAGCTCCAATATGTCAGGTGAAATCACACCATGTTGCAAACATTCATTGGAATTGAAACCTGCTATTGAGAGGGCAATGTTAAAATCTTCCCATGGGAGTGGGCCTGGGCTAACTAGATAGCAGCATCCGGGATCTTCCCCACACACGGGAGAATTGTTACCGCAGGCCTTCCTAAGGCTGGCAGCAGTATCCTATCCTCCAGGAAAATATTGCCGCTCCAGGAGGGAAGGATTCTGCTACACCGTTCCCCATGCTAGCTCTCATGATCTTCCTGGCCTGCCTTCCCCAGGGCCCCTTCCTCCTCTCTTCTCTTCATGGCCTCCAGCACAGCCAATTCTTTTGCTTCTTTCTTCTGGTTCCGGGCTTCAAACTCCAACCTGCAATGATCGAGAGATCTGTATCAGCATGGAATATTTAAATCCACTGTGCTCTTTCAATTGTAAGGACAATGATTTTATTATTTGTACCCCCTCCCATCTGACTGGGCTGCCCCAGCCACACTGGGTGGCTTCCAACATGTATAAAAACATAATAAAACATTGCACGTTAAAAAGCTCCCCTATACAGGGCTGCCTTCAGATGTCTTCTAAAGGTTATATAGTTACTCATCTCTTTGACATCTGATGGGAGGGCGTTCCAGGTTGCCACCACCAAGAAGGCCCTCTGCCTGGCTCCCTGTAGCTTCACTGCCAGAAGACCCTCAGTGCTGGATCTCTGTGTCCAGGCTGAACGATGGGGGTGGAGATGCTCCAAACAGCCGAGACAGAAAAAATACTACTCTGCTAAGCCACTCACTTCTGCTGCTTCAACACTGATCCCTCCTAGGAGAGGCTCTGGACAAGTAAGCCATCTAAGGCAGCCATGTGGAAGACTCTAGTTGAGGACCCAATGGCTTCAGGGATTCAACATTCTTAAAGGTGCCTGGAAAAGCATGTTCAGAGTTCGGGAACCATCATGGGAACAGACATAGTCTAACCACTATCAGAATTGTGGGGGCAAGGACAACGGATTCGCTCCTGCTTCTTCAAACGGCCCTGGCAGCAGCACCAGACAGAATCCAATATCGCAACAGACTGCTTGGTACAAAAGCTCTCCCTTGCCAAGACAGTCCTTACAACAGCAAATGCAGTGCTCCAGGTAACTATTATGCACACACCAATGGCTTACTCATACTTGCATAATAAATTCTGGTTGCCATATCTGTTTTCAAAGAATTCAGAATGTGCTAGTACTGTCAAAACTGACAGAGGGCACAGCAACTAGAATATCAGGCAGTGGATAGTTGTAGACTTGAAACTATGGGGAGGCAGCAACGGTACAGAGCACAGAATCTTTGTTCCAAGGCCCACACTTCTTGTTGGTTTTGAACATTGAAATGAAACTGTTGAAATTTCATCTTCAGGGATGTTGGAAAGTATTTTAGCTATTCCCATCTGTGAATTCGTGTTTAGTCTGTAATATGACTAGCATCGTACAGACTCCAAAATAAAAGACAAGCAAGGAGTTATGGCACAGTAGAATCTAGGCCTTATTGTGACAACGTGAACCAAAGTCAAGATCAGCCAACCTGTTTTTAATTATTCTTTTCACTATCAGATCTGTTGTGAGATTGTTGCCACTGTCCACCAGCAGGAAGATATTACGCTTCTTGGGTTCCTGCAAATATGGGGAAGAGAGATGAGAGGACACAAGGCAATGGCTCTTTAGAGGCATTCCAAAGAAGTTAACAACAGGCATTTGCCAAAATAGTTTCTGAATGCCCAATATGTACCACAGCTGCAGGAAAAGCTGACAACTCAAGTGCATTCAAGGGAGGAACAGAACTGCACTTTCCCACAGCAAGGAGAGGCTTGCCACTTGGTCACACAAATGACAGGCCAAGCCTTATTGCCCAGTCACCCACATACCCATTTTTCAAAAACTGCCCCCCAGAAGAGAACCCAATTCTCTGCCATGCACTGTGATTTGGACAATAGATGGCATGAAATCGACACTAACCAGGAAGGAGTTTTCTGCTTACCTCATATGGATCTGACCCATTCTTGTCTGGTACCACCTCTGTCATTCCATGGCACACAAAGTCTACCTGCAAAGAAACAGCAATAGTCACTATCGCCTTCGCTCGCAGGCTCCCCTACAGTATGATGTGGCTACCTGTGAAACTTCAGAAGCAAAGGGACATATCTCTCAAGCGCTTGTCTACCACAGGTACAGTATGAAAGGAGACAACTGCCAGCAACTCACCCACAAAAATATAGGCAGTTACTTCCATGGCTGATCCAAAACATATTGGTACAATCATTAATGTGTTCTCTTCCTCACAAGCATCCTGGTACTGCAGCCCACCCCTCATCAGATAGGGAACAATAGTCAGGCTGGGTACAGATGATAGCTTTTCAGAACCAGAGGAGATGCTACAGAGTAATTGCTGCTAGCAATACATGCATTCGTTCCCCTTTCCCCAACTACCCCAGCATGTTCTCCGGTGAAACTAATTTACAGGTGTGTATAGATACTTCCTTTTAACAACAGGTTCCCAAGAGCATACACTTCCCGCCCCAGTTAGTAGAAATCACACACACACAATCAATCAGTGGAACTATACTCACCTTAAAATGATCCAGCAGATCAGCAGTGATGGAATAGGGGGCTCCAATCACCACCTCAGAAACATACTAAGAGGAAGAGGGAGGGAGAGAAGAAAACAGTCACTCTGGATTCCCACATCTGCCAATGGCTGTTTCAGTTACTGAACTCTGTATATCAGGCACCTTCCAGTGACATTTTTAAGCTTACCAGGTGGTCTACCACAGCCAGATGTGCTCGGCTTTATCTGGCTCATTCTGACCATGTCCTAGTTGTAAGAGGAAGATTTCTTCTAATACTCACCCTGCAGGCTAGAACACTGAGGGTTCGTTCATGCACATTCATGATTGGATAGTTCTTGCCTTTGTACAGATTCACCTCCTACGAATAAAATATGACAATCAGCACAAGGGGAAGTTTTGCATTCCCACCCCTCACTCCCTCACAGCTGAGATGAGAAGGAACGAATGACCAACCCTGCCTAGGCAGTGTGAAGCTGATACCCACCTGGTCAAAATGTAGCCCCACAATTATATAAGGTCGCTTTGCTATCTGGTGCGTTTTCTCCAGGAAGTCCACATGACCAACATCTGGAGAGTGTATGTATTAAGGATAAAAGCCTGTGGCACAGAATGAGAAGTAGCGACTTTTTGTTTGCTTCTCATAGACTCTATGCTTCTTTTCCTGGTAGTCTCAGCAACCGCTGTGACAATCTGAGTTACTATGGTTTGGATGCACACAGACATTCAGCGCTGGAGCAACTGAGTAGCTGTGGAAGTGAACTTACTGCATTGTTTACAGACTTCCAATACCCTATATCAGGGATCAAACGCAAGGCAAACCAATTCTACAGTTGACATAAAAAATCTTTGCACAGCGCTGGTGGTTTGGCACTTGTGACCTATAACTTTAGAGTGATCTTGTAACTCTTTTAAAATGTGTTTTTCCTTTAAAAAATACTAATAAAGCAACAAATGTTGCCTGCAATGACTAAAAACTGACAAGCAAAGACAGGTGGCTGAGACCAGCAGATGAATCATGGATGCGTAGGTCTATCAAATGCAAAGTGAAGGTCGGGGGAAGGTGGGTTTCCTTTTGGGAGGGGGGAAACATGGGAAGCCCTGTTTAAGGCATGTCTGTACACATCCTTTATTGTTCATGTGCCTTTCACTCAACCGTTGTAGCAGCAGCAGCTGAAATGTAACAGACTGGGATGCATTGGAATGCGTGATACAGGATGACTCAGGCAGAGTTCAGCTTCTTCGAAGATGGTTGTTAGAGTTTATAACTCAAAGACTCCTGGGCTAGTTTGGCTATCACAGCAGAAAATTCTTAACACATATGGTTTTAAAGAGGAAGTGCAAAAGCCTATGTTTTGAGCTGACAGTATTTCTGGCACATCAGTAAGGAACCTGGGCTCAAAATGCACTCTCTACTACAGTAGAAACTCTAGAAGGGCTGGCAATGCCTTGCAAGGTCTGAGTCAAACAAGAACAACTATAGCTGACTTGTTCTCCTCAGAGTCGTACAATCCACAGAGTTCCATGGGAAGAGCGATTGTTAAACCACTCTGGGAGGGGAATAGGGGTTTCTTAACAACTTTCAACAAAACAAAACAAAAGCAAAACACAGCAGGGCCATTTGAGACCTGGGGTACAGTAAGACCAAACACAAGGTGGCAGGAACCCGTAATTTGCCTCACAGACACCTCCTTCCACCCGGCCCAAAAGGAAACAGGATACGAAAGAGGTCAAAAGCACCAGCCACGTAGATTATAGTATCTCCTGGTTGTGGCTCCTTGCCAGATGCAAACTGGATGATCTTCTGGGATGTCTGCAGAAACTGGGAAACTCCGGTCCAGGGGCTGTGACTTTTAGGGCACTGGAGAAAAGAGTACAACTTTAATACCTTGGCAGGCTTCAGTTGGGATGAGTTGTGAAAGAAGCAGACTGAAATGTCATTGAGAACACACTCCTAGCACAGGCATGCCACACAGTCAACACAACATCCCACCTTTATCAATAGGTGCTTGCAGACAGATGTTTACTGCCAGATCAATGCACAAAAGTTTTTTGTTTTTTTTCAGTGTCCATGTGATATTGTGGACAAAATACCAGCCCATATTTTTACCCCATTTGATCTGGATTTCCCCTTTCTGGGAGAAATCTGGAAAGTAAAAAAGAAAACTTCGATGACTCATTTGAGATATCTCAACAACCTATTTGTAGAGTTTAGCTCCACCACGCGGCAGCAATAAGTACTGCTTCTACAGCTAGTTTAGTCAACCAATCTGATATACACACATTACAACACTGGTGCCAAAGCACACATTCCTGAGGCCAGAAAAAAAAGCACAAAGTTTTTCCAAGACACAATAAGCTTCCACGTGACTCTACTGTATAACTTGGCAGATATTAAAGGTATTTCAGTTGGCCGAAATAGATATTCCATTGAAGTCCTGGTGAGACTAGAAATCAGCTGCAAAAAACCCCAAACAATCTCCTTGATCACTGAGCTGATGTTCACACCAACAAGCTTATCTTCTCACAAGTAACTCTCAACAAAACAACAGGAAATAAAGTGGCATGAACAAGCAGATACTTTCTTGGCCATATTAACAGTTAACACCAGATGAAGCTGCATGTCTGCTACGATTGTCAGGATGAAAGCTGCAATTCATGTCTTTTAATCCTTCACTAGATTGGGAGATAAAACCACTACAGCTTGTCCCACCCATTCTCTCTGTGGCTTCATTTTACCCTGTTGTGAATAGTGTGTTGCGTATCTAGTAGTTACTTAACCATGACATTGTCCCAGATTCTGCCTGTTCCCATCACACCCTCCACTGTTGAAGTCAGGTCTGCTCAGGGTAAAACCGGGCAGGGAAAAGCCACAGTAAAAAATGCAAAACCACACAGCATTCAGGAATCACATCCCAGGCTTCATTTGCAGTCACTGGAAATGGTACTCACTTTCCCAAAGTTATCTGTGTGCTTCCGATAATCCATGTCTTCATCCTAAGAGAGAAAGCAAGCATGTCAATGAATTGTGGAAAAATGCCTATACGACTTTCTAGTTAAGGAAGGAAACACAGGGTGCTAGGGATCAGAAATGGCAAGGGTGGGAAGTTTATTGCCCTCCAGAGGTTGTTGGACTCCAACTCCCATCAGCCCCATCCAGCAAGGCCAATGGTCAAGAGATGATGGGAATTATTGTCCAGCAACACCAGGCCAGCCACAGGTTCTCCACCCTTGTGATAGGAAATAGCTGCCATCACTCAAGTTTTCCCACCCTAAGTACATAAAAGGAGTCCTGCTGGATGAGACCAAAGGCCCTTCTAGTACAGCGTCCGTTTTTCACAGTGGCCAGCCAGATACCTATGGGAAACCTGAAAGTGCAGCAGCCCTCTCCCCACCTGTGATTCCCAGCAATTGATATTTGGAAGCATACTGCCCCTTGACACTGGAGGTAGTACAAGCATTTCACATCCATGTAAAGAAGACAATCTCTCAGTTGAAACTAAAACAGACACTTAATGGGACAGTGTTTGGTTTCCGTCTTCAGCCCACGCACATCAAGATGCAAAGTGAAACTCAAGATCAAATGCTTCAATTCCACAACACCATGTATATCTTCAGGACAAGCCATCTTGCCCACAAGGCAAATGGCAACAATCTGACACCGACACACAAATATACATGTACCCACTCCTGACCTGTGATGTCCTGTACCATTCTCCAGGCAACCCACCTGAAAACCCTGCTCCCTAATCCCATTGCTGCCATCTGATGACCTACATGAACAGCTTCTGAATCCTTTTCTTCCCTCCTTGCCAGTCCATCAACACACGTGGTCTAAACACTAAGAGTGATAATTCTGTGCAGATTGCAAAGGCCACTTCATCAAACATATGTTTTTTCTCTTTGCTTTTGGCACCTGCTGCCTCAAAGGCTTCTGCCAAACAGCTTCTAGTCCTGGCGCACGCAAGCAGCAGAGCTTGCTACAATCTGTCCAGGAAGCAATCTCAGATCAGAAAGCCCGGATTGCCTTGGTAAGTCAGTGTAGCCAAGAAGCCCCGTTCCCCACCTCAAACTCTCAAACTCTTTCATTGACTCACAATGTTGCTGTGGTGAGCCTTGGTCATGAGCAGCATGCGGCCAACCAGATCTGTGGTGGATACTCCCTGAGTGCGTTTACATTCCCTGCAATAAGACAAACTCAGAGTGAGACAGGGGCCCTTGGTAATGGCTACTCACCATGTTCACACTATGCTCACATTCACATCTCCTTCCTGCCCCAAGATTATCCCTGAAGCACACCACATTTATATGCGGACAAAGGAATAGCATCAAGAAGCCTAATGTAATATTGACACTGAAGCTAAATGGGCTCAGGCACGGCCAGCATTTCTGCAGGAGGCCACCTGGGAATTGACATGTACACAATTCAAACTGTATAGAAGGAAAGCAAGATACAAACGCAATGAATAAAATTAACCAATCCGCTCGGCAATGTTTCGCTATTCTGATACGGGGACGGATTTTGAGCAGGGCAACAACAGTCCTAAGCAGGGCGTCACCTGTATCTCCCAGCATTCTTTACTTCCTCGTAGGTGTCCTTGCCATCCACAGTAAGTGTGATATCATCTGTGAAGGGAAGGGGGGGAAACAGATCATTGCTGGCAGATTAGAGAAGCTGCCTAGGAAGACTAATCGGCAAAAGCCTAAAACCACACACCACAGTTAAGTTATGGTGATCTTGTGTATATGAACAGGCCTGCCTTTTTTAAAGCTGGGGGAAGCTTTAGTTCACTGCCCTTCCCAAACTAGATGAGAAAGAGCACTGTGGATCAAACAGAATCCTTTGGGAACATGGATGTAGTAATTTTAGATAACTTGAGTGTTGTTCTGCAGACAGTATTGGTTTCCATTTTATTTCTGTTCCCCAAAGCATCCTACTCCTTTTTGGAGCACACCTCTATGGTTTTAGTGTATGCTGAGGAATGGATAAAGTCCAGGATAGTGAATGAACATGAGATTTACTGGCAAAGACAGAAAACCATTTATTTTAGCCTGAGAGCCACAGTTAAATGCAACTGGGCCGATCATTCACAGATAACCAGCTAGAAGAGTATCAGGTACTCACTCCCATGTACACAGAAGTCACAGTTGTATTTATCCAGCGTTTCCAATGTTGTGACATAAGGAGCTCCTGGTACAATCTCGTCCACCCACTTGATGGCCTTCACCATTTTGTATCTCTCCTCTTGAGTGAAGACAGGGGGTCCTTTATGCTTGGAGATCTCCTCTGAGATTTAAGACAGAGAGAGAGAAGTTTGTTAATACCAGGTCTGCATGCGTTCAACAGGTCCATACGTTTCCTAAGCAAACTGACATCTTGCATCCTAAAGAGTTCCTAGTCCTCATTGCTTCAGAATAACCTTTGGAAAAATATGGGCAGTAGAAGGTGAAGTCTCAAAAGGCTAGACATGGCTTTAAGCGGACAGAAAGACAGTAATTCATCCCTCTCCTCTCTCACAATACACCTCTGACTACTAGATGCTGGAGAAAATCAACACTACTGTCATGCTTAGGCTGTGAGCATCTCAGTGGCATCAGGCTAGCCACCCCCAGATTGTGGACTGTGAAATCATGCAGATGGTAGGGGGAGAATCTAACCATATTGTTACATATTCTGACTGAAAGGAATTTGCTGCTCACAATTTCACTTTCTGGGTTTCTTTCCAGGGGTGTTTCTGAAACAAGGAGAAAAGTGGACCAATTTCCTTACCATCTGTGTGGACTCCTACGATCAGATAATCACCCATGGCACGAGCTTGCCGCAGCTGGTTGGAGTGCCCATAATGCACCATATCATAGCTACAAAAAAGAATAGAAAAGACAAAGGGGCTTTTGTGAAGAACTTGCCCTGGTACTGACTGTTATCACAAGACTCTCATCTTGTAATGCTCATAGTACACCAATCAATGCATCATTTCAGCCAGCTATACCACTAATACCGGTTACTGATGATGGAAAGGTGCTCACAAGCAGCAAAAGATTTTAGTCCTTGTTACATTTATGCTGTTCTGTTAAACATAGATCTGCTCATATCTCTGCATCTCATTTTTGCTCATTGTTACATCATCTGCACTGAGAGGCCCATTGTATTGCTTGATGAATGGAAAACCACAAATGTGCATGATTAAATTATTCAGCCTGAAGACAACCACAAGTGGAAAATCCCAACTTGATTTTAATATTGCAGGAATCTCCAATCTGGGCAGATAACTGGCAATAAGGTCAAGGGTTTGCCTGCCTTCAGTTGCCATTTTCAATAGAGAGGGAGGCCTGTGAGGGCAGCGATGGTCACACATGTTTTGCTAAAATGACACAGGGAAGAATTCATAGACCACTTTTGCTTATAACTGGAGAAATACTCATGGTAAAATCAAAGGTGTAATGAGAGCAAAATTATGCTAATATGGGTTACAAATTAATGAAAAAGACAGCAAAGCCTGAGGAGAGCATGAATTCTTCAGGTTTAATCTAACTCTGGTCCAGAAGGTAGCAACTACATAATTAGACTAAAGGCAAGCAGTTACTAATAGGGCTCTTAGTTATGATTTTGCAATTTAGAATGTGTCTTGGTGCCAGCAGTCCCAGGGGTTATCTTCCAGAAGCCACATGGCTTCAAACCTAGTTACCATGACAGCAGCTGGAAGGGTTCCAGGTGCAATTTGCCCCCTTCCTCCAACCCTCATTGGAGTCACAGAGGTAACTGATACAAGCAGCTTCTACGCTTCAGAACACACCAAGAGAAGAGATTGCATGCAAGATGTTGGACTCATTGTGCCCCACAGCTCCAAAGAATTTCCTGGTAACATAAACCCTTTGCTCAGTCACTGGAAATATTCCTGGGACCTTTCCTTAAGGTCCTAGGCTTACTCCATTTCAATAAGGACATGCTGTTCCTCCATGGAATTCCTGCTCAAGGCTTATCGTACTATTAAAATATTAGACTGCTGTAATACCAGATAATATCTATCGCTAACAAGGCAACTGAGACTCTTAATGAAAATTGACCTTGCCTGCTCTCACATGGAATGCACCTTCCCACTCAGATTATGCAGGAAATTTTAGTCCCACTTCTTAAAGCAGAATGCTATGAACAAACTGCAAACCAGATGGCAAGGAATCTTGCATTAATTATGACTGCATACACAAATACTTCTGAATGCCGGAGTAAGCACAGTAAACTATTTGTTAATCAATCTCTCCTCAACAGTTTGATCCCTCCTCTCCCCTCAACCACCCCCAAATGTAGTTTCTGCCCATTGCATCTAAACTCCCTGGTGCTGCTTAGCTCCACTATATTGGCTCTCTACTCCAATTCCTCTCCTGAACCCCGAAAGGAGAGTGGAACCCCTCTGTATTCCGCTGAAAACACCCTCAGCACAGAAAGTTAAACCCAAAGCCGGACTCTAATTGGCCAAAATATTGTGAAATCCTAGAACAAGATGGTGAAAAGCTTAAACTTCAGAGTTATGAGAAACTAAAGTTCAAAGTTCGAGATTGGTTACATTACCATCAGATAAATGAGGCATTTAAGCAAGACAGGAAATTAGGATTTCAGAAGGAGAGGTCAAAGCTAGAAACAGAACTATTAGAACCCAATACTAAGAACTTGTCTAGAATGTATAACTTGCTGTTGAAATGGAATACGCAGGAGGAAACGATTAAATCAGCTATGATTAAATGGGCTCAGGACTTAGGTCATGACATTATGTTTGCTGACTGGGAACAGTTATGGACCACTGGTATTAAGTTTACGGCGTGTAGTGCCTTAAAAGAGAACATAATGAAAATGATCTACAGGTGGTACATGACCCCAGTCAAGCTTGCAAAAATTTACCATTTGCCCAATAATAAATGCTGGAAATGTAATGAGTCTGAAGGAACCTTCTACCACCTTTGGTGGACCTGCCCAAAGATTAAAGCCTTTTGGGAAATGATCTATAATGAAATTAAGAAAGTCCTTAAGTGGACTTTTTCAAAGAAACCAGAGGCTTTTCTCTTGGGCATGGTTGGCCAATTGGTGCCAAGGAAGGATAGGACATTCTTTATGTATGCAACTACAGCAGCAAGAATTCTTTTGGCAAAGTATTGGAAGACGCAAGAACTACCTACTCTGGAAGAATGGCAGACAAAGGTGACAGAATTCATGGGATTGGCAGAGATGACCGGCAGAATCTGCGACCAGGGGAGAGAGACAGTGGAAGAGGACTGGAAGAAATTCAAAATATATCTCAAAGACTCTTGCAAAATTGAGGATCGTTAAGATGTCAAGGGGTATGAATTAGAGAATTACAGCTGTAAACAATAATTTTAAGTAAATCTAAAGAGAATTAATAGGGAAATTGATCAAAGGGTTGCTAAAGAATTGTGAAATAAGGATGCAGGGAAAGGGAGGTAAGGGGAAGTCATGTTTTATATGTTTTTGTTTTGTGTTCTGTTTGTTTTGTTTTTGTTGTGATGTGTCAGAAAACTTAATAAAAATTATTTTATAAAAAAAAAGAAAGTTAAACCCAAAGCCTTCTACTCATTTCACATCTTTCTTGACCTGTCACCTTTGATGCATTTTATTACTTTCTATTATTTGACTTCCTTTGTGACTGTCCTCCAGTGATTCTCCTACCTGTCTAAACAATCTTTGAATGTTTCTGTGAGTAGAACTTTCCTTCTCTCCCTTGAAGATATGTTTTTGAGCCTCTACTATTCTTTCTACACACTGTCCCCAGGTGACCTCATTAAATTTCATGAATTCAGTATCACCTATACACTAAGAGGACATCCAGCTGTTTCTCTCTACCTCAGAACTTCCTTCCATCAATCACTCATCTGCCCGTCTTATATATCTTCTTGGATGGTTAACATAACTTACTTTACACAGTTGTTGAGAGGGAGAAAAAGTGGGATAGCTGCTGTGTGGAGGGAGGGGTAGCTAATGACACAGAAGACAGAATCAGAATTCAAAATGACCCCAACACATTGGAGAACTGGGCCTGGGCTAACAAAATAAATTTCAATAGGGACAAATGTAAGGTTCTGCACTTAGGAGGAAGAACCAGATGCACAAATATAAGATGGGGGACGTCTGGCTTACTAGCAGTACATGTGAAAAGGACCTAGGGGTTTTGGTGGACCACAAGCTTAACATGAATCAACAGTGTGATGCAGCAGCAGCAATAAAAGCCTATTCTACGTTGCATTAACAGACGTATGGTGTCTAGATCAAGGAAAGTAATAGTACCACTCTGTTCTGCCTTGGTCACACCTGGAATACTGTTTTCAATTCTGGACACCACAACTTAAGAAGGATGTTGACAAGCTGTAACATGTGCAGTGGAGGGCAACCAAGATTATCGAAGGGTCTGGAAACTAGGCCTTACAAGGAGCACTTGAAGGAGCTGGGTATGTTTAGCCTGGAAAAAAGGAGACTGAGAGGAGATATGATAGCCATATTCAAATATCCTAAGGGCTTTCACATTAAAGATGGAGCAAGCTTGTTTTCTCCTGCTCTGGAGGGTAGGACTCGAACCAATGACTTCAAGTTACATGAAAGGAGATTCCGACTTAACATTCAGAAAAACTTTCTGACAGTAAGAGCTGTTTAGCAGTGGAACAGACTCCCATAAGAGGTGGTGGACTCTCCTTCCTTGGAGGTTTTTAAGCAGAGGTTGGATGGCCATCTATCATGGATGCTTTAGCTGGGATTCCTGCATTGCAGGGGGTTGGACTAGATGACCCTTGGGTCCCTTCCAACTCTTAGTCTAAGATTCTGTGATTCTATGATAGAGAACCTACATCTAAGCAGTATACAAAAATAGTACAACAGACAGATCCTACCCATGGTTTAGGACATGGGTGGCACTGTGGGTTAAACCACAGAGCCTAGACTTGCCGGTCAGAAGGTCGGCGGTTCGAATCCCCGCGACAGGGTGAGCTCCGTTGCTCGGTCCCTGCTCCTGCCAACCTAGCAGTTCAAAAGCATGTCAAAGTGCAAGTAGATAAATAGGTACCGCTCCAGCGGGAAGGTAAACGGTGTTTCCCGCGTTGCTCTGGTTCGCCAGAAGCGGCTTAGTCATGCTGGTCACATGACCCGGAAGCTGTACGCCTGCTCCCTCGGCCAATAAAGCGAGATGAGCGCTGCAACCCCAGAGTCGGTCACGACTGGACCTAATGGTCAGGGGTCCCTTTACCTTTACCTTACCCATGGTTTAGAAGCTAACAGACAGACGAGGGGGGGGGACAGTAAGGAAAGGGAGAGGCAAACAGGTAGCACTTTATAAATTGCTCCAGAACCCTCCCTGCAGCACCAAGTTGGGGAAACAAGGATAACAGGGAAAATACTGAACTCAAAAGTTAATGCACTTGACTTCCCACACCAGGTGGTGACCAGAGGCAATAATAAGGGTGGGCTATTTGGCATTTCAGAACTTTGTACAGAGCAGTGTGACTTTGTATCATTTCCTGCTGAGGTGACGTTTATGCCAGTTACAACCTCCTGGCCCATTTACAATCATGGTGAACAGGCCCAGGGGGTAATTTCATTGAGGCCCAATAAACCCAACCCATGACAATAAGGTACAATTTAGGCCATAGGGTAGTCAAAGGATAGCGATGAGCAAACATCATTTTGCAGCCATGAACCGTACACACCTCTCGGAACGAGGGGAATTCAGGGCACAGGATAATCCAAAAGCGCGTCTCAACGTGGAAATTTATGTTTACAACCGTATTCAAGCTCCAAAGTCCCTGCTACGTAACCCCGAGACGGGAACATCCAGTCCCTTCAATGGGATAAGTTTAGTAGGGCCACGGGAACCAGCCAGCTTCGGGATCGAGCCAATCAGGAGCGACGGCGCCACCCACAGAAGCTTCGCTGCCCACTTACCAGCGGGATCGCAGCCAAGAGCCGGGGCTCTGCGATTGGCGCACTCCAACCGCGAGCGCTCAGCTGATGCGAATTGGCCCGCCGATCTCTTCCACCCACATTCAGAGCAACCCGTTGCAAACCCTGCGCTAGCAGCGGGTACCGTAGAGACAGAAGCCCCGTCGAAACGCAGAGAAGGGGGAGCCGAAGAGTGTCGGCCAAGAGAGAAAAGCAAACAAGAAGGTCGGAGCCTGCCCGGTTAACGGGCAGCAGCTTCGGTTCCAGGCGAGCGTGATGCAGGAAGCCCTCCCTCCACGTGCATGCGGCACACACACACACGACACACACAACGCGCGTTTTCCCCGTGAGCGTCCGCACGCCGCGATTCGGCGGCTCCTCTACCCGGAAGCAAGCCTGCCCGCCCCACCGAGCTTGTGGACTCCCTCCGCTAAGCGCGCAGGGCAGCAGCAGCAGCAGCAGCAGCCTCCTGCTCCGGACCCCGCGCTGCCCGCGTCCCCCGGAGGAGCTTTGGCAGCGGCGCACAGAAAGCCCGAGGGGGCTCCTGCCGTGGAAATGCCCCACGGCGGGTGACAGGAGCGCCGCCGTCGCGGACGCGAGCGCAGCCCAGCCGAAAGCAGCGCGGACGGGCGTTGCTATGGGGACAAGGGGCGACGGCGGCAACCGCGGCAAAGCGAGAGCGGTTGCCATAGAAATACCCGGGGAAGCGTCTCTGCTGGTGCTGGTGCTGGTGCTGGTGCTGGTGCTGCAGGTGGGCCCCGTCCCGTCGCCCTCGGGAACGGGCTTGGCTGCCTCCCCCGCCCGCCCACCCACCCAAGCGCTCACCATCCGTCGCACCACACGCGCACGGGCCGGTTGGCGCCTTTGCCAGAAGGGGAGGAGGCCCCGGCAGCTCCGTTCCGCAGCATCTCCGGCCAGCGAATGCCGGGCTCTTGGGCGGCTGGCCTGACCCCGGCGCTGTCACTCGCTGGGACCTCCCTCGTCACGTGGTCAGGGAGGAGCCGCAGCCATCTTCGGTGGCCGTCACCTGACCAACAGGCGGCGCGCGCCACCCCCCCCCCGCTGCCTTACGTCGCGCGCGTCGCCCCGCCCCCTCCACAGGAACCCTCTCCTTGAATGGCGACTGGGCGCCCCGTTCTCCCTTGCGCCGGACGCTCACCGGCCTTCCTCCGCTGCTGGAGACATTTGAGCTCTCTTCCACGCCAGATGTCAACCTTTGCATCATAATAAGCAAAGTGGCGCCTATTCCCTACCCCAGGACCCTCAAATGCTGTACAGTGGTACCTCAGGTTAAGTACTTAATTCGTTCCGGAGGTCCCTTCTTAACCTGAAACTGTTCTTAACCTGAAGCACCACTTTAGCCAATGGGGCCTCCCGCTGCCGCTGCGCCAACGCTGCGCAATTTCTGTTCTCATCCTGAAGCAAAGTTCTTAACCTGACGTAATATTTATGGGTTCGCAGAGTCTGTAACCTGAAGCGTATGTAACCTGAAGCGTATGTAACCCGAGGTACCACTGTACATGATATTTTGTAGGACTGCCTTGCTGAAGGGAGACCAAAGCCCTTGTGATTCTGTTTCCCCTGGCACCCACCCTTATACGTCTGAGATACACACTAGGGTTGCCACCTTTGTTCTGGCAAAATACAGAAGGGTGGGGTGGGTGCAATTTCCACCCCACATCTGTTGCTTGAGTGATTTCAAAACAATCCATTACAATCAATTGCAGCCTAACAGGATGGCCCCTCTGAAATCTGTCAAACACACACACACACACAAATTGTCTTTGCTTTGCTACCCAGGGCTTAAATACATGACCTTTCGCACACATGCATTTGGAGAGGATCCCTAACTTGGCAGAGAAAAAGAGCACTGAGGAAATACAGGCCAAGGTGTGTCCTGTATTGAATGCAGGACGTAGCATTTTACACTGAAATAGAGGGCAGGGGGGGTTGGACTCGATGGCCCTTGTGGTCTCTTCCAACTCTATGATTCTATGATTCTAGGGTGATCCTGTATTATACAGGACGGGTGGCAACCCTACCCTCAAGACCACTTGCAACAATTTAGCACGATTGTACTGCACATCTTCTGAAAATGTAACCCTTGTTGTAACAGACCCATGTTTAGATAAAACATGCACACCCAAATGTGGTAGTTATCAGCGTTGCTGACATCAACACAAGTCTGGGAATATAAGCTGTGTGCTACAAAAACCACGGCCATTGCCTTTTATTGTTTAATTTTATTAATAATATTTAATAATTGACAGCCCTGAGTATTAAACACCAACCCCTCCTCAGCCACAGCAGAAACCAAGCTAGGCTTCAGCCTCTGTTTACAAACTGAGTAGTTATACAAAACATTTATGAAAATAGCAGCTGTGTTTTTCCAGTTAGCCCAGCAATTCTGGTCAAATCCAGTGCAGGTGTAAGGTCTTGTCCTGATTTTAGCAACTTCAGTTGGTCCTCAAGGTTAAAAAAAGCAACCCCCTTATAATGCCATTATCAAGACATTTTTCTTTTCTTGGTGCCTTTTGCACAGCCCCTGCCAAACCAGCCGCCAGAAAGGGGTCCCACGGGTGTCTGCTGTTGCTCTCCCAGCTGCACTTCATGAAGACCTACTGGTGGAGCCACAGCTCTCCTGCTATGACTCCCTTCTTCTTCAGGTTGCAGAGGAACAGCCAAAGAGAAAATGGGGTCCTTTGTTCTGCAAGCACAATAATATGTAATATTAAGTTTGCAGCACGCAGAGAATTACCATAAAGCCCAAGTATCAAGTGAAAGGGTGTGTTTAGAACCATGCATGATATACTCCAGTAAAACAGGGCTGGACTGCAAGTCCTCACAAGTGCAAGTATGTTCAGTGCATATTTCTTTCCTGATACAAACCATGTTTAAATTACATCACATTATGAAGAAACAAGAAGCTATATTTAATTATAAACCTCCGTATGATACTGTATAAGCAGACAAGAGCCAACATTTAGATTAAATGTAGAAGAGCCTACATTTAGCATCTGCTCATTCAAAAATCTGCTACTATCTACAAGAGTGAAGTATTAGTGTATAAGGGCACAGTGCTCAAGCCAAGCATTATCTTTGCTGACCTGTCATAGCAAGGGACGGGAAGCCCCAGCTCATCCATCAATAGCTTCATCACATCATCACATTTCCCATGAAGTTTCAGGGCTGCCAGATCATCCTTTGGTGTCCACTGTAGACAGAACAGTAATACTGTGAATGAAGTGAACTGACTTAGCACTGCTACCATGACATTCACAATGATCTGCACATGTCACGTACTAGGTTTTCACTTTTATTGTAGAAACGTTAGTAACATGTTTATCCCATGGCAAAGGAATGAAACTTCGACATAAACATGTGAACAACATAAAAATTTATTTGAAATCTGACAATGTGGCTTGTTATAGAATTACTTTCAACCAATGATAAGTAGGAATCCACCAGATGGCTTCTAGGCAGTGGCATAGCATGGATGGGGCCACAGGGGTTTTTGCCCTGGGCACAAAAATTCAAGATTAAAAAAAAAAGAGTGCTCCCTGGCCCAGAAAATCTCCCAATGTTCACCTGGGCAGACTGAGGAGCAGATTTGGGCAACGACTGGTTGCTACGGAGCCCTCTGCATGGGCTTTACAAAGATACTTGCTCCTGATCAATTCCCAGTCCCACTCTCTGCCATGCTCGATGCTCATGGGGCACCGCAACTGCCACTCGGGAAGGTCACCAAGCTATTGCCCCTTCATTCCAACCTATCAGCGGGCAGAGCTGAAGAGCTCCGCCCTGCAGCCCCCTTGCTAGCTGGTGCTGCTGAGGTTGCCAGTGACAACATGGAATAGGAGTGTGTTATCAGCCATGGACCAATCAATGAAGAGAGTTTTGGTCCATAGGGATGTTCCATTCATTACCATACATTCTACTCAGACACGTCAATTGCTTATTTTTTGTATATCCTTTAAACCTAAACATTTCTTTTCTTATCTATTTCTCTTTTAGAAACTACTTAGCTTCTTATTCAATCCCATATGCCCAAGTGCACAAAAACATATTTCACATTGCACAATTTTTTTGATAATGCACACAATTTGTCCAGCTGCATGACGGAATAAATCCTGAACTTTGGTCCTACCCTATAAACACATGGAAGCAACTAAAGTAATCATATACACTTGCATATATCACCAGAGCAAATTGCTCTGCCCATAAATGACAAGGCTCAAACTAACCTGGAGATTTACAATGTAGAGTTTAGGGCGGTGTCTGGGTGGTTTGCTCATGCACCACAAATGTGGATACTTCTTCAAAACCTGTTGTGAGAAGGACAACACAACCAAAATATTTATCAGTGCGAGAAGAGGGAAGGAGTCCCAAACTTTGAGATACTTGGCAACACAGTTCATCTTTAGTCATCTGTGGTCATCTTTAACCAATGCCTACTACAAACTACTTAGAAGGGGAAGTAGGAAGCAGGAACAGTCTTCTGGTACCAACTTCCGGCATTACATGGTTGCCAAGGCTTTTGCAGGATTCAACATCTGTAGCAGAATTTCTATCAAATGCAAATGACCAGTCCCAGTAAACATCTCAAGTGTACTGTCTGGATTAATGACGGGCAACACACATGCTTTTGCTAAAATTTAAGTGATCATATTTCTAGTCCAATGGCTAGCGTGCCCAAAAGACTCAAACCAAACACTTTTGCAGGTATTGCAACTATTAAAATACACATAACTAGCAGTCACCTCAGCTAGCTATTACCTCAGCTAGATGGAAGTCATACAGTAAAACAGGCCTAGGCGTCAAGTTCCAATGTGGCTTCCTCCCAGGGAAATGTACTTAGGACTACAGTCCCACTTGGCAAGAAACATGAAACACTTTCTAAACTAAAAATACTTTCTCAAAACACCCTAAAGTATGGAGATGGATGGGGAGAAGTAGAAGTGTAAGCAGGACATGATCCTCTGGTAAAACACTGGCCAATTCCTGATGGAACATCTAGTAACAGCCAGTTGCTGGGATTGTTGCAAAGTATGCTGGACTAGATGGGCCTTTCCTTATTGCGCTCTCTAGCAAGTGTCAGGATCTAACAGCAATAAAGCTATACAGCAGACCTGCAAATTATGCACATTTAACTTGTGCATAATAATAATAATAATAATAATAATAATAATAATAATAATGGAGGTGTCCAGGAAACCTTTGGCATTCCCAACGTGTTTTGACTGTATGCAATTTTGGCTTTATGTGCTATCCCACCACCACCACAAGTTATGGGTCTACTGTATTTTAACTGTAAGAGATCCAGAATATGCATTCTGGATTTACATGATTATATTTAAAAAATAGTGATCTACTCAAATATGGTATAAGGCCAATTCAGGTATCCTTTAGTTCATTCTTACATTTCTCATTTACATAGAGAGGCAAACACTAACATGTTGAAATAATACAAACTGCCTTATTGGGAAACTTAAAAAATATATATCCTGGGTTATTTAGCTATGAACCACTTAACTGTATACATCCTTACTTTAATCCAGGTTTGGGGACCTTTGGCTCGCCAGATGTTGCTGAACTACAACTCTCGTCATCCCTGGCCATCAGCCATGCTTGCTAGAGCTGATGGGAATTGCAGTTCACCAATGTCTGTAGGGTCAAAGGTTTCTCACTCCTGTTTTAATATCTAATTGAAAAGGGGGGCGGGGAATGCAAGCCAAGACATTCATACAAACCAAGTTGCTTTATTAAAACGCTTGCCTTTTCAGACTTAATTTTTTAAAGAGCTTCCTATCTTTGACCAAATATTTGAAATCTGTTTCCGTAACCTTCCCCTGGCATATATTTGGCTATAACCAATGACACCGGAAAATATTTTCAAAGGATTGTATTGTTACATTTCTAAGAAGCTCCAAAGGAGGAAATGCATACATATTTGTGCCTATGTTATAGAAACTTCTATTGTTACATTTCTATGAAGCTCCAAGGTGGAAAAACGTACATATTTGTGCCCAAGTTGCAGCAACTTCTATTTTTGCAAACACTTTCACAATAAACCTTAAAGACTATAAATTGAGGTGTCAGTCTGCAGATTCCAATATAATTCTAGAATTTTTGAAATAAAACCATTACAGAGTATAGTGGAATTGTACATTGAATGACATTTTCTCCTGCCTTACCTTCAAGCTAGATCCCAAGCACAGGATCACATCTGCTTTGCTTGCAGCCTCTATTGCTGCCTCCCAGTTCAAGGGCTGCTGCAAGATGCCCTTCTCCCCAAAGTGTACAATTGTATCTCTTAGTTGTGCCCCACATTTGTGGCACACTCTGCCGGTATGGTGCCTGTGCAAGGCTGTGCGCTCCGTCACGTCAAACATTCGCACGTATTCACGATTGGGTGTGCAGGATGTGCAAACCTAATTTTGAATGGAAGCACAGAATCTGTGTTATCATTCCCTATGGTACAATGGTACACCAAGCCCCACTCTCTGCATATTCTCACCTCTATATACATGTTTCCATGCAGCTCAGATAGGGCTTCCCGAGGGAGCCCACTGCGCAAGTGGAGCCCATCACAGTTTTGTGACACCACATGCTTTACCTAAACAGGGAAAAATAAGAGTGTTAAGCATGGAGAACGTAGAGTTAAAAGCAAGTCACTTCTTGTTTCCCTTTATCAGCAGTTAAGATATGATCTGCACAGTTTGCATGTTAAATAGCCAACCTTCCCCTCCCTTTCTCACTGCTCTGCCAAAATAGCTGGAGGAGATATAGTTGATTAGCAGGAGCGGAGAGACAGTGGCTAAATGTGGTTGCCTGATAAAGTATGGGTAGACAATAACTGCTCACCAGGAGTGAGCACTATGGAATTACCTCTGTTTGAGGTGCCAGTTAGCGAAAGTAGCAGAGTTAATGATAAAAGACAGCATAGCCTTGCATTCAAAATGAGAGAATATCATCAACAAGTTGGGTGGTTTCGCAGACTGGTACTGAATCCATCATTTCCTAATTTAAGAAATTGCATTCAAGAGCAGACAGCTCTTGAAGGAGTGCGCCAAAATTAACGCTATGTATTTGTAACCCACATGCAGCATCACTTCTATGGTGCTGTCAATATACAGTGTCATACTGCAGTCTTTTAAAGTAACCTAGAAAGTACAGAGTGTGTTAAGCAGCCTATAAACCTCCCATACAATATGCCACAAACCTGTTAATTCTTCGTGGATTTCTGCTGCCTTTTACAGCAAGTAATATCTATTTATGTGCTATCAGTTCAACCTATAATTCAATCCTGTGCAGGAACCAAGTAACTAACAGGGAGGTTCATTTTCGGAGTCCTAAGTGCCAGCCTCCAACACACATACAAAGACTGTCTATCTCCCTGCTACTCTAAGCCCCATGTCTGATTCACTTTGTCTAACAATACAGTATTTGTGCATGGCTTTATCCTCTGCACTGAGAGGCTCTCCAGCACCCCAGATTCTCCAGACATAATATCCATTTCACATTCACATGTTCCCCACTGGTGCCATCTCTTTTTACCCCTGGGAGTATAGGATTGACTAATATGCAGCCTTACCAGTTTGTGGTTGTGCAAACAGGCGATGCTCATGTGGGTGAGTGTGGGCTCTGCCTCACTCAGATCCACAGCCCTGGCAAGCGGAGAGAAAAACTGTATTAAATAACAGTAATCAATCTCACATGTTCCAGTGGAGCCTTCTCTGAGGAGGCGGAAAAGATCTAAGAAATTTCCCAAGCACCAGGCAAGCATCTGAACGGTCAAGTTTTGGTTACCTGATACTCCTCCCTTTCTGCAGCATTGTCCACACCCCATTAGGGCCTCTGTAGTCAGGAATTGAAGCTGCCTGTGTTACCAGGAGACATAAGAGAAAAGGGACCTTCAGCAATACACAGCCACACTCATCAGCAACTTTGTCTGCCACATCCTAAAAGCCCTGCCAACCCCCATAGTCTCCTGCTCAGACATCTCTCCACTGCTACCATCATCCAAAACTGAAAGCCCTTCATGATACAAGCACCTGCCCCCATCAGTCAACTAACACCATACTGAAATCTGCCTGAGAAATGGCCTCAACATTTTCCTCCATCAGGAAAAATCTTATTCCAAACTTCTTCCTAGCTAGGGCACTTAAGGTTCATATGCTGCTCACATGGCAAACATGTGATTAATCTGCCCTGCTCTTCTGCCTCCCAAATTGCTAAGGCAGATTACCGTACTTTTTCATGTATATACAGTTTACGCCCCTGTGTATAAGACGCCCCCTATTTTGGGGGACTCCAAATTAAGAAAATGGGAGGAGATTGCCAAGAGTTGTTAAGCTTTTTGGGGAGAGGATTGCCCAGAGTTGTTGAGCGTTTTTTTTGAGGGGGATTGCCCAGTTACAGAGCTTATAGAACAATAACTGTATTGTTAGACATTCTCACATATTGCCAATGACACCAATCGTAAGCACGGTCGCCAACAGCACTCACCAATTGCCCGCCAAATTGCCACAGCGGCAGCAAAGCCACGACAGATCTCGCTGCATCCACCAATCAACCACCCAATCAAAGATGACAATCTCCTGCAAGCCGCAGCAACCTATCGCCCGTCACCACGCTGCACTATCCGTGTATAAGATGAACCCCAAATTTTAACTTAATTTAAAAATAAATAATCCTCGTCTTATACACGGAAAAATACGGTAGTTGTACAACATAACAGAATGGAAAAACCCAGTCAGCCAAGCAGCATCTCCCACTGTCCAACAGCTGCTTTGCCATAGGCAAGTCTGATAAAATGCTATTTTCTTCCCAATAACATGAGACAGCTAGAGGCAAGAACATGATGATTCTGCAGCTTTCCTGCTAGGGACAGCTTTCTGAAAGGAGTCTTCTGTATTCTAGATTGAAAGAGACATGCTCCTTAACATGAAGAAACATAATATGCAGACTGGCTGTGTAGACTGGTTCTTAGGTGGGCATGCAAAATGCTAGTTGTTTCTCTGAGACACGAGGAATCAAAGTGACAGTTAAAACTGGTGTTCCTTTAACGTATTTAGTATGTTACCCACTTATTATCCAGAGTAGTTCTAACACAACCTCTTCTATGGCAAAACCTTAATCTATCTCAAAGGGTGTCAGGCAACTAACTAACTATCCAATGCAAAATCAAATGAATTCTGAGACGCCAGAATTCCCACCCAATCAGTTAAAAATGCTTCTGAAATGCTGAAATCAGTATTTCATGCAACTCCACAATGTTGTCACCACCACCTGTGCCTTGCATGCAAAAGGTTGCAGCTTCAATTGGGCTACAAAAGTCTCATCTGAAGTGCTGAAAAGTCACTATCAGTCAGTATACTTATTTATTTCATGAAATCTATATACCATTTAATAGTAGAAAAAACCCAAAGCAGCTTACAAAAAGAATAGGCAATACTCAGCTAGACATACCAATTCTATGATTGCATATAAGACAGCTTCCCATTGTCCTGCATACATTCAAAACAGTTGTTCCATCATCTCAGTATCCACACTTCCCATACTTCAGACTGGGAGTGCCTCTTCACTACCTCTAAATAAGAACGCTGTTAACAATACTACAACAAACTATTTTCATAAGTTCAAAACAATTGTTCTGTTTCACTTGTGAAAGTGGCCCAACTCACATCAAGAGTCACACTACATGTTATACTCACCACAAGAGAGCAGTCTAGCTCTTTTTGTTCTGCAAACTCCCCAAACAACAGACAGAGAACACTGGACAGGAATCACAATCAAACATGCATGGATGAAAAAGCTGGTTTTATTTTTGCTTACCTCTCTCATTAACAGGTAATTGTCCCTAGGAGGGAACAAAAGCAGTTTGAATACAGTTTCTTCTATATTTATCTGTTGCTGAGGGAGCCTACAGGATTCTCAACAGTCAGAGCTGGACTGCTCTTGCATGGTGAACATAATGTGTAGCCACACACTAATAAATACAAACCACTATAGGATCTTGTACCAGGTGATTTTAGAACAGCCAACCACACAGTCTTACCGTACTGATGCCAGCTCCTGTGTAAATGATGAGATGCTTTGCTCCCTGCACAGCTGCAGAGAGCTTACTGACTTTTCTTTTCAACTCTTCAGGTTCATCACAAACCTAAGAGTGGATGAATGAGGGACTGAAATTATTTCCAAAGGACCACTTCAGCTAAGCCCTGTACAATTCTAATCACATGACATAAACTCAGCCATGTCTTTTAGTCTCTTCCCTTCGCTCTCTTTCTTTTGTCCTCAACTCTACAAGCTTTGTAAAGGAAGACATGAAATAGAAGAAAGAGCTTCAGTAGAAACGTCTTACATGTCAGAAACAGGATACATTAATGACATGTGGGAATAAGTGAGGGGGGACCAGCTCATTAAGAACAAGGAGATGGCTAACAAGAGCATTAACCCTAAACATTTTTCTTTAGAAGGCGTTCTGATGTAACAGAACTTACTTTCAAGCACATGGACCAAATCAACTTTGGGCTGTAGCAGAAGTTTGATTTTGTAACAACTGAAAGCCAACTTAAATGCTACTCTAACAGCAACTGGCTCCCTTGCCTTAAAGCCCTCAGTCAAATTACACTGCAGGGTTTTCAGAAACACTTTTCACTTTTTAACTGGTCTTCTGAATATGACATATATCAGCTAGGTAATAGTCTGACTGAACTATGTTCTTCCTGGCTCTGCTTTAAAAAACGGGTGGGGGCTGCTGTTAAAAGATAGTTCTAAGTGTATATAGGTTTTGAACACAAGCTGCCATGGATAGACATTTGCCCAGAAAAACAGCCTAAATATATTAAATTAAAAAAATTAAATTGAGTAAGTTTTCTCAGGTAGTAAAAATAGAATAATCAGAGGCCT
Organism: Podarcis erhardii; assembly: GCF_964252035.2. NCBI lineage: Eukaryota > Metazoa > Chordata > Lepidosauria > Squamata > Lacertidae > Podarcis > Podarcis erhardii. The sequence goes on from NC_138498.1 coordinate 32,439,507, forward strand.
AGGCAAGCCACACTAAGCAGTGTTGGAAAGAATTTACTTTGGACAACTTATTTCTTATGCAGCAGTGGCGTAGCGTGGGTTGTCAGCACCCGGGGCAAGGCAAGTAATTTGCGCCCCTGAACCCGTGGATTTGCGCCCCCTAACCCTAACCCCCAGATGTTGCGCCCGGTGCGGCTGGCCCCCCTGCACCCCCATGCTACCCCACTGTTAAGCAGGCCACATACTTTCCACTGTGTGTTTTGTCACTAGCAGGTAGTAGCTGAACAAGCAAGATAAATGTATACATGGGTAATACCAGATACTCATCCCCTCCGTCCTTCTCACTAGCTCACTCGTTCACTCTAATCCCAACAGAAGTGAAGCGTCGCCGTAGCACCGTAAAGGCTAACAGGCTCGTTTGCAGACTAGCGCCCACTTAGGGTGCCCCACGCGTGACTCGGTGTTGTTTCTGCCGCCGGCGAGCGACTGACGTGGCTGCCCCGCCGAGAAACCCTCCTTCCTCCGTACTCACTCGCGCTCGTTTACGCATCGAGGGGGGCATAGCTAGCAAGGCGCACACACCTCCTCCAGCCGCCGCCGCAGCCTCTCGCGCTTCTTGCCAAGTCGCTCCAGATCCCGGACGATCTCCTGACAGCCGGAGAGCAGCGCGGCCTCGTCGGGGCTCCGCTCGGCCGCCGGTTTGCGCAGGATCCGCGACACCTGGCGCCGAACGGCGGGGGAGAAAGAGACGGAGAGGGAGAGAGAGAGAGAGGAAGGGGGCGGTTGATGGGGAAGCAGGGGGCGTGGGCGCAAGGCAGAAACACCGGCGCCCACAAGCGCTACAGAGACCCACAAGCCCCTCGGCCCAACCGCAGGTCCCGGTACCTGTCTGCGTCGCTCCCGCTGCTCTTCCTGCCGGAGGAACTCGGCACGAGCCGCCGCTTTCCGTTCCGAGCGGCTCAAACTCCAACCAGCCGCCATCGTCCCGGTGGCTTCCGGATACCAACCAGCCCTGCCGGTGGTTTCCGCTATTTCCGCTTCCGGCCTCCCAGAGCAGCGATCGAGGAAGCTAGAGTGCCCTTACTTTGCGGCCATTCAGAGAGACAGACGAGGTGACGAGGCTCGCTGTCAGAACTCCTCACAAAGGAGGCTAGAAGGGCCAACGAGGCTGTTCACCGGAACTTCCGGTCCAATGGCTACAAGGGTTCCGCCATAGAGATGCCAGAATGCCGACGCTCTACAGCCATCTCTTTCTGTGAAGAGAGACTCGCAGTCCATGGCGGCTTTCACTCCTCCGGCTGGAGAAAGCGCCGGAGGCTCTCGCTTTCCGAGCAGTAGATCGAAAGTGCCGGTCCGCATTCGGGCTAGCCTGACGCCCGCCTCTTCCCGGGATCTTTCCGCTAGAATCTCGCTGCTCCGCGCTGGCATTGAGGTGGAAAGGGTGGCGGCAGCCGAGCACTTTCCAACCTTAGGCGCGCCGGAGCTGCGCTAGTTCTGGCCAGGTAGTTCTCAGATTTGATATTCACCTTCCCTCCTGCCGTTTTCCCGAAAGAGGGGACCGAGGTCTTAAGCCCATGAACCGCTGGCTGATACAATGTGAGCATTTTGTCTAACAGTCCTGACGGTCGAGCAAGAAATTACAGCTAAAGGAGTCAACAGCTGGCATTCATAACTGCTGTGAAGCACCAGTTTTCTGTGATTACTTTTTCCCCAATGGGAAATCAGAAATCGAGGCAACTGCGCAGATCTGGTCATTTCTATACAATTGGCAGCATCAGAAAATGATCTAAGGAAGGCAGAGAAAGTGAGCAATTGACCCTCTCTTATTTGACAGCTGTCAAATGTTCCTTATTATACCCCATAAGCCGTGCACATCCTTGCTGCTATAGCTGGACACAAGCTTTTCTTTTTTTAATTACAGCAGAAATGAAAGCCCCATGCTGTAAGTCAGCGACTTTGCTGTTACCAGCATGGTCCTTCATATATAAAGCAAGCGCCTCCAGTTCTACCTGCAGGTTTGATCCCTGCATTTTCAGGTAGGGCTGGTAATGTTTCTTTCTGAAATGCTGGAGAGCTGCTGCCAGCTGCTGCCCGTCAGTGTACTGTATACAATACTGTATTGAGATAGATGGTCTAATAAGCTGACTGTATAAAAGTTTCCTTTGTCCCTTATGCTTATTTCCCCTTTTTCACTTACACTTAAACATAGAAGAATATTGCAAGTTAAAAGAAGAGACACAAAGAGAGACAGAGCCATCCATATACAGTGGTACCTTGGTTACATACACTTCAGGTTACATATGCTTCAGGTTACAGACTCCGCTAACCCAGAAATATTACCTCAGGTTAAGAACTTTGCTTCAGGATGAGAACAGAAATCGTGCTCTGGCGGCGCAGCGGGAGGCCCCATTAGCTAAAGTGGTGCTTCAGGTTAAAAACAGTTTCAGGTTCGACCTCCGGAACGAATTAAGTACTTAACCCGAGGTACCACTGTACTGTAGAAGCTTATGCAGCTAGTTCTGCCCTGTAATTCCAGATGTCTGACTTAGTCCTGACTTATAGTCCTGTTATGACTATAAACAACGTTGTGACATGAGCAAGCAAAAGGCACACAAAGTCAGTAGCCTATCACAGGCACATGGAATACTTATCATAATAAACACATTAAAATAAGTCTTAGTCTGTTTGGTTTATTTTTCAAAATTGAGTGGCGGGGGGTGCGGAATAGGTCTGGAAAATTGTTGATGGGGAAGTGGGGGGCTAATAAGGACTGCTGCCTTCAGACAGAAAGTGTGTACCTCCCCAGCAGCACTGGCCTAAACCAAAATACATGGAATTCTGGTGTGATAGCACAGGTTTTATGCATTACATTGTTAATTATGATTTGTTTCTCATGCTAATTTACAAAAACAAATTCATTATGTCTCCTTTACAGTACTTTAAATAACTATCATGTGACATATTGACATATACTGTTTATGTTTTATGTTGTAAACAACCCTTTGGTCTTTCACAAAGGGTGGTAGATGAATTAATCATCATCATCTCAACATCCACTGTGGAGTAAAAACCACCAATAATTTTTAAGTTGTCTGGGAAATAGGAAGATTATGATGCTCTGATTTTACCCAATGCAAGAGAACAGAAATGGGCATTTGTCTTGTGCTTTGACCTGTTTCTGAATCACAAAGTTGAGGTCAACAGCATTTATGGCCCCATCCTTGGCCCATTTACATGTAAGTCAATCACATAGAATTAGATTGACCTCCAGATGTACATAGGACTGAAGGACCTGAGCATGTCCATACAAAAGCTAGCCACTCTCTTAAGCAATTAAATATCATCCTTAATACTAGTCAAACTCTAGCTCCAGTAGTGCAGTACCTTATGTCTACTTTAGTAAGGAAATGGCTTTGCTGCAATGTCTTTTTTTTTTTTAAAAAAAAAAAGTTACAACAGGCTTTTTACAACTGAACAGCATAAAATCAGCAAAGAATTGTTTCTTTTTTATGAAGAGTGGTTTTTTTAAAAAATAGCAGGGTAGTGGATGAGGAAAGCAACAGACTTCATGCTTTTAAAACTTTTTCTAAGTAGTGAAATGTTCCAAGTGCTCAGCACAACTGGGGATGCAGTTCTTTTTTAAAAAAGGAAAAAAGTATGAAAAAATCATTTGATGTCTTGAGGGATGACAACACAATTCCACACAGCAGGCAGAACAGCAACATATATGCTAATTGAAGAAAGACTTACAAAGGTCAAAAATATCCATCCAGTGCGGGAAGAAGGCATCAGAAGTGCAAATTTGAGGGAAGTTACTTGGATTGCTTGCAACAAATGGGTAATAATTGCACAAGTATTGTGCTAAAATGGATTGTCTGGGAAGTCCCTAAGAGGAAGCAAATTTGTTTTTTCTTTTCTACAGCAGGGAAAAAAGGTACATTCCCTGCAGGAAATCAACCAAGCCTCAGTCAATTCAGTCAGCAACAGGAAACAAATCTGCCAGTCTAAATTTAGTCAGTAATATCATAGGAACCAGCCTCTTTAAAGATGTTTATTGGTCATATACAAAATAAAGAATGCTTCATATCAACAAACATACACTATATACATAAATAAATTAACAACACCTCCACTGGGGCTGTGGCAACAAATCCCCAACAGTTATCAGATATCTACAGATTGAAAAAGGACAATAATTTAGCAATAAATACTGATTAATTCATTGGGCTCTCCCATTGTATAGAAGAGCCCCAGGACTTGACAATATGCTATTACACCCCTGGCACATAGAATTAATCTCCAGTTTTATTAGCTTTGGAGACTGAGATTTATTTATTTATTTATTTATTTATCAAAATACTCCTCTTCCCCCCTTTTAAGAAACATTTTAAAGCAGCAGTGTATTTCTTTTATCAATATGTTGTAAGGACTATCCTCAACATCTGGAGGTTGGGGAGGAAAAGTCCTTAGCCCGTCTCATAAGTGCTCTGAATATTCTTATTTGTATTGTTTTTCTCCATAATATTCCATTTTGGCAAAGGGTGTAATAAACTCAGAACAAACTGCAGGTGAGGGCAAGAGCAACGACAATTAGGATTTGTTTTGGAACTCTCTGAAGATAACAACCCCCCTTGCCTTAGCAAGACAGTAACATACCTTCATTGGGAAAGAGGAGACTATTCACTTCAACTGCTCAGTGTTCATACAGGTGACAGCCACAAGTGTCCGGAGCTTGTATACATCAGATAGCGGGAGAGGAAAACATAAATCCTCATCTCTTGGAAGAACCTGCCTGACGTTCACAGCAAGACTGCCATGAAATACTGTCCTGGTCTCACAACATGGGGAAGAACCTCTGTTTTAGCAGCCACAGCTACCTGCTACTGCAGGTATCAAAGAAAGCAGCAATGTTATCAAACAGGAAATGACCTTCCTGTGCATTAGCATGTTTTCTGACAAAATATAGCTTGAGACATCAGGAAGGTGTGTGTGTGAGAGAGAGAAAGGGGGGCTGTCAATAAGTGCTTGCGTTTTCCAGTGGAAGGGAAGGCAAGATGCCGCTGGAGCTCTGCTACAATTCTGAGTGCAGCTTCATCAATACACAGGATGCCAATCCTGTTTAAAGGTAACATATGAAGAAAGCGTAGAATCATAGACTTGGAAGGAACCTCAAAAGTCATCTAGTCCAACCCCCTGCCAAGGCCAACTTGCAACATCTCTGGAGTGTGCCAAGGGCACAAGAGATGCAAAAAGGAACACCTGACACAAGGAATGCATGACTTAAGCATGAATGCATGTGATGTGTGTGTCCATGTATCTATGCACTCACACACTCCCAGCTATCCAACCTGAGGGCACAATGTGCAAACGCTGAGCAATCTCCACCCATGCCTAAGTGTCAAATCCCCTAGTCCTAGCCTGCAGTCTTGCTTGCTTTTTCCAAAGCAAAATAATTGTTCCATAATCAAAGAGATCACTTTTACACAATTCACCACGACATAAAACAAGCCCCCCTCCCCCTCCCCGCCACAAGCCAGCCACATGTGGGCGGAATTATACTTCACGTATTTGCTCTGCAGCTAAGTAGAAAGCAAAGCTCCCCACCTGTTGCATCAAACAAAATGCCCCATAATAAAAAAGGAGAAATAAACACACAACACCCTTCACAGCAGAAAAACCAAACAAACAAGCACCTCGAAAACAAGAACCATCACACTCCGAATTCTATATACCAGAAAGAGAAATCAAGGGGAAGGGCTTGAGAGGGGCACCTGGGATGGAAAGAACTCATAAACAGGAGGAGACGGACTGAAACTGGGTGAAGGAAGATGGGAGGTTTGAAGGGCCCCTTGAGTGTTGGAAGATTCATCACTTTCATTTCAATCCTTCCCACTTTCCAAAGCCAGAACATGCCTGATAACACACCTGCTGTATTCAAGGTGATGCACCTGCAACTTCTTCCAACAAACCCAGCTGTGGACAGCGTCTCGCCTCTTTAGGCCTCGGAAAGGGCACGAGTTGCAACTCTAGAGGAGAGACTTTCAGTAGGAGCCCTTCTTGCTATCCAAGATCTAGATGGAAACAGTAGACAACCCATTAAGAGGAAGCAACAATGGAAGCCCGGCCAACTCCAGCAAGCTGTTAAGAACTGTTCTGGACAATTGTCCATGATAAGAGTCAACAAGGTTTGTTGAAAAGAAACTTCTACCCCAGAAAGACAGCCCCACTCAATCACTTTCTCATACAAGCTGTGTTTAAATATCAAAGTTACCACCAAAGGTGTCGTCGCCCTGCTTTCCATGGAGCAGTATACAGTACAGAGAAGCACACCAATGCCAATGGAGAGGCAGGCAGAGGTCAGACAGCTGGCATTCAAGAGTTGTTGCTCATCAAGGGAGCATGGCAGCCCATGGAACTGCCCTTCACGTGACTCTCAAAAGCCAGCTATGACGTGACCTAAGATTTCACTTCACATATACATCCCACCTCTCGCTTGTCAGTTTGGTGACCAGGAAACCCAAGTTACATGCTATTGTGGTTTCTCAGTTTGACATGTTTGCATAAATATTGCTTCCACAGATTACAACTGTTTGGTTTTCACAGAATTTGTATTTCTTTGGCAAGGACTAGAAAATGGAAGGCAATAAGGGGAAGAAAATATGCCCAGCTTGAAGATGGGAGGGAAAGATGTACAGAGAGGTAGAAGGATTAAAAAACAATAAAAGGTAGGACAGCTCTGGACCCAGCAATCCTACATAATCAATCCTCCAATGGTTTCTAAACCTTTTAAACCAGGAGTGAGAGACATAAATCCCTGGAGCCTTACCAGACCTTACAAGCTCACATCTGACCCACAGCAGCCCTAACATACTCCATACAATTCAATCATTTTCAGGTCGGACACCTAACAGCCTTAGTAGGGGAAAGGTGCTGCCTTGCCAATGGCAGCCTCTTACCTATTCTTTCTAAATTTGCAGTATGGAGTAGCTAATATAATTTTTGGTGGAATCTCCAGCAAAGCTAAGTGTACATCCACACCAGAGCTCTTTTATTATTTAAACACACACCTTCCACACTTTTTTACCATTTGCTCTTCCTTGTTCCTGTACTGCCAACTGCATATTTGCAGTCCACATATTCAAAGGGCAGCAGAAAAGCACCCCAGGTTGCCGTGTCGAAAGAATGGTTGCGATATTTACAAGAAGCACTGGTGGTAGTGAGCAGCCCTGTCTTTACATTGCAAACAGCAAGCTTGCAGTTGGAGAGAGCTCAAGAAGAGGACTTTCGACAACTAATCCTCATTTAAAGCTTTATTTCTTTCTTGCACCTAGGAGATGTTCTAGGCAGTGAAATTCTCACATTGAGTGGGTTATTCAGAAGATGACTCCGGGGAATTAATTTTCAGCAAATTGAAATGCAAAAAAACATTTTCAATGGAAATTGTTGAGTGCTGTCCCTGGGTATCTGCTGGGTAAGAATTTGGCCCTTCAGCTTATACGAATTTGACCTCTTTGCTTCAAAATTGGCCATTAAGTTTTTCTCTTTAGCCGTGAAGGCCAAATCTAGTAGAATGTCAGTTTGAAAAGCCACCGGATTCTGTACTGCCCAGCCTGAGCTATGCAAGTTTCTCGATCCTGCTGGCAATATCGTAACAGCTGGAGGGTTCTAGTGTCTGCCAATTATAGTGCTATTCTTATGCTGCTTCAGTCAAAATTTCTGAATGTGTTCTCGACTAGAACTCATTAGCTGTGCTTGCTCTGAAGAACACTGATTTCTAGGCAAAGCCCCAAGTTTTAAGTGCACACCTAGAGAGATAGCCTGACAAATATATACTGCCAAAGTCCCAACATGCTCCTCTTGATAAAGGGGTGACCACCTGCTCCCTGTGAACCAAACACTTCTGGGTAGCAGCACAGAAGGCAGGGCAACTCCTCCTCTCAGAAAAGAGCAGGCTGCCAGAAGGTTCTCCTTTGGAGAACCTCGTGACCAGGCTTCCAACAACACTTTATGAGTATCCAGAGAATAAATAGTAAAGCTGGATTTTCCTGGGTCACACTGACAATCACACTGAGTCTCTATGGAGTTTCCATTGGCGCTTCCCAAGTACTTCTCAACATGCCCAAGAATAGAAAACAACAGCCAGGAGGTAAGTTGATGGTAGCATTGACAGCAAAATAATTCTTCCCAAGGAATGAACCTAGATGTATGCAGCCTGTGGCCCAACCCTAGGAAATACTGGAGTTAGTTACATTGCCAGCTCCACTAACTGATTCATGTTGCTGCAGCATGGGCCGTGGCCTCCTCTACCCAACCTTTTTTGACATGTTGGGACTGACCATTGGAGACCCAGTATCCACAGGAAAGCAAACTCTGTGATGCAAAGTGGCATGGGGGAAGGCAAGAGTGTCTGCCAGTTATAATTTATGCCAGGCATAGGCAAACTCGGCCCTCCAGATGTTTTTTGGGACTACAACTCCCATCATCCCTGACCACTGATCCTGTTAGCTAGGGATGATGGGAGTTGTAGTCCCAAAACAACTGGAGGGCCGAGTTTGCTCATGCCTGATTTATTCAGTTTCAGCAACACCAATTTACCTCAGACTTCAGCAGCCGAGGAAGTGAGGCCATCATAAACAGATTAACCTTCTAATGAGAGGATCGTCAGAAGGTCATTGGGAAATGCCCAAGAAAGCCCTGCCCTCAGCCCAGGAAAAGCAAAAAAAAAAAAAAAAAAAAAAAAAAAAGAATGCTCACAGGACATCCACACAGCAAAGATGGCCATTGGCACCATCACATCACAGCGCCACACAAGACCTCAGAGCACAGACAACTAAACACAACAGGAGCACAAAAGAAGCGGGTGAGGAGTTCAAGAATAAGTCACTTTTGGTACAATTGCAAAAAGATATCAAACAGGACTAGCCTTTTTTTGTCTCCCCCCCCTACATTATTTATAAATAAAAGTCTGATAACTCTTTATAAAAAACAACCTTGGAGCCACAAAGACTTAGCGAGAAACTTTTAAAATTTGCTTTTCTTTTTCTTTTCTTTTAAATTAGCAAAGTCTCCAGGAATATGACAGTCAAATATTCTCACCCTTCTCAGGTTAAAAAGGAGACTATTAAATCCAAGTTGTTCATCCAGTTTTACTTTTGAGACTTAGATAATTTAAGAATTCTTTCAAATGAATGTTTCTCTCTTAAATAAAGGGCTATTTAAAACCACATAGACTTGTGTAAACCATCACACTAGAGACACTTGATACTCTCCAAACACAGGAAACAACTAGTGATTTTGGTCTTGTTCAGTGCAACACATTAGGCACAAAACCGGCCTGTAGTCACCACGGTAGAACCTGCCTTTTACCTGACAGGCAGGCTACAACAGTGCCCATTCCTGGCTCCTTTCCCTTCTCAGCAGCACAGACACCAGGAAACTGCAGTTTTGCCCCTTCCCTCCCCTTTTAGGAAAAGTCCTAAGGAATCCCACCTTTAAACATAAAAGGCGCAACTAGATGTTAATATAAACATGGTTACACAAACTACCCCCATTATAGCCACTGATACCAAGCAATTTACAAGCAGCAGACTGGACAGCTGACACACAACCCTGGAAGAATGGTATAAGTCATCACTGACAGCAGGTCTTCCAACTTTCTATGACCTCTGCCCTCCCCCCTTTGGGCGATTTCTCTCCCCAAGAATTTATTCCATGCTGCTGAGAATCTCTTTGGCTAGAGTACCGAGGTCCTTCAGTCTCTGTCCCCAGAATACCTCTGGGTGGAAGGTTCTGCTCACACAGAAGGGTTGCATTACCATCAGTCACACCAACCAGAACAAAGCTAAAAACAAAGGGACTGCAGTGACAAGCAGGCCAGCGTGTGCCTGTGTGGGCTAGGCCATCTGGGAGAGGGTTGTGCTTTGGGGATTCCGGATGAGCTTTGTGCCTAACTGCCCTGCACACACAAGCCCAGGCAGTGCTCCTTTCACTAAGACCGGGCGTCCGTTTTGGATTTCACTATTGTGATGACGCTGGTGGTGGCCACCTTGCCGGGCACAAGGGGCCCCATGCTGGCGGCAAGGGGGCCCCGGGCAGGGGTGACAGGGCTCCGGGCCACGGTCCGGGCGAAGTTCTGCAGCGCCTCATACTTGGAGCGCAGGGCATCAAGTTCCATTTTCATGCTGGCATTCTCCGAGGCCAGTTTCTCCACCTCCTGCTGAAGTTCTGCCTTCTGCTTCTCCAGCTCCTCCTTCTGTGTCACCCTCTTGACACGGCAGCTAGCGGCGTAACCCCTGTTCTTCAGGGTCCGCCGGCGTTGCTTTAGCTGGATGATCTCCTCCTTGGACAAGCCCCGCAGATGCTGGTTCAGCTCCCGCACAGACATGGTCACCAGCTCTTCATCTGTCAAGCTGGTCCCATTCTCACCTGGCTCCCGCTTCACCTGTGGGGACACAGAAGGGAACACATGTATCATGGGAGCTCTGGTAGTGTCCACGGACGGCTCAGCCCCACTCGTGCCCCATTACCTTCAAGGCTTTGTTTCCTTTGTTGGGGGTCGTCATAACACGCAAGCCTTCACAGTCAGATTCTGCAAGAAAAGAGAACGGCCAGAGGTCACCATCAAACTCAAGATCCTGAGACCTCATTTACAGATCCCTACTTATCTGGCTCAGGAACCAGGCAGGGAAGTGGGCAAGGCTCCCTGCTGGAACAAATCCCTATGCGCTCCACACAGCATGAACCAAACAGAGAGACTTACAACAGCTCCTTGCCACCTCTGTCCCTACCAGCCCCACAGTTCTCTATAACACTTGAAGGCAAATGGCAGGGGGGGAATTCAGAACCCTGGGAGGAGCCAGAGCAGGATGAAGCCACATTTAAAAATAGCCTGGCAGCCAGGGTCCTGCACGCCTGTGCTGAGCCAGTCATGCTGACTCAGCATACTAACAGCCTTGCTTACAGTACATGCTTCGTAATATAACCAAGCAGGAGAGTTGTAGCCCAAGAGGCTTGCCAGGGAACCAGCCTGTCTCTCTTTCCATGATTGGGCTGAAAGCTACACGAGCTACGATGACACCCCATAAACTAGAGAGTTTGTGTGGGAGCAGTCTTCATAAATACTCCCTATGACAGAAGCTGGTGCATATGAATTGACCCAACCTGTCTCAAGTGTTTCTTTGTCTGGGAAACTGAATAGCAAGACACAGGGGGTGGCGGGCAGGGAGAAGAGGGAATGATAGGGAGCATACAGGCTCCTAGAAAACTGCCCCAACCTAGTGCTCTCCAGATATTTGCGACTAACACCTAAGGGACTCAACATTTGGGAGCCATTTCTGGGTTGGAGGAAATGCATAAGAGTGTGTGGGGGGGGGGGGGAGAGAGAGAGAGAGAGAGAGAGAGAAAGAAAGAAAGAAAGAAAGAAAGAAAGAAAGAAAGAAAGAAAGAAACTGGACAGTTAGTAGATGGGGTTCAAATAAATAAATAATAAGAAGACTACAAATTCTATAAGATACATCCAGCATAGGCAATGTTTCGGAATTATGGGAGTTGTAGTACAGGGTGCAAGATTAGGAAAGGCTGGTTTACTGGTTTCATGTCACTATGTTCTAAGCTTCCAGAATGTGTGTCGCTAGGGAAATCTATGCCAAATGCAACTTTTTTTAAAAAAAGTTTAAAGATTCTCAAGATTCCAGCAATTATGATTTCAGAAATAAGCCTGGGAAGTGTAATCAGTTTTTTATAGTTAAAGCTCAGGAAATCAGAAGGCAAATTAAAGAACCCACACTGATTATACTTTTACATTTAGTAATTTTACATCCATTGTGTTAGTCTAGCGAGAATAAAATTCAGCGTTGCAATGCCAGAATTCACAAGACACATGGGACAGCAAGTACATTTGCAAGCAAATTTTTACTGCCGAGTACATTATTAGAATGTTCTTTTTGAAACCAGCAGACAAAAGTGGATTCATAAAAAAGACATCACATACAGACATGCCTTGGTGTAGCTGTCGGTATAAGCCAGAACAGTCCACCACATATCACAAACAAAAAAGAAAGCAGAATCCTGTCGTGCTACTCTTAAGGCTTAATCTGGAACTTAATGCAACACTAGTAATGTTCTCCTGCAGAAGATCTGGGATTGCAGCAAGAGAGGAGTCGTGTCTTACAGGTCACATGCATCCCCAAAATGCACACACACTAGGCATCATAAATACTATACCTTTGGCTACTTGTCTGGAATAGTTCAGAAGCCACGGTTTTTCCCTAAGCAAGAAGAAAATCTGCTGGTGTGGCCAGGACTGTGTCAGGGACAGAGGAGTCACTATGTGCATCCAGACAGGGATGTTTTTACATCCACCTCCCACCAGGCACATCATCAGCACTTACATGGCATAATAAATGCCTCTCCCACACAGCCCATGTTCTTGTTTGTTAAATGCATAAAACATCAGTTCACATTTATAGCAGAGAATTAAGACAAGCTAGTGTCAGCAAAAGCCAAGGAACGGTCCCCCAGCAGCACCCCCAGAAGGGATGGCTTCAGCGCTTTCCAAGATCACTAATAGGCCAGCAACAACTCTGATATTCCTAGAGCACCGAAAACTGCTGACAAGCAAAGTGCTTATGCCCAAAGGATATGGCTGTGGTCACTGATTAAAGGCTTACTGCACACTAACACAGTGGGTCCCAACTGTCTTACTAGAGGGACCTACCAACTTATTTTTGTCTTTAAAACTGACAAGTAGGTTCCAAACAATTACTGATCTTGAAGGAAAATACACTTAGCTTGCTGCGCTATAACATCCAAAACCTGATTGCAGGCAATGTTGGGACTCACCATTTGGGAGTCAGCATTCTAAAAATACGTGGGGGGAAGAGACATTAATTGCTAGTTAAGTTTTTTAATTCAGAGAATAGACTAGGAGGAACACAGTATTGCCATCCCCCAAAACACAATTGCAACAGGGCAAAGGCTTCCCTCTGTCACCACAGTAATGCTTTAAAAAATCATGTTCTTTCAATACTGGTAAAATAAATGCTACAGAATGCACAAGTATGCCTCTCAACAGTATAACCCTTTGCTTTCATTTTTCTGACTTTGCTCCATTTAAAAACCATGTGCAGTTATAGGTCTCCAGCAGCAGAACTGTAAACGAAAGTCCCCCACTCACTGAACAGCCACCGTACTAGAACTGATAATCCAAACACAATCTCCTTCTCCTGTTGTAGGATTTTCTTTTAAGACATGTGAGAATGTATTAGGCATCATTGCAAGCATTCATGTGAGAGTGATCTGAACATTTCTAATGTACAGAAACTGCTTAAGCAAAGACCCATCGTACGTTTGTAAATCCAGCAGAAGTAAGGAAATAATAAGATTCACCATGCCAAGTATAAGTGATGTTCCACAGATATCCCAGGAAAGAGATACTTAGTGGGAGAGTAAATACGCTTAGTGCCCTGCCCAGCCAACTCAAGAATGTATTTCATAGGGCAAGTCCAGGACTCTAATATAATGTCTAGAGATCAATGTTTAGAATGCAAAGTTACTTATTAAAATCTGGGAAAAGAAGAGATGATATAAAGGCTGCCTGGAAATAATCTTTAGTGCTCATAGTTCTCTTTCGTTGCACAGGAAATTATTGGGGAAGTCTATGTTGTGAGAAAAAGATGAGACACAGCAAAAAAAACCTCAGTCACTCTGATGGGTCAAAGCATGAAGATACTTGAACTCATCTTTGTATATGAGACTTAGGCATCTTAGTTTCATCAGAAGGAGTAATGTGTGTTGCGTCTGTGCCTAGACAAGCACAACCTTCCTTACTAGAAAGATTTTAAAAGGCCAAAAGAGGGCAGTCAAGAAGTGGAATCCCTACAAAACTTAGCATGTTCTGTACCCAGCATAAATTGGGATGGCACCAGACCCTTCTACAGTCCTGACTTGCTAGCCACCGAAGGACTTATTAACATCATGCAAGGAGGACAGCCAGAGAGAACTGGCATCCAGACAGAGACAAACTTGGTCTAACTCCCCAGACTGCTGATTTCTCAGCTTTTTGACAGCTTCCCGAAGAAAGATCACACTGGAAAGTGCCAAGTGCGACGGCTGCAAAGGGAAAAAGTGCAACCTCGACACATTTTGCCAAGCTCAAAAGGCCTGCACTCAGCACAAGCACCGCCAATTCTTCGCTCACAACAGAGCTGACAGCAGAGCGCATGATTCAACACAGGCCCCATTCTCAACATTCCTGATTCACAGAGCTGTGCCATCAAACTAGTGTAAACATGGTGACGTCACCCATTCCAGGAGCAGAGACAGCCCCATCAGAGGAGGCCCAGCTGCAAGGGATGAGAAAGGAGATGGGCATGACGAGAACAGCAACGGGAGGCTTTTCAACAGGTGAAGTAGGAACAGTAGTTTCAACACTACACTGTACATATCTGCAAGTATATGACTTTCATGTGTTTTATGAGGGCTTGTCTATATATAACTTCTCACTTATGGAATATTTAACCTGAAAGTAGATGCTTACCCAGTTAAGACTTCAAGAAACATAGAGTCACTAGAGAATTCTGTCTCCACAAAGCAGACCTGACTGGCCCCAGCCATATCCCTGCTATGCTTAGAAAGTGCCTCAGAACTGCTGTTTACACAAGTTTTCTTCTTACTCAGCAGAACTGAAGTAAAGGGGACCAAAAATCAGTAACCTGACCTCTTCCTACCAGACTGCCAGACTCCTTAGTTATGATCACTGAGGAGCTCATCATATTTATACTTAAAACTGAGCTTGCGCATCTCTCTCCACACCTTTGAATCATTATTTTCAAGTACTGTACAATGCTTCTAGACAAGGCACATCTATTTTGCTTCCTATTTGCCACAAGCTTTGTAAGTAACTGCAATTATCTAAATATCCAAGGGATAATACATTGTCCAGGTTGCCATGTCAGACACCCAGAATGAAAATCAAGACAGCTGTTCATCATCTCCTATCCTGCTACAATGAGACCAGGAAAGAGACATGCTACGCATCAGTCTGTTAGGAACACTAGGTTTGAAGTATCCTTTTACAGAGAATGGAATCAGACTAGATTAACTTTCTCTGTCCTTCTAACATTACCGTTTTAGAATTAGAATCAGTTTGTGGAGATCTCCGTCAAAAGGACATCAAACCGCAGCTAGCTATTGTCACACAAACCATCTCCATATAATCACAATCTAAATATCTATGACATACTGATTAAGTTGCCCAGTCCCCAGTAGCCAAGCTGCTCTCAAACTGGCAGAGGACAGATTGCCCTCCAGAGTTGTGGCTGTAGACGATAGCATGCTTCAGCTAGCTTCACTGTGGGAACTTCACACAAGGGACTCAGGGTAGGACAGCATGCACTTGTTGCACAGACGTGCTCCATTATACAAATCAAGCAGAGCTGTGCAGGCACAAACAAGGGAATCTGCATCTCTGTGCCCTTCCCACTTCAGTGTGACAGCATGCCAAGCACCTTCACAGAGTCCTTGAGGACATCGTGCCTGTCTGACAAAGACGGCATAGACAAGTAGCAGCAATTTCCATAAAGGTATTCAGGAACTACCATTTTACAAAGTCTATAAAGCTAGCCAAAGCAGTAAAGTTAAGACCTACATGTACAGAGAGAGCACTGAGGACACGCGAGCAGACAGGGCAAACATACATACTGACATAAATCTTAGGAATGGGTCTCTCACAAAAGTTCTGCCAAGTAACCCTTTTTCTCTCTCTCCCTCACACACACACACACACACACACACTCTCCCCACATACAGTTACTTCTGTCCTAATGCACATAAACCGCACATGGATATACACTGTATGACATATGCTCAGAAAGCTACAGTTGTCACAACATTTTGAATGCAGGCAAAATATAGACAAGTAGCAGAGAGGAAGAATCTCAGGTGAATCCCCTTCCCAACCATCTCCTGAACTTGCACCCTTCTCTGCCTTATCACCCAGTGAGAAAGTGAGTCAGCAAGTCACCCTCTCTCCCCCAGCTAACCCTTTTGACAGGTCCCACCAGCCGGTCAGCCCCTACCTCCCTTTGTGCAGCATATACCTAGTGGTGACCTCATGTTGATGAGTCAGCAGTGTCTGGGCTCTGCACACAGTAGGCTGTGCCAGGGGATGCAATGGGGTGATTTAGATCGCCCCCCCCTCCAATCCCGAATACTGTACTCTCTACATATTCCCCTTCTTGTGCCCCACCCCACACAGACTCACTCTTTCCCCCACCCAGACACCTGATGAGTCAGCACGGCAAGCCCTTTAACATTAGCAGACATGGCTGCACATCCCTGGAGACACACACAAGTGTGTAGGGAGCAGCTCCCCCCCCCCACTCTAGGCAGGGGAGAGGGAGCACCTGCCCGAAGAAACGGAATAATAAGGTGCCCAACTACTTTTTCATCCCCACTACTTGAGAAGCAAACTCAACAACAATAAGGATCGAGGCAAAACCGGGGGTGGGGTGGCAATGGCATTTCTCTCCTCCTAACGACAGCGGTGGGGAGATAAATACGGCCACCCACGCCGCAGAAACCCCTCAGAAGGAAAGAAAGGGGGGAAGCCACCCACCCATCTGTCAGCAACAGAAAATGAAGTCAACGAGCAGAGGAGAAGAAAGGAGATGGGGAAACGAAGATCGGCTGCTGAAATACGGAAGCCCGCTCACCTAGACCCACCTATCCCTCCCCCCCCCCACTATATTATCATTATCTCTCTCTCTCTCCCTCTCTCTCCCTCTCTCTCTCTCACACACACACCCGAGCGCGCCAGAACATTCCCGGGTGGAAATTGGGGAGGGGGGCCCAGGCTCCTGTCAACAGAAGTCTCCACCTACATTGCAAGAGTCGCTTCTTCAGATAATAATCATGAAAATAAATAAACACCGTGGAGAGAGAAACGCTGAACTCCACGGCGCCCGAAATTCCCGGGCGCAATTGGGAGAGCGAGAGGCAGGGCTCCCCTAAAAAAGACCCCCCCTCCCCGCTTCTATGTCAGACGCGCGCGCCCCCCCCCGCGCTTATTAATGCTCGCTCGCTCCCTCCCTCCCTCGTGGAGAAGGGGGGGGGTGGCGGCGGCGGCGGCGCTGGCTTGCCTTCCTCCCTCTTCCCCCAAAGGTGGAACCCGGGGCTCCAGGCCGCCCGCGCAGTCTCTCACCCTCTCCGCTCGGTGCCGCCGGGGGAGGGGGGGAGCCGGGGCGGGGAGGGGGGGAGGCCGCCACGCAGAGAGGGACCGAGAGTCCGGGGTCCGCCGCTGCCGCCGCTCACGGACACGTCACGTGATGTTTGGGTCACGTGCCTCCATTCATGAAGCCGTTCGGTGCAACCGCCCCGAGCCTTAAAGGGGAGGCGCCCGGAGGTTTCCCCCTCCGACGGTTCAAGATAGACGTTCTGAATATCGGCTATATTGAAGCGGCGGGGGGGGGGGCGGATAGGTGGACGGCGGAAATAAAGGGGAGCCGGAAGGCAGGAGTGGGGCTGCGGAGCCGGTGGGGAAACAAGTGGCTCGCCTGGCGGGCGCGGACAGAGCCAAGGCTGGGCACCTAAGCGCGGATCGCGCCTGGAGCTCCTACAGGGAGTGGGTTGGGGGGGCACCGTCTCCTGGGTAGGCCCCCGCTGCTTGAGCCATTTGGGGACAAATCCGAGGGAGCCCCGTTGGGCTTCAGAGATTTGAACAAAAGGAATGAAATCAAGGCCGAGGCTTGGATTCTAATAAACAGCCCGCTAGACGAGGTCCAGCTTCAGGAAGGGCTTTCACAGACGAGCGATTTCTGCGGGGTGGGTGAAGGACCGGGAACTCAGGGAGCCCCCCCCCCCCCCCGTTTGTGCCTTCCTTCTTCTGTTGCTTCCTTGGAGAAGAAACTTTTGAGAGGGGGCAGCAGAAGAGCTGTGTGGGAAACCCAGGGCACCATGTGCATGTCATGTAGGCATGCATGCCTTTGTGTGGCAGAAAGCACACCCTAGCCCTGGTTCACAGATTAAAAGTTTGCTAACCACGGATCCTAAGCCAAGAGGAGCTCTGAGGGAGCAGACAAATGACCCATCCAGTCTAGCATCCTGTCCTCATATAGTGGTCAACTGGATGCCTCTAGAGGACCCACGAGCAAGACCCTAGTGCAATAGCAGTCTCCTCATTTGTGATTCACAGCAGCTGGTATTCAGAGGTATTCTGCCTCCAACCGTAGAGCTAGAATGTGGCCACTGGCAGCCCTATTCTCAATGAATTTGCCTAAATCTTTTTTAAAGTCATTCACTGTTGGTGGCCATCACTAGAATCTTGTGGAAGCAACTTAAATGCACTTTGTGAAGTACTTTTGTCAATCCTGCATCTTCCAACATTCAGCTTCAATGGATGGCCCCAAGTAATAGTTGAATGTGGGAGACAAACTTCTCACTGTCCACTTTCTCCACAGCAGACATGGGTTTGCACATATCTATCATGTCATGTTTTCTCAACCATAAAGCTCCATTTGTGGTAGCTTTTCCCTTATAGGAGGGTTGCTCAAGACCGTTGATCATTTTGGTTGCCCTTTCCTGAACCTTTCCTGTTCTACAATATCCCTTGAGGTGAGGCAACCAGAACTGTACACAACATTTCAAATTTGGCCACATGAAAGATTAGTATAATAATTATCATGTTGTTGGATTTCAACCCCTTTCCTTATTATCCTCAACATGGAACTTGCCTTTTTCACAGCTGCTACACACTGGGTTAACATTTTGAGCTATTCACCACAACCCCAAGGTCTTATTCTTTTGTCAGTCACCATCAGTTCAGACCCCAGTAGCATTTCCATGAAGCCAATGTGCATCATTTATACTTGCTTACATTGAACTGCATTTGACATTTTAATGCCCAGTTTTCGCTGTTTGGAACGATCCCTTTTTAACTCATTGCAAATCCTTTTATTTTAACCGCCGTGAACAGTTTGCTATCATCAGCAAACCTGGCAATCTCATTGCTCTCACCCTTAACTCCTGGTTGTTTATGAACAAGCTATAAAGCAAGGGTCCCATACCACTTCCCAGGAGACTCATTTCCCATATTCCTCCACTGGGAGAACTGCCCTTTTATTCTACTCTCAGCTTCCTGTTCCTTAAGCACTAACTGATCCATAAAATGACCCGTCCTCTTATTCCATGACTTCTAAGCTTACTCAGGAGTCTTTGCTGTGGGACTTTCCACATGTCAACTGAATCACCCCTATTTTATGGTTGCTGACTCTCAAAAAAACAACCTCTAAAGGTTTGGTGAAAGGGCTTACCTTTACAGAAGCCATATTGGTTCTGTTTCATCAAGGCTTGTTCTTCATCCTTGGACATTATTTAATAATGCTTTCCACTAGTTTTCCAAGAACAGATGTTATGTTAACCAAACTGTACTTTCTCAGCTCCTCTCTGGATCCCTTTTATAAATGGTGTTGCATTGACCACTGTCAAGTCCTCCCTCTGATATTAGCAACAAGTTAGATATCCTTGTTCAATCAGCAATTTTATATTTTTGCCTTCCATTTCCCTTACTGGCATGGAGATGGGTCAGATTCTGAGGGAAGGCTGCATCAGGCAAGCACATTGAATTGATGTTTTTTTAAAAAAATGCATCTTCAGCACACAAATATATTTTCAACTGAAGAAAACACTGACATCCCCCTCGCCTAGATAGATTTGGTACAGTATAACCATTCTATGAACCTTTGTTAATTTATTCAGAAAGAGATACATGAAAGTATTACTCCCTGCCCTTAAGATGTTGTGATTATTCAGCAGTGAGCGGGAGCAATTTGGCATATTTTTAGAGGCACTGCTCTCCAATATTCTGCATGTTCCAGGGCAGAGCCAGGTTGACTGTGGGTCTCAGCCTTGGCTCTCATTAAGCCTTGCTTCTAAAAAAAGTATACTGGTCACTGCTCCATATATAAATTGGTGATGTGCAGGCTGGCTGGCATAGAGATAAAAAAGTGAGGAGACAGAGTTGCTGTTTGAAAAGCTGTCCAGTGGGGGATTCTTTTTGCCAAAGGCTTCTTTAGTATTTAAGTTTCCAAAACAGCAATTCTATGGCTGACCCATCCAGATCTGTAAGGCTTAGAATGCCCTTCTAGACACCTTGTAGGATGACTGGCATTTCTTATTCTCTTGCTCGTAGTTGGTACTGTACCTGTTCCACAATTTTACCACAAGGAGTGTGCCTGAGCCAGCACTTTTGCAATTGATTTTCTCAAGCCAGGGAGACTTGCTTACTGAAAAGTTTTCCAAACCAATTCTGCCCATCATTGTATTTTGCCCAGCAGTGCTTGCCTCATGAGTGAAGAGATCATCCACCCAGCTGCTCTGCAACTAACCCCTGTTAAAAGACCCCTCCGGCTCCAGATTTACTGCTGATATATAAAGTTTGCTCAGAGCCAGAAGATGATTGTGCAGCAGGGGCCTTTCAGCCTGCAGGTGCTTGCCTGAACTGTCATAAGGCATTTTGGTTCACTTGCCCAGAAGCTAGCTGACTGAAGACAAGCCCTCATATCCCAAAATACACAGAGACCCAGTGATACATGCTCAGCCATGGGCAGGACTCCTGGCAAACACATCATTTCTCCAGAATTGCCTGAGCTAGATTAGGACCGGTCTTCTCATCGAGCAGCATGCACCGTTTATCTACATGCGGGAAAAGCAGCAGGGCAAGTGTGCTCCAGAAATAAAAGCTCCGCTGGCTTTTGGCTTCTGTTTGGAAATACTAGAAACCCACTGTCTGATGCAGGTGTCAGTTGGCACCTGCTGTAGGAATTGAATTGGTAATTGTTATCTAATTGCACTGTTTTACATACTGCATGAGAGAGAAAAATGGAGCTGGGGAGGATGAACACTGAGCACATTTCTTCCTTTCCTCTCTTCACCTTCCTGCGCAGCCAGCCCCAAATCTCAGCCCATGTTTCTAATGCCCACTCTGCAATGCTGTCCCCCCTCCCTTAGGAATGCTCCCCCTCCCCACGCTTCTGTTCAGTCTTTGCTGTGTCTACACTTTCTCAAAACTGCGGAAATTGCAGGGAGCAGCGAGGTCTGGACTGAAAGTGCTGATGTAGGGAAGCAGCGCTCACAGCTGTTTCTTGCTTAGGTGCCTGGGACAGGAATGCTGCGGCATGCTCCAAGCCCAGAGATGAGGCACTGCATAAACTACTGTAGCAATGGAGAAAAGCCTGAGCAAGATCCGTTTTCCCCTGGGGAGTTCCAACAGGAGACAAGGCACCCCCCTTTTTCTTTCACACGCACACTCTATTGATACAAGATCTCATGCAAAAGTGAGAGGAAGCTGAACCTGATTCTTGAAGAAAAGACCACCTTGCTTGACACAAGCACAGCACAATGCTTGACACAATGCAGCAGCTTGCTGACACTTCCCTTTTCCCACCCACAGAGTTTTAGCAATAAAGTTGTCTGCCTAAATGTGCTGAGTCTGTAATCCTGTGAGGAGCAGGAGATGTGTTAAATGATGGTGGTACTGAAAAGCCTGATGAGATCCGATGGCCAGATTAAAGGAGGAGCAGGAAGAGGAGGATTCAAGGGTAGATGGTTCAAAAGAAGCTCTGACCCACATCAGACATTACTCTTAACAGCTAGCGCCAAAAAGAAAAGCCATTTGTGTGCAGGGTCTCCCCATTCTGGATGCTGAATTGTTGCTCCAGACACTTGGGTTTGAAGATATTATTACAAATAAAGAGCGGAATGGAGTGCCTTTAAGTGAAATTAAGCACTCACGAAATTCCAGTCTAGGTTGTCGGTTGCTCTGTAACTCTTTGAAATGTAATTTGGTACTGGCAATTCAATCTTTGAAATTATGAATCAGCCTTACTGCTACTGCAGGTTCTATCTAGTGATAGTTCTGGGTATATAATCCATCCTGTTAGCTAAGTCTTTATCTTCTGCCTTTTATTTCTCTTTCCTTTCACTTTTCACATTTTCCTTCTATCTAGGCAAGAGTATAGGGCCTAGGAAGAACAGGATTGTTGGGTGAACGTTTAAATAGATTATTTGCTTTAAAACCCTTTTGAAAAATCCTCATAATGTAGATAAAGGGGTGCAGAGTTTACAACCACCAAACATCTTTTGGGGGGAGATACACCTATATCCGAGTAAAACTGGTATTTGTGCTTGTTAAACATACAGAATCCATAGATGTAATAGTAAACAACAAACTGCATTCTGACATGTCATACTTCTAACGTACACTGAATAGAAATTGTTCTGGTTATATTCATGAAAATAATAAAAACAAATTATTTAAAACTTTTTAAATGTCATTTAAATTTAATTTGTTTTTTTAAAAATTCAACAAAATGTGCACAGCCCGAGCCTATGCTTTGACAAACTAAGCTTATGGCTGAAGGCTACATCACACATGTGGCTGTGTTTTTTTTACTTTTGACTGGGGTTTTTTGTTTTGTTTTGTGTGTTTTTTTGTGAAGTAACCAAACACCCTTCAGGCACTGAGAGTTAAGTAGGAAGAGGAAAGGATAAGAGCCCCCTTTACTCTTTACCTGTCAGGAAAGTCCCAGTATCTTTCCCTCAGCAGGTGAGGCAACAGATTGCCTTCTCAAAATCATTCCCCTTATTTCTTGGATTGTGATAAGACACCCAAGGACACAATATTCTTTCCTACACACTTGCTGTGTTTCCTAGTTCCTACTTGTTCAGATGCGTGGAGATGGGAAGCAATATGCTCAGTCTCTCTAGACAGATTTTCCTCTTGTCCTCTGGAAAAAAAATCCTGTGATTCTCAACCTGAGATTTGGTGTGTGGATTGTGTGTTTATTACATGCATTCCTTGTTCAGAAAGGGTAGTGCATGGGAACTTCTTTCCATTCACAGTGTTATCATTGTATCAGAAGGGCAGGAAGAGCCACATTTCTCATCCCACTTAGTTAGGCCCTGAAAGTGTGCTGAGGATTGCAGCCATTGCTGCTTAATCCATGGGGCAAATGGTAACGTGCACACAGTACTCACAAATTATTATTATTTTAGTCGTTGCTGGTTCTGGTGTACAGTGGTACCTCAGGTTACAGACGCTTCAGGTTATAGACTCCGCTAACCCAGAAATAGTACCTCAGGTTAAGAACTTTGCTTCAGGATGAGAACAGAAATCGTGCAGTGGTGGTGCAGCGGCAGCAGGAGGCCCCATTAGCTAAAGTGGTGCTTCAGGTTGAGAACAGTTTCAGGTTAAGAATGGACCTCCGGAACGAATTAAGTTCTTAACCCAAGGTACCACTGTACTATACAATAGGGAATGAGAAAGGAAAATATGGTCGTGTCCCCCCCCCCTTTTTAAACCACATTGTAAGTTGTGTTATGCTTCCTCCAGTATCTCAAAACACACCTATACTGTATAATCATTTGTTGTATTACATACATGTATTGAATTGAATTGTTATAATATAGACACCTGTACAGTTAGGTTTATGAGCAAATTATTTAAAAATGTAATAAATTGATTTTAAAAACCACAGATGCGTAAGCCCTTAAACATTCCTAGGACAACCCTAGTGTGCTCATGCTGTCAGGTATTCATTAGTTGTTTCTGCAATGGACCATTATAATCACCCACCAGCAACAATGTATTATCAATAGTCCAAAATCAGCAGACCCCATTCCGACATAAGAAAGTATGTGACAGTCCTCTCCCCACCTCCCAGAACTATTCCACTTGTGCTCATTCAGAAGTAAATATGGAACAGGTTGTCATGCCATGTCACCTTGACCTAAGTTCCAGCAAGCGTATGGAGTGTTTGTGGAAGTAACTGAGAAGCCATACATAAATGGTTTAATAGCAGCAAGCAGACATGAAAGCTAATGCCACAGGCAGGCATGAGAGCTAATGCCAAAGTGGAAAAGGACCCACAGAATTCTAGATTGATCCATCATCATTCTAGCGTTCTTTCTGTTCCAGATGAACAAAGTTTCTACCCCTACAAAGCTTAATATGACATATACATATGAGTCAGGGAACCTTTTTCAGCCTGAGAGCCACATTATCTTCTAAATCTTCTGAGGGCCACATGCCAGTGCTGGGCGTATCCAGAGGCAAATATGGTTGGAGGGTAATATGCACATTTCAACTTTGTATAGTAGGCTTCTTTCTCCAGCTGTCAACTTTTCCCTTTTCTTGCAAGGAATCCTATTCAGAATAAGGGAATTTCCCTTAAAAAAAGGGAAAAGTGGACAGTTATGCCACCTATCCTTCATCCAGACAAGTAAGAGGATACATTCCAGCCAGGCAAAAACTCAGGGTGTGAAGCAAGAGTCAGTGAGGCGTGTGGCCTCAGTAGGCCTTTGAAGGCTAGATAGGCCTGACTGAGTGCATTGGGTCCCTGGGCCTGAGGTTCCCCACACCATTTACAAGGACTATACAGTGGTATCTCGGGTTACATACGCTTCAGGTTACAGACTCCGCTAACCCAGAAATAGTGCTTCAGGTTAAGAACTTTGCTTCAGGATGAGAATAGAAATTGTGCTCCGGCAGTGTGGCAGCAGCAGGAGGCCCCATTAGCTAAAGTGGTGCTTCAGGTTAAGAACAGTTTCAGGTTAAGAACAGACCTCCAGAACAAATTAAGTTCTTAACCCAAGGTACCACTGTAAAAGGAACACATAGGTTAGGGAAACAGCTCCATGTGTGCAGGTGAAGAAAGAACAGGGCTTTTTTTTCAGCCAGAACTTTCCAGAACTCAGTTCTGGCACCTCTCAGGTGGGCGCTATTGCCATTGTAAGAGAACAAGGGAGGCGATCATGGTGATACCTCTTTTTATAGAAAAATAGAACAGAAAGAATCTTGGGAGAACCAAGTCAGCATGGATTTCTGAAAAATAAGTCATGTCAGACTAACCTGATCTCGTTTTTTGACAGAATTACAACCCTGGTAGATGAAGGGAACGCAGTGGATGTAGCCTACCTTGATTTCAGCAAGGCATTTGACAAGGTGCCCCATGATATTTTTGTAAAGAAGCTGGTAAAATGCGGTCTTGACTATGCTACCCCTCAGTGGATTTGTAACTGGCTGACTGACCGAGCCCAAAGGGTGCTCATCAATGGTTCCTCTTCATCCTGGAGAAGAGTGACTAGTGGGGTGCCACAGGGTTCTGTCTTGGGCCCGGTCTTATTCAACATCTTTATCAACGACTTGGATGATGGACTCAAAGGCATCCTGATCAAATTTGCAGATGACACCAAACTGGGAGGGGTGGCTAACACCCCAGAGGACAGGATCACACTTCAAAACGACCTTGACAGATTAGAGAACTGAGCCAAAACAAACAAGATGAATTTTAACAGGGAGAAATGTAAAGTATTGCACTTGGGCAAAAAAAATGAGAGGCACAAATACAAGATGGGTGACACCTGGCTTGAGAGCAGTACATGTGAAAAGGATCTAGGAGTCTTGGTTGACCACAAACTTGACATGAGCCAACAGTGTGACGCGGCAGCTAAAAAAGCCAATGCAGTTCTGGGCTGCATCAATAGGAGTATAGCATCTAGATCAAGGGAAGTAATAGTGCCACTGTATTCTGCTCTGGTCAGACCTCACCTGGAGCACTGTGTCCAGTTCTGGGCACCACAGTTCAAGAAGGACACTGACAAACTGGAACGTGTCCAGAGGAGGGCAACCAAAATGGTCAAAGGCCTGGAAACGATGCCTTATGAGGAACGGCTAAGGGAGCTGGGCATGTTTAGCCTGGAGAAGAGGAGGTTAAGGGGTGATATGATAGCCATGTTCAAATATATAAAAGGATGTCACATAGAGGAGGAAGAAAGGTTGTTTTCTGCTGCTCCAGAGAAGTGGACACGGAGCAATGGATCCAAACTACAAGAATGAAGATTCCACCTAAACATTACGAAGAACTTCCTGACAGTAAGAGCTGTTCGACAGTGGAATTTGCTGCCAAGAAGTGTGGTGGAGTCTCCTTCTTTGGAGGTCTTTAAGCAGAGGCTTGACAACCATATGTCAGAAGTGCTCTGATGGTGTTTCCTGCTTGGCAGGGAGTTGGACTCGATGGCCCTTGTGGTCTCTTCCAGCTCTATGATTCTATGATTCTATGTCTTGCCTCAAAGTACTCTTCTTTGGGAGCAAGCCCCTCGCAACAGCAACGTCCTGTGAAATGGAGAGACCAACTATATTCAGCCTTTGCAATTACTGAGGATGCAACCAGTAGCCTTCAGAGAAAAGAGCCGCTCAGCAAATCTGCAGCTTCAGGGCACAAACTGCTCCTCAAGGCACTGTGTGCAGATCAGCGTTCCTTGTGGGGTAGCTCCTCCTCCAGCCATACCCACAGTTGGGTGGAAAAGAGGACTTTGCCCTTGAACTGGAAGAACTTCTGCCCTTTGCTCAGCAGCTGCTAGGCATTATGGAGAAGGGACAAGGTGGCCCAATGTACATGACGAACATGGAATTTGTCCCACAGCAAACAGAGGCTTCCCTCATCAGAAAGGTAGGTGCTTGGGTTATTCTTCATGCTTGGTTGGATGGGTCATTCATTTTCAAGGTTGGATTCAGACTGCAATCGCACACTGTGGGCCTAGTGCAAATACTACCCACTCCAGGCCTCGGGCCACAGAAATGGAGGCCATAACCGCGACAGAAGCTTCAGTGCAGTGAGCAAAATCTACAAGGCCATTTCCCTCCCTTTTGTGGCAGCTGGACATCCTCTTGGGTATACAAACTTCAGGAACACACCATATCATAAGGAAGTTAAGAAGCATGGCTCTCTTAAGAGGTTTGCCTTACAGGGCCAGGCACTCACAAGTTGGGGTATCACTCTATTATACACATTCATCACAGATGTGGTGTCAGGGTACCTAAATACCACTGACCATTCCTCCCCTGCAGATCAGGCACAAATTATTATCAATGGGAAACTTTGAACAAGCTCAGATAAAACCATCTTCCCCCTTTCTCTTATTGGGGTATAGAGCAGAAAAACTTGGTCTCAAATCTTATCCTCTCTTCTTTTCCTGTTGTAACTTTTACCTCGTGTTTCACCTGATTGTACAACTGTTTGGTGATCTGTTTGTTGAACTGCTAATGAGCAGCCATTTCCCACAGGCAAGCAATCCAAGGATCATCCATAAAATGTATCGCACACCAAGACTGAGGAGATAGCAAAATTGCAGCAGGAAAAGCTGAACATCAGTTAAAATTGGGTTGGGCAGATGCGACAGGCATGGGGAAGGTGCTTAGAAGGCCTTTAAAAATGTGGCTTCCTTTATATATAGAACAGACCTTGCCAAGCGCTTTCACTGAACTGTGTGGCATTTTAAAAAACGAAACAGCAATCAAGAACGTTGGGAGTTCTGACAGGACACACTTCAGTAACATTGACAACTGAGGAAAGTAAGCTGCTTCTATTTGCCTCTTTAAAGACTCCATCACAGAAAATGGTTGCCTACCCAGATGTAGAAGTGTTAGCTTATCCATGAGCAAAATGAGAGGGAAAATGGATAAAGGTGTCAGATATAGCATCTCCTCTTGTACACTGACCCACCCCATAGGCAGATATAGGAAATGCTCAATATATACATGCTGAGATTCCTGCATTGCTGTGGGTTGCACTAGATGACCCTTGGGGACCCTTCCAGCTCTACAATTTTATTATTCTATGGCCCTCTAGATGTTGTTGGACTCCAACTCGCCCAACCTGCACAGTGAGAAGGGATGATGGGAAGGTGTAGCCCAACACCAGACAGTCCACAGGTTCTCTATCCCTGCCATTTTGCATATATACCTCTCCACCAAAACTCGCTCCTCTTCTTACATAAATTAGATATACAATACACTCTACTCTGTCTACACACATGCGCACCATAAATTCTTTTGTACATCAGGTATGCAAACCTGCTCTAAAACATACCCTGATTTTCATCCTCTCCCCATCATTCACTCACTCGCACATGCATTATACATTACTCCAACTGCAAGGCTGAAGAGAACTCATTCTGTGCTATTTTTTCCAAACTTTTATGCAAGAAGCTTCTTTGTAAGCTTCTAGGTCTGCTGTGCTTGTTGACATCATCAAACCATGTTTGAATTCCGGTCATGTTGCACAGTAATCTGACACTCGTGGTGCAAGGATGGTGCAAGCCCCACAGGTTTCAAAATGAAAATCATAAAAGTAAAGCAAGATGCAAATACAAACATTAAAGGTCTGGTGAAAATTATATTAGCTATGGCTTCAGGCAGGGGGGAAAAACACAAATCAGATGCATGGTATGTTCAAACCTAAGCAACCATATTCCTCTATTTGTATTACCAGTACTGATTATTCAAAGGAAAAAAAATGTCATTTATGCATAATGACTCCCAATGCTTTTTTTCTGGCGGGATGCAGGGGTACACATACCCCTAAACATTTTGTGAATCTAGATTTGGCCTCATTGAGGGGCAGTATTTCAATATGAGTAGGAAAGTAAGAGTACGGCAAAACATTTTTTTTTTAGAAAAACAAGCACTGATGACTCCAAATAAGAATAAGAAAAATAAGCGACTGCAGGAGGAGAGGCTCCATCCATGGCAGAAGGAATGTAAAAAAAGGTTACTTTCAATTATTTAGAAAAATGACAGATTTAGGAGCACACAACTCTTCCCAAACCATACCCTGGCAAGAAAACAAACAAACCCACAAACCCTGCAATATCTTCAGGGACTGGACTGAGGCTTATGTAGCACAATCTTTAGCATGCTCACTCAGAAGTGAGCCATAGTTAAGTGTGTTTAGAATCGCAGCATTACAGCAATTTATCAATAAGGTACTGGACCTTCAAAATTATGTAAGCCCTCCCTCTGGTGGAACATCTTGTATAGCATGTTTAAACCCAGACAGGGAAAAGTTCAGCATTTCCTGCTTAAGATCAGCAGTTTTGGGGATTCTGGCACCAATAACTGTGTGCACAAACAGTAATTATGCACACAGAAATGTATCTCTTATGTTTTTTCTGTGTATGGTTGCAACAGTTCTGCAGAATCACAGTTGTCCTGGTGAAGTTATGGAACCCTGGGCCAGATGTTCGCAGGAGCAGCAATATCAGCAGCAGGCAGAGAGAGTTGGTTAAGAATAAATGTTTTTCAAGCAGTTCCACCGAAAAGCAATACTGATTATAATTCCTCCACTTTTAAGAAAACAACTTCCACCATCAGAAAGCAGTTGCAGGCTAATTAACGGACTGAAGTAACTGTAGTTCATTATTTGAATGGATCTACTCAGAAGTATTATTCAGGATCCTGTCCCTTGTTAGGGCCTTCAACTTCCCCAAAGACTTGTGTCTTTAAAAAATATACAGTAAGTGAGGAGGCAGTCTCTATTGGGAGTATTTTTAAAAGTTACCAATTACACAGAGATCTTCATCAGGTGAAATGAAAAAGTATGTATACAGCATATCTATATCCACACACATTAAAAGAGATAATTAAGCGTACTAATCTTGCTGCATCTATTGCCCATTCAAATTATCAGAAGTTGACAGAAGTATTGCTCTGCGTTATGTGTGGTCTTGGCAGGCTGACCATTTTTTTCATTTTAAGTGGAACATCCATGTCTCCCCACTTTCACAAATAAATCATTCTCTCTCTCTCTCTCTCTCTCTCTCTCTCTCTCACACACACACACACACACACACACACACACACACACCGTTCTTGAGAGAAGTTATCATGTTCTGGCCTCTCTGAGCAAGGAACACAGGTAATAAACACACAGTCCACACACCAAGTCTCAGACTGAGAAGCACAGAGTTTATTCTCCAGAGGAAAATGGGGGTGGGGAGTGGAATATGCCCCTAGAGAGACTGAACATAATGCTCCCCATCTCCACACCTTCCAATAAGCAAGAACCAGGAAACCCAGCAAGTATCTAGGAAATAATACTGTATCCTCAGGTGTCTGTCGTATCATCTATCCAAGCGTGACCCTGGTCCACTGTATTTCTTTCACCCACCCGCCAGGTTCGTTATTCCAATCATTACCATATGAAGGGGCTAGAGGGGCAGAGCCTTGAAGGACAAAGGCTTTCTGTTGGAGCTGGGGAGGAGGAATAGAGAATGTCTGAGGAGTTAGCTCCTGAGCACCTTGAAGTAAACAAGTTACAAATAACAACCAGCATATTTTGAAAGGATCATGAGGTATTCTACATAAAGCTTCCCAGAAGTTAAGTGTTTGTTTCTAGAGCAAGGGTCATTAGCAAAAAAAAAAAAAAAAAAAAAAAAAAAAAAAAAAAAAAAAAAAAGGAGAAGCACCTTTGAAGGAAGATAAAAAGCAAGCAAATACAGTTGAAACAGCAGGCCAGTTCTGACACATCTGGAAACCACGGTTTGATTCTAGCTTGTCATTACTAAACCATACTCACAGAGCTAGAGCAGGGATGGAGAACATGTGGACCTCTAGATGTTGCAGGATTACAACTCCCAACAGCCAGGGGGAGCATGGTGAACTCCCTGGCATGTCCAGTTAAAAAGGGCTGGGTAGCGGACAATGTAAAAGCCCTTCCTCTGCCCTGGAGAGTTGCTGTCAGTCAATGTTGGAAATAATACAGAGGTAGATGGGCAAGGAGTCTGGCCTGGCATAAGGCAGTTTCCTAAGTTTCTCTAGTAGCTGAGCTACACCAGACTTTTAATCTATATGGACATCTACTTCTGATGGTAACAGGAGAACGGCATATATGTAGCCAATGCAAAAGTCCTAGCAAGAATAGGAGAAGTTGGAAGGAGGCAGAAACAGAAAAATTGTGAGAGATTTTATTTTACTACTATTGTGGGCAGCATGGTAGGGGCTGTCCAGGTGGAGCTGCCAAGGAAATTTGGGGTCCTCTATACAAAGTGAGACAAACAGTGTGTGGGGAACATTGGCAATCCAGTTTGCAGTGAGGAGTAAAAAAAAACAAGGCCGCTATAGCCCAAAGCCCAGAGTGCCTTGCAGACTCTACAGCAGCCACTATTTCATGAAAATGGGATATACAACAACTGCCAGGACTTGAAGGGCCTGCCTGGGGTCAAGTCCCTGGCCTATTAAATAAGAAGTGTGCCCATACCAGTGAATGTCTACCAGCCTGATACAGCCACAGAAGAAAGACAGACTGGGAGAGACCAGGTTACAATCTCTGCTTAGACATGGTGCTCCCCAGGTTACCTTGGGCCAGCCATTGTCTCTGAGGGCAATGTACCTCACAAGCAGGGCTTTTTTTCAGCCAAAACTCTCTGGAACTCAGTTCCGGCCCCTCTCAGGTAGGCATCATTACCATTTTAAAAGAATGAGGGAGGTGTTCATGGTGAACCTCTTTTTCTAGAAAAATAGCACTGTTCACGAAGTTGATTAAAAGATTAACAAAAAGGGTGTGCCCCGGAGGAAGGGAGGAGGATGTAAATAACAAAACACCGTAATCACAACTACAGGAGCAAAATCCCTCAAGGTCAGAAGCACACACAGTCACCCACCCAATGGAAAGTGGTGCTGGTGACAGTCTGCCTCCTGCTCAGCCCCCAGAAATGCTGGTCCCTGCTACCCTTTAATTAATCACATCTGGATGCTAAAACCCCGTTCTCCTGCAGCCGCAAAACCAGGCTAGGCCCCACCACAAAAAAATGGCTTAAGCTACTGATTCCCCTGAAAGGGAAAGGAAAGTGTTGGCTAGGCAAGGCCCAGGCCTCCTCATTGCTTCTTGCTGCCAGGATTCTTTTTGCTGAATAAGCTGACCTTGTTGGCAGAGGAAGACTCTAGTTTCACTTTATCCATTAAGGTCTTCTTAACAGCGGCCGGGGAGACCTTCTCCTGGTCAGCCAAGCATTGTAGTTCCCTGTTGGGGCAAGAGGGAAAAGCTTGTGAGCTGCTCAGGAGGCTCAGCTAAGGCAGGGCAGCTCTTAAGACTCCATGCCGGCATGTACCTTGTCCTGATGCAGGATGCCTCCACAGCATTGATGAGGAGTGAACGGAAACCACCACTCTCCAAGAAGTGCAGGGCATAGATGGTAGCACCCCCAGGTGAGCAAACATTGTCCTTCAGCTGTCCGGGGTGCTGCTCTGAATCCAACAGCATCTTGGCAGCTCCCTGCAGCATTGAGAAGATGAGTCGAAAACACACACACACACACACACACACACACACACACACACAGCCTCTCTAAGGAAATACTCAAGGCGATTTCAAAAACTATTCACAAGTATACAAACCAGAAGAATTGCAACACCTGCCTCAAAACTGGAAAATTCTGAAAAGATTGCAAAAAAAGCCTGACCTGCATTGTGCAGGACTGAAGCCAACACCATCACAGACATCTGCTGGGCCTTTCCCAGAGTCCCTTTGTTTCCTTCTTGCAATTGCAACAAGAAGAGAAGAAAGCAACATGGTGCAGGGTGCTTTCATAAACACTGCCTTTTGAGATAAATGGAATAGAAGCGCTGGGAGATGTTTCCGACCAAATATTGAAAAGGCAGAGTGGACACAGCTTGAAGAAGCAGCAAACAAGGTGAAATACTGACCAGCAAAGCTTGAGCTCCCAGCCGGACGGCTAGCCTGCGAGGAAGGCCCATCTTCACGCCTCCATCTGCCAGGGCATCCAGGGCTGTGAATGCCTAGGAGGACAGAAGTTATCACAAGAAAATAAAGATATGAAATGCAACCAAGGGGGACAGGGCGAAGAGACAGACTTTACCATCTAGCTTACAGGTAGACAATCCACAGGCTGCATGCAACCCTCAGAGGCCTGGAGTGCTGCCTTGGGTGCCCAAGCTGCCCCTCCACTGCCAAATTCCCCACTGCCTGACTGGCTGTGGAATGTGATTTGCTTGGGAAGAAAGGTGTGCAGGGATATCCTACCCTATGCTGCCCTAATACAACAACTGTGCTCCCCCAGCAGCTGATAGGAAGATTGGCAGAGGGAGTACAAATTCTACGAGGAGGAAGCCACAGGGAGGGACATCCTCCTCATATAAACTGAGCATGTGTGTGAGAATGAGTGTGTGGGAGCATCTGATCTGGTCCATGACCACCCACCTACCATCATAGTGTGGCCCCCAAAGTGGCCAAAAGTTTGTCCACCCACAAACACAGATTGTTTCTTAAGTGTCATCTTTCCTCTGCCAGAAAAAAGGAAGAAGCCAGGATAGACACTCTAAGGAAGGCAGACCTCATATTCCTGAAAGTTACCTCTGCATAAACAAGTTTATTTTGGGGGCAGCTCCCATCCAAACTGTGTCTATGACTATTGAGACTATTTATCCACCAGGCACTCCCAAATGTTAACTGATTCTTGGTCTTGCTTTATCTTCAAATCCATTAAGCAACTGAAAAGTCCATAGCTCAGACGATGTTCTAGAGGTTCAACATGCTGCTATAAATGCCTAATCAAAAAAAGGTAAAGGTAAAGGATCCCTGGACAGTTAAGTCCAGTCAAAATCGACTATGGGGTGTGGCACTCATCTCCACTTTAAGGCCAAGGGAGCCAGCATTCGTCTGCAGACAGTTTTTCCGGTTCATGTGGCCGCTTCTGGCACAACGGGACATAATGACGGAAGCCTGAGCACATGGAAACATTTACCTTCCCACCACAGTAGTACCTATTTATCTACTCGTGCTTGTATGCTTTCAAACTGCTACCTTGGCAGGAGCTGGGACAGAGCAATGGGAGCTCACCCCGTCACACGGTTTCGAACTGCCGACCTTATGACTGGCAAGCCCAAGAGGCTCCATGGTGTAAACCACAGTGCCACCCGCGTACCTAATCAAAAAAAGTACTGCAGGCTGATCTGCCTTCTGTGAAAATGTAAGTATACTACAAGCATCGTTTCTGCACTTAAAATCCCCCCTTGCTTCATACAGGGAAGAGATGGTGCTTACATAAGCAGGTCCACTGCCACTGAGTCCAGTTACAGCATCTATCAAGTCTTCTTCCACTTCAGTGCAGAAGCCCACACTAGCCATCAGTTGTTCCAAGAGCTTTCCATCCTCTACGTCAGCATGGGTCCCCGTAGCGTAGACAGTAGCTCCTTCTCTTACAATCACAGGTGTGTTGGTCATGCACCTGATCACTTTTGGGGTGGGGCAGAAGGCAGAAAGTTTCTTAGAGAAAAAGAGAAATAGGAGAGACAAATGAGCATATTTAACATACAGCTTGCATTCAAAATGAGCTCTTCTAGCAAAGGGCAGAGATAACCATTTTCAGGGTTCTAGATCACATCGAGAGGCTATACATCACTGACACCATCCTGTGAAAAATGAAGAATGTGTCTGTGATGTGGCAACAAAGTGCTCTGCAACTGAGTTTGTCCGGGAAAGAAACCTCTGCAGCCAATAGTACAATGGAGGTGTTTTAGTCTGCTTTTTTTATTCTGTGGTTTGCTTTATATTCACTGGTGGTTTTTATTATTGTATTCATATGGGGATACAAGCAATGATACACAGAGTCAGGCTCTCTAAGAAGCCTGGGGAGGCCTGGAACACTTCCAGCTTTTGAAGCACCTCAGCCATAATAAACGCAGCCACAGGAATGATGACACGTGATAACAAAATAAGGCAGCAAAAGAAAAAAAGAAGAGTGAAAGATTTAAAAAAATCTCACTTTCATGCAATCTCAATGCTGATGCTAAGCATATGACAAAATCTGTATCAGTTAACAAAAAAGTTGCATGTCTTTTACCAAATCACATCTCCCATTTGCTGAAATTTGTCATTCTAAACTGAGAAATTATGTCATAATTTGATCCAATGAACATAAAAACAAGTTGCAAAACTTAACGGAAGCCAAAAAAATTAGCAGGTGTCTAAATTTAAAGTCCCCTTTCAGCTTGAGGTCCCAGACCAAATGATCCCCTTCCCCTACCCCCCACCCCCACACTGGCACTGCTCAGAGTAGATCCACTGATATTGACTTTTAAACTTACATTGATTAATTTCAGTGGGTCTACTCTGAGCACAACTTAGTTTGGTAACACCTATGACGTATGGAATAGGTTTATTCACATTTCTATACACCACCCCAGAATTCTTCAATAAAGGGCATCTAAACCTTGCTTTTAAAATCATGACAAAATAATAATTCAGCTAAGCTACCTACTAAGGAGTGACTCTGGCTAGCAGGAAAGTGCTCTGGCAGAGGGGCTGTAAGAAAGTAAAGCACAGGTTGATCCTCACCCCTGCCTTCTAGTTGACTGGAGCAAGTCACAGGATTGTTACCATCAGTTTCTAGTCTGGTCTTCAGAAAAGAGTCCAGAGGCTACCCTGTTCCTACACTCAGCCTCACCTGAAAAGACTTGCTAGAAAGGAAGGGCTGTGAGTCTCTTACCTTTTCAATAGAGCTGATCGTGACCCCAGCAGCGCATGAGACCACAATGTGCCGATCCTCTATATCTGAGCCAATCTCATCCAGGATGAATGGAATTATGGGAGGTTTCACTGCCAGAAACAGGACGTCACTGTTTTTAACCGTCTCTTTGTTGCTTAGAGTGAAATTCACACCCATTTTCTGGAATATAGGAGTTGGAACAGGTGAAGCGTAACAGGAATAACAACAGAATTTAGACATGTGGAGTCAGCCTAGAATTAGGCAGGATCTAGTTTACTGAAAATTTCAGAAACTGGATGAACTAAACACACATTCTGTCAGTCACCATCAAGGTCACAGGACTTTGTCCTTTACATATCAAAACAGACTGTGAATGTGGGAGGCAGAGACTAAACTGCACTACTGCTTGGGTTTTTGTGCCAATATGAATGAAGTGTCCTAAATAGCCTCTCCTAGATGGGATTGCACTCCCCATAGAAGATCAGGTACACAATTAGGAGATGCTCCTGGACTTTGCTTTATCCTTAAATACTCAGGCAACATTAGTGTTCGGTACATTGTATTAGCTTCATCTGGTTCACCTACTGCAGCCATGCCTGGATAAATGAACATGGCCTCAGTTACTTATGCCTAATTACATCAAGACCAAGAGCTGCAATGTTCTCTATGTGAAGAGTTCAGAATCTGCAGTCAGCAAAAAATGTATCCGGCAGAATTTTGGTTGCTGTGCGACAATCAGAACAAATCACACCAATACTATTAAATGCATGGGCATAGCAGCTTAAAGTGCTGGTATTGATTTTAAAGCTAGGGTGGCCACATGCAGAGAGGACAGGGTGTGGGGTTAAGAAATATTAGATTTTTTAATTCCTGACACTTACCCTCAACCCTGATACAGTAGGGAGATCAGTGTCTGGTGAACTTGCTGTTATCTTGTGAGCAGCCAAAACTCCTAGAAAGAAGAATGATCAATTTTAGCTTTAACACAGTCTTCTGCCAACAGCTATTGAGCATTTTCTCACTTTTCAGCATATCCCTTCCATTAAGACTGTTAGCATGAACAGCATTACCCTTCACGTTATGCAACCGTTAGTTGTGGGGTCTTATATGCCCCCCCACCTAAAGAATGGATACATATATTTCTAGAAGGTGGCATACCAATAGGCAAATGCCTAGATAATTTGCACATAGAATCACCACCCTTAAGACCTTTGTGCTTCCCAGATCTGTGAGACGAACCAAGCCTACTTTTGCATAGTTGGCCTTTTTTTGTAATCAGTCTTATTACTTCATTCCTAATGACACTTGGCAAAAGGAGACAGAATTTTTCTTCTCATATTAATCCTTTGGAGGCCTTTAAGAATCCCCATTGTAGGTTTTGATTGCAGGCCATGGTTTCTGCAACCTGGACATTTAAAATGAAAGGAATAAATTCAAGGAAAACTGACAGTACACACCACCTACTCTTGTTTCTAAGCAGCTAGCATTTTTTAAACAATGCACATCCTTTAGTGCAGAACAGGTTATTCCAGAGAGGCTGATATTTATCAGGAATACCATTATGGGCAGAATTTCATTAATTAGCTTACCATTCCAAAAATGAAGCATAAGATTAAAGTTGGGTGTGTACCCGACTTTTGCAATATACTAACAAAAACAAGAAGGTCTGAGCACATAATGCCAACGCTGGCCTGACTGCACTGGCTGCCAATTAGTTTTCAGGCCCAATTCAATGTGCTTGTTTTGGCCTATAAAGCCTTAAACAGGTCAGGACTGCAATACCTCAAGGACTACCTCTCCCTATATGAACTGACCCAGAACCCTGCAATCATCACCTGAGGCCCTCCTTCGGGTGCCTCCTTCATAAGAGATCCAGCAACACGAGAGTGGGTCTTTTCTGTGGTGGCTCCCTGCTTGTTGACTGCTCTGCCCAGGGAGACTCACCTGCTACCTTCATTACATACGTTTAGGTGTGAAGCAAAAATATTCCTCTTCTCCCAGGACTTTGTTTAATTAAAAAATCCATGGCCCTTTAAACTGTGGAAGGGGGGTTGTTATTGTTGTTGTGGTTAGTTACTATACTATTATTTTGTGTTTTTATATTGTAAACCACCTTGTGATCACTGAATGACGGGTGTTATAGAGAGTTAATAAACAAAGCAAATAATAAATAAAAGCACACCCCCACACCCAGGCCAGACACTTCTCTTGAACACAACACCTCACTCTAGATAAGGGTTGTGCCATCTGACAGGAGAAGAAATATGCATAATGGGGATTTAACATCATTTCCATTTTTTAAAATCACAACTATAAAGTTATATAAATAAGGAACTTTGATACCAAGAATCCCATGCAGACAGCAGTTTTGACTGTTTATTTCATGTTACATCTTGTTTCAGGAAGCAGTGGGGCCTGCCTACCTGCTGCGGTGAAACCCCTAGCCAGGGAGAAGGCAAGCTGCCCCGCGCCGATGAATCCCACACTCATGGTGTCAGTTGCCTGGAGGTGACCTAATGGATTCTTGGGAGTGAATAAGAACGCGACAAATTAGAAGTTTCCCTGCCAGCGACCCGACTGTCTTTAGAGCCTGCGCTGATTTAGGGTACTCGCCAGACCAGGTGGGGCTCACGTATATCAGAATACAAAAATGCCAGGCGATTTCTCTTCTATATCACTCGCCCTTCACTCGCCGCCACAACTCAGTTCACCCAATTCTTTCCTTCCTTCGGCTCCACTTCGCTTCCCACTTTCCCCCCTTTGTCTCGCCAAGCCCCTTTCCCCTCCTCCCACCCGCTCCAAGTCTCGGTTTGATCCGTTCCGCGTTACTCGCAGCCCCCGCCCCATCCCCTGCCTCTGCTTGGAATCAACCTGCTCCCCAGAGCACAAACCTGATAGCGCCCACGTGGCCCCTCGGGTGGGAGGAAAAAAAGAGCGGACGCGGCGTCGCGTGGCAAAGGGAACCGAGCGATAACACCTCGTCCAATCCGAGGGAAGGGGGTGCGGCGTCGCTGGCATCCCGTTCAATCAAATGCTGAGGAGGCGGGTCAACAGCTGCCTATTGGAGCAACCTTTGTTTGCGGTTGCATCAGTCGATGCTTTAACGGAAGCCGTGAGGGGCCTATACCACGGCTTGGTTTTCGGCGTAATTTCTCAGCAGGTAATGGCTGCTGCGGCCCATCTGAGCGTTTCCGATGGCAAGCTATACGTACAACTTGAGGCCGCGCTGACCCCTGGGAATTGTAGTCTTGGGGGAGCAGATTAATCCACAGGTGTGATAATATAGTTGCATCTTTCAAGTGCAGTATTCGCAGACCCTCCAAGTGTCCCTATTTTCCAGGGGCGCCCCTGATTTAGAGAAGCCATCCCGGTTTCTGATTTGATCCCGGAAAGTCCTACTTTTCCTTAAAGGTAAAAGTAAAGGGACCCCTGACCCTTAGGTCCAGTCGTGGCCGACTCTGGGGTTGCGGCGCTCATCTCGCTTTACTGGCCGAGGGAGCTGGCGTACAGCTTCCGGGTCATGTGGCCAGCATGACTAAGCCGCTTCTGGCAAACCAGAGCAGCACACAGAAACGCCGTTTTCCTTCCTGCTGGAGTGGTACTTATTTATCTACTTGCACTTTGATGTGCTTTTGAACTGCTAGGTTGGCAGGAGCAGGGACCAAGCAACGGAAGCTCACCCTGTTACTTTTCCTTAGGTTGTCCCTATTTTCATTGGAGAAATGTTGGAGGGTATGGAGTTATCTGACCCCTGAGCCATCTGAAGGCAATCCTGTATAGGGAAGCTTTTTTAAAATGTTTAATGTTTATTTTATTTTTTTATATGTTGGAAACTGCCCAGAGTGGCTGGGGCAACACAGTAAGATGTGTGAGGTATAAATAGTAAAATTATCATTAGGGAATGGGACGTCCCTATTTCCATTGGAGAAATGTTGAAGGGTATGAGTTCATGATTTCTAAAACAAGTGTCTGCACTGTAAATTATTTAGAGATCAGATTATTCGAGTTAGAAACTTTGCTTTCTAACTGTAATTATTCAGCTATGATTATTTAGTGACATTCACTTCGTATATGCTCAGAGGTGCCCTGAAAGCAGTAAGCTACTTGGTCCTTCCACACT
Organism: Podarcis erhardii; assembly: GCF_964252035.2. NCBI lineage: Eukaryota > Metazoa > Chordata > Lepidosauria > Squamata > Lacertidae > Podarcis > Podarcis erhardii. The sequence goes on from NC_138498.1 coordinate 32,478,943, forward strand.
AGAGCCCTTTAGAACTACCGATGCACTGCTTTTCCACAACGAGCTGGAAGCAGGTCTATAACTGGTTGGTTCCATGCAGCATTTGAAAAACAGTACTGTAAGGTAAAGGGACCCCTGACCATTAGGTCCAGTCGTGCCCGACTCTGGTGTTGCGGCGCTCATCTCGCTTTATTGGCCAAGGGAGCTGGTGTACAGCTTCCAGGTCATGTGGCCAGCATGACTAAGCCGCTTCTGGCGAAACCAGAGCAGCACACGGAAACGCCGTTTACCTTCCCGCCGGAGCGGTACCTATTTATCTACTTGCACTTTGACATGCTTTCGAACTGCTGTGTTGGCAGGAGCTGGGACCGAGCAACGGGAGCTCACCGCTTTGTGGGGATTCGAACCGCAGACCTTCTGATTGGCAAGTCCTAGGCTCTGTGGTTTAACCCACAGCACCACCCTACTGTAGTGTTGTTTTATCCTATATAATCCTGAAGGAATCATGTAGGTCCTACCATGGGGCAGAGGGAGGCATCTGCCTCAGATAGTGGATAGCAAAATTCCTCTCTATTGGAGGACAGAGTTAGTGTGCCACAGTCTTTTCACCATTCCCTAACCTGACTTGCTGCTCTCATACTGTAACACCACCAGAGGAAGAAAAAAAACATTGGGAGAGGGGACAGAAGGGGCACAGTACATTTTAGGTGAGTGAGTTTTGTCCCACATGTTAAGATCTCTGAAGAAAAATAACTAGATTAATAACAGGAGTGCAGCAATGGGGAGAGGGTGCAAGCTCCTTGACGGGGGTGCACTTGCCCCCCTCCCCCTTGCCACCCATGCTTTCAAGTGTCCTGGAGGACAGTGTTGAAGTAATATCTGTTCCTAGTCAAGTCATTTTTTGTGCTTGGAATGAGGAGTGGGGGACAGTTCTCTTTCGCCTCAGGCAGCAAAATGTCTTGTGTATGTCCTTCATCTAACGCACAACCTCACAAAAAAGCCAAATTGGAGCAAATCATTAGTGCATCTGACATAGAAATCCTAAGCAATTTTTTTTGAACCTTTCCTTGTTTTTCTGTTTGGTTTGCATATGTGCTTTAGTAGACACACAACACACACATACACAGAGGAAAGCACAAAATGTCAAAAAGTAACTGGAGATAGGGCTGTGTTGCATGACATTGCGGTGGGTGGACCAGATGACCCTTCCAACTGATACTATGACATGTAATGCCAAAGGGGCAAGCAGCTCATTTTGTACTTCGTTCATTTCTTGTCTTGATAACTAATAGGCAGTCATTGCAGATCTTTCAACACCACTGTAATATGTGTAAAAGTGGGTGTTCCATTAAGCACCCTAGCAGCTGAACTTGGCACTAGCTGCAGCTTCTGAACCAAACACAAGACTAGCCCCACATGCAGTGCATTACAGTAGTCCAGTCATGCAGTTACCAATGTATGGAGCACAGTGACATACGCAATATGGTGGTTGCTGTGTTAAATATACATAGTTCTCGTAGAACACAGAAGTTGACAGATACATCCCGTCATATTGCTGCAGAGCTGTCAGAAGCTGTAGTTGTCAAAACTATTATATATACAAACAAATGAGAAGCCTACTCTTTGTATTTGGCTAAAACAGTGATACTGTAGAGCTAATAAGATTCACAGGTGACTGAAACATTGCGTCAAGCATTTAATGTGATTGTAAATCCCCTAGTTGCATTCTATTTTGCGTGTTTTAAAAATATATGTCCTAATACTGTGTCTTGTGCTATTAGAAGCTATCCTGGCAAACTGAAAGATGAGGTATAAATGTTTTAAATAAATATTGCAATCCCATTGCCTTCATTCACAAGTGCTGTGAGAAATGTTATTTGCTCCTGCTAATTCCTTCAATCATTTGCCAGGCCTAGCTCTTATTTTGCATCATATCAAAATTGTCGTTGATGGCAGGAACTAAGGAATTAATTTCTCATAAACAAATGTACTTGTGTGGGTTTGCTGGTGAAGGAAGTAGGCTGTATGTAAGATTCTTCTAACCCTTGGATCCTGCAAGTGTTAAAATTTAAGTCAGGCTAGCTTCCTGTGTTGATGTGATAGCCTGAGTGATGGGCCATAAAGGGAAGCAAAGGAAAGGAAAGGAAAGGGGCTCTGTGTGAGATGGTAAACGGGTGGGGCCCCTCCCCACCTCCCCACCTCCCCCACCTCACAGTTTGTTAGAAGGACAAAGCAAGAGTTTAAAGTTGTGTTTTCAGTGATATGACCTAGCAGCAAAGCAGTAAGCAGAGAGAAAGAGCCATGCCAGTTCACTGCTGTGGCTATGGGTGAAACAATAACTTTTGGGGTGTTAATGCTGTGAATCTGTCCATCGTAGACTCAGGTTGCATATATGTATAAATAAACCATGTATCCTAAAGACACCACAGTCTCCGCTGTGCCTCATTTCCAAAAGGAAATACAAACCCTGGGTAAGTGCCTGGAACCCCAGGAATCTCACACTGCTCAGAGATTGGGGTGACATGCAACAGTATGAATGGAATGGCCTATCGGAAGAAGCTGGGGTTTGTTTTTTAATTGGCCAGCTTATTGTGTTGCCTAAAAAAACCCCAACCCTGAGATTGAAAATAGATTCCATTTGTGATTCAGGTCTGGGAGCTTAAGAGCTTGGCAATTGTAGATATTTGGAGTTATGCAGTGAAGGCAATACAGCCTCCAAAGAAACCCTCTGTACCTTTCATTGGATTTACCAGTTGAGTAGTGCCAGTTTGAGACTCAGCTCTCCATGTGTTCACATGCCTCAAATTCCATCAGTGCTTTTCCTCATTTAATCTCCTGGAAGCTTCTGAGTTGAATGTCAGTATCTTCTAATGCAGTTCCATGCAGTAAGGTTGATGAGACCTTTTAAATGGGGCAGCTCTCAGCTGCGAAAGTCACACGTGTTCATGCTTTGTGCTGCTCATCCAGTTTTCCAGTCCCACAGAGCACACTACTTCCAAACTTAGGCAATGATTTGAAGCAATAAATAATTATTTTAGGCATTTCGTGAAATCAGTTTTACTCTGCTCATGACTGACTATAGTTAAAATTGTAGGTACAAATACATACATCAATGGAGATATTTATTGTGAACTAAATGCATGAACACAAATCTCTTGTCAGACTGCTCTGGATTCCTTCCCTCTGTTATATGCAGGCGAGAAATTCCAGGGATGGTATTTCAGGATTTATTTTATTTTACATTAGCAGTCACATACCAGGTGTTGCTTGGGAATTCTAAGAATCTAAGAAATCATTTCAGTTTTGAAAGGTTTAGTTTGCCATCTTTATTGAAAATTACATCTAATTGTATATAAATACAGACAAAAAATCCCTTTCCTTGCTCTGCAAAATGCAAGATTTGGTTATTATCAGTGCAGTTTTGAAAGGCTGATTCCACCATCTTGATTCAAAATGGTATCCAAACATAGATGACAACTTGCTCCTTGCAATTATTAACTTTCATAACTATATAGCATACCTTTCCTTTTCCTTTTTATTTTGTTCAATTAAAGTGTTCTTTAATAAATAATAAAACAAACAAACAAAACCATCTGCTCCTTGATCTCAGGAACCATTATGCAAAAATTGGTTACGATGCTTTAAAAGGTGTGCAAATGCATAGTGAACAATTCCCCAAAATATATAGTAGATAAGAGCACTAGGGAAACTCTTTCGCGTTATTAGCTCCTACTAATGACAGACAAACCAATAATCCAAGATAATCTGGCTTCTCCCTCAACTGTCATTAGCTGCTACCCCCTCAGGAGTGTCTCTTTCATCTACTCTGCTTAAAGACCAGCTTCACCAAGCTCAATAGTCATCAGCAGCCATTTCATCAGTCTGTAGGAGAGAGTCAGACAGACAGACAGATATTGGACTGCAGGGCCTTTCTGTCCATTGTGCCAAAAAAACTCCTATTAGCTCCTCTTCTTGAAACATTTCCATTCCAGCTGGTTGTTACAAGAACTCTGTACCTAAGAAATTGTATCTCAGCTTTCTTTTTTTCCTTCTCCCTCTCAATACATTTTCCTTTTCCTCCTGTATTTTAGTTTGGATTGTAAGCCTGAATATTTATTATTGGTGGCATTTGTTAGCTGAAGAGGCACCTTGAAATGCATTAAATAAATAAATATTGAATCCTGTTTCTGTCTTCAAAGCTACCCTACCCACTTTCATGTTATCTGCAAATGTGGTTAGGATCCCTTCCACTCAGTCCAAATAGTGTATAAACATGTCAAACAACAGAACCCTGTGCTACTCCACTTGTAACATTGATGAACACTGCAAATCCACTTAACACTTGCATTGTCTAACCCACATGAATTGTCAGAATTCTTGCTGAAATCAATATAGTATTGTGTCCACACTATTTCCCCTGATTTACCAGGCTAGAAGTGCTATCAAAAAGAGATAAGGTTATTCAAATAATCAACAGTATTTGATGACTGCTATCCAATGGCATTTTGTATTTAACTGCATTTCATAGTTTGGATGCAATGGAATTTAATATTTGATATTTGATAGCTGATAGCTGACTTTATATGCATTCATAGCAGAGAATTGATACTAGGGTTTGTTTGTTGGGAAGATCACTTATTTAGTTTTAATGTTAATGACTGTATAGATTTTAACATCTGTTTATCAAATTAGGTTTTTCTAACATCACCAATAACTGAAACAGATTTGTAAATGATGTGCATGTGCAAGTATTGAATTCTGGATTTTATTTTGTACTGTACTGTTACTGTTTACTGCCAAACAAATACATTTACTTATCCTGTCAACATGGTAAAATTATGTTTGATTATATTTGCTGAATAATATGCAACAATGTTTATTATTTGACAGCTGACAACTAAAAAAAGATTTCGCATTTGACAACTGCCAAAATCAAAGCAATCAATAGATAGCAAGTCCTAAGTGCTCAAATGTCTACTTTTGAAATCGAAAGGCATATCCAATTTTCTAATTTTAAAGTCAAAATTCTGCCATCAAAAATTATATGATATAATTTCACATTTTGGTACATTTCAAATCTTTGTGAATATTAATTTTTGTGTGTGTGTGTGTGTATACATACTAAAATTAATATTCACAAAGATGAACAGAGAGGGGTGAGTTCATAGCACATTATCACATGCATGTGGTTTTCTTACATGGAAATTATATCCATGTAGGAAATCAAAATGAGGGAAGCAAGCAACGCATGCAAATTCCCTGCAAATGGTCACCACCAGTGTTTGAATAGTAGGGTCCACTGTCCTGATATACCGTTATCATTGTAAACAGGTAGCTTATTTTAATATGTGCTGCCAATATGTGCTGTTAATAGTCAAATTCTTTTACGACACTGTCAGGGGTTCAGGAGCAGAGGCACAGGGGAGAGAGGAAACGGAGAGCGAAGGGGAAGAATCTGAGGGCAGCGTAGGGGAGTATGACAGTGGCCCGAGAGATTCCATGAGTTTCTCCAGCGATTCAGAAGATTCCCGGAGGGGGGCACCGATGGCCAGGGCAAGGGGGGTCCCAGGGGGGACGCACCAGAAGCAAGGGGCCAGCGGGGACTCCCAAAGCAGCAGCGGAAGATCAGGACCAGTTCCCCCACCAGAGCGTAGGGGGGGGGAAGAGTCCCATGCGTCAGGGCCAGCGTCTCCTCCAGCAGGGAGAGAAGATGAGTCAGGGCTGACCACACCTCTGTTGGAGAGTGAGGGAACGGAGGGGAGGTCAGGTCCAGCTAGCCCCCCCGAAGGGGGAAGCAGTGACAGGAGCAGTGTAACGGTCAGGAGGAAGGTTGCCGGCTGGGCGCGGGCGCCAAGTTCGAATGTACAGGCGCGCGGGACAGCAGAAAACCCGGATTGGGAACCAGGTCCTAAAGCCCTCCGGAGGCAGGGGGAAGACTCAGGGGACTCAGCGGCAGAAGAGTCCAGAAAGGGCAAGACTCCAGCGGACAGGCAGACCCAGAGGAGGAAAGAGCAGAGGAAGAGGTGGAGCAGGGCTAGAGTCTTAAACTGGTGTCTGGGGGGAGGAGATTCAGACGGAGCTTCGGCGGTCTAGAGTTTGAGACGTAGAGCTGCACGCCGCGGCTTTGAAATCGAAACTGAACTTCAATAAAGACTTTTGTATATAACAACGAACTGGCGTTGGTCCTTTGTGAGCTGGGACCTCGGGCAGCTCTGACAGACGCGCAAATATACTGTTGTGTGTTGCATAATGAATCCTTGCAGAGTGAGTTCCTAACAGTACAAACCAATCTAGGATTCATTAACCACACTTGGAGGAGTACTGACACTCAACCAGTGAGGAGGTACTATGAGCAGTTCAGTTCTACTTTCAGGGCACACAAGCTACAACTGTAGTTTGAGTTTAAGCTCATTTGAGAGGGGCCTTTTCCAGCTGTTGATTCATAACATTCCCGACGTGCTTCTTCTGCGTTTTGTTTGATTTTTATTTTAAATTGCCTTGGAATCCCGCTGGTGTTAAACAGTATACACTTTGAGGAATGCATGTGGCATAGCTCCAACTGTCAATGACACTTTTAAAGGGTGGAAAGAAGATTTAAAGTGGATAGCAGGTGTGAGGAAAGGCTACTGTTAAAGTTGTGGTTTTATTTATAACTTGTGCATAATCTAACATTAAAAAAACACATTCAGCATTTTGCATTTAATGTCTTTATAGGTATTTATTTAATAGGAATTATATACTGTTTATAATCAAAACCTCTACACAGTTAATATACAGGTAGAGAGGTTATGTTATGATAATTCCCATTTTGGAGATATTGGCATCTTCAATCAGCTTCCTCCTTGAGCAATGGTATCTTTTAAAATTATCTTTTATGTTCAAGAGGCCTGGAAATCCACATACCTGCAATCAAACTATTAATTGCAGAAGTTGACTTTCTACAGGCACACAGCAGTTTCTATCGGTTTCTAGCACACTCACTGTAAGGTATTGGAGACATGGAAGCAGTTCTGAAAATGGCATCCCCAGACCCCTCTAATATGTCATTGTAATGCTTGGTCTGTGAAATATAATCTTTTATTGTTTATGGGTTTTACCAGTTTTATATTTACAGATCACATTTTCATACCTATACAATAATTCACATAGACATCCCCACCCAGCTGTCCATGGCAGTTCAGATACATCTCATTAAGGTCTGTGAAATATCATCATCATCATCATCATCATCATACCTGGTGCTTCTCTGTCCCCATCAATGACAGCTAAGGATGTGGAGCAGAGGCAGCAAAAGGTACGCTATAAAGAGATTCTGTCCAGGGCAAGCATGACTACATGTTTGGAAGGACCAGGTGAGAACTACTCTCTAGTCATATGGATTTCTGCTCTTAAGTGCATCCTATTCTAAACAAAACTCATAACCTACATTCATCCACTGCCAATTCACATGGGCAGATGCAGAAAATAATGGACCGTCACACACATGGAGGGAAGCTATTGTCTTGGTGCTCAAAATGCTCAGACCTAATATTAACTTATTTCCAGAAATCACAGGAAGTTCCTGTGGAGATGTGCATTTAAACAGATTTCAAGAAGTGAGAAAATCCAGCTCCTGTTGTTCTGCTGATAGAAATATTTATCTTGTCATTGTATCAAAACCTGGGTTTTTATTTGCCCTTCTGCTTTTGCTGCTGACTCAGATCATTTTGCTACATCCTCCTCTAGGTTTCTTACAGTCCTCCCTGCTCTACTTGCATTGCTATAATGAAAGTGTTGCTACCACCCTGTGGTTCCGTAGTCATGTAAAACCCCCAGGGCACCGGGAACACAGCAAAAAAGGCCAGCAGCTCCATACACTTCCTCTGCCAACACCACTACCAGTGTCCCTAGCACCACGGCCAAACTAAATGACCCTTGGAATCAACTGCAGCCTGGACTCTCAGGGCCTCTACGTCTTCATGGGCAACAACAGAACAGTGTGGTTTGCGTGCCTAGAGTCCACTGCCCTCATCCATAGCAGGAAGCTCAACTCCACCAAGCAAAGGGGGTTTCTCATCTCTTTGTGCAGGATAAATGGGTCCACAGCACCACCCATCCCTAAGACCTGGACACAGGTGCACATCAAATAGCTGGTGGTGCAACTCAGCTGGAAGTCTCCTGCAGGATGCATCCTATGAGCTGCTGAACACCTTCCATGGGGAGCTAGCGGATGACCTGGCTGGTTCCTAACACAGTGAATATGTGGAGGATTGGAGCATCCAGGCAGAAAATGGATTCCTGCATTGCAGGGGATTGGACTAGATGACTCTTGTCCGTTCCAATTCTATGGTTCTGTGGCTGACAAACGTAGCACTGAATTGGATAGTGGCAACAACACTGGGGCATCCTCTTGAGCATTATACAGCTTCCGGTGCCACCCTGATAGCTATCATTCTGAAAATCAGCAAAATGCCATTGCACTATTGCAGTTTCCTCCATAGTTCCTTTACAGAAATAGTGCTCCTTTCTAATGTTCTTTGTATTAAATTAGCCAGTACAGGCAGCCCCCCCACTTACACGTGTCCAACATGTGTGTGACCATGTATACATACATTGCACTGAACCCGGAACTGACGCAGAAGTGCCATAAAGATGTCACTAAAAGGGTGGAATGGGGGCAGAACTGGATGTTTGCAGGCTTTCTCAATGGGTTTCAGTTATATGGGATTTCACCGACACGCAAGTTGCCTTAAAATGTAACCCCTGTAAACGGGGGACTGCCTGTAATTCTAATATGAGCATTTCCCACCACCTTCCTGTTTGGTACTAATGTACCTAGCAAATATGGAAAACTATGGGGAAGTAATTAGATTAAATCCCAGAGCAAATTTTTGTTTTATTTTTGCTGATTGTACACAATGGAACTGCTTAGCTCCATCCTTCTCACTCTCTGCAGAAGTGATTCACAGTGATTCTCACTCTTTCTGCAGGAGCAGAGGAAAGCCCTAGGAGTTTATTTGTGCTTAGTTCTTGATTTAATTAGAAACCTAATTAACGACTAATTAATGCTAATTAATAGAAACTTAATTAAAACTTGGGAAACGGGGGTTAGCACCAAGGTGAGTTCCCTATCCCATATTTTATGTACCTGATCTATGCCCCCAATGGCCACTTATGCTACACAAATTGAGACAACACAGCAAACATCTCATCATCCTTTGACCTCTATCCCAACTATATTGCTATCCTGCCTGAACTGTGTTTAGGATGTTTACTACAGGATTACAAAACTAACCAAAATCCTGTGTAAAAAATGTGCAGGAAAAATGAGGAATTCTTCACTTGCGGCTATAGCTGTCAACTTACAGATTTGAAAATAAGGGACCAGCAGCCTTGAAAATAAGGGATTAGCAGCCAAAATAAGGGACCTTCAGCCTCACCTGTTCCAGGCACTCCAGTCTTCCTGTCCTCCTGCAGTCTGGTCAAACTCATGCTGGTAGCTTCGAGAACACTGTCCAACCAATTTTGTAACCAGAGGTTCAACTGAATAGTACCTGAATCACATGAACCACAAGGCCTATGCAGCCTCAACTTAAGATGGCTCCCCGGCCTGGCTTTGCACTGCAAAGTTTGCAGCAGCACGTGCAACAAAATGGCGTCTAGCATTCAACCCCCCCCTCAGCTTGGATTAACTAGCCACACACACACAGCCTCCCCCCCTCGCCACAAGATTGCCAGTCACCCACCATTTTAGTCAACCAGCTCATTTCCCCCCCCATAAGTCAATCAAAGGAGCCTCCAAAACAAATTCAAAAGCCCCCCCTCCCACGAGATCTCCTTTCCTTTTCCCCCACCATGTGCCCCCACTCCAGATAGACCTTTTCGCTGGCAAGGGTGAGTGGGCCATCGATGACGTATCCATCTGATTCCGATCCGAGCACTCAGCACAAGTATGTTCAACTTCTGAGCCCCTCTGAGCCAAAGGCAGAAAGCCCAGCCAGCAGCCAAACAAAGCTTCAAGGACAACCACCATCACCTCTCCGCTGGGAAGCGCTGAGCAAAGGCGAGTCCCCAGGGAATGCAGCCGATTTGATCAGCACAAGGCATGCAAGCTCCACCCCCCAGTCGTTCTTAGACTTCTTATTGGGTGAGCAACATAGCCAAGCAACACAGTTGGAGCCTCCCTCCTCCCTGGCCGGCTGGCAGGGAGGGAGAGGAGCTGCTTCCTTTGAAATTTAAGGGACATCATTAAAGGACATTTAAGGGACATCCATCAATAAGGGACAGCAGCGGGACATGGCGCTGGAATAAGGGACTGTCCCTTCAAATAAGGGACACTTGACAACTATGCTTGAGGCTATCCTGTACTGAGCAGGGGCTCGGGCTAGGTGACATTCAACCTCCTTGCCATCATTTTCTATGGATGGTTTTGACTTCCAGTTGGGTATTTTTTTGTAATGTTGTGGAACCACAAGTTCAGTATTAATATTCCACCTTATGCTGCTTTCAAACTGCTGAAGTAGTGTTACTTTATGCTCTATTGGTTTATTCTGTTTATTAATAAATTATTTTGGTGTTTGTCAACTGTACCTGATAGGGAAAAGAAGAAGTGTGGGAGAAGAACCACAAGGTTTTGTGGCAAGAGGAGAGTAACTGGAAGCAGGGGTGAATTTAGCTTCTGGCAAAGTAGCCATTTGCCAGCTATAGAAGGCACACGCAGAGATATTATTTTTTTGGCAAGGTTTATAATTGTGGAAGGAAGGAAGCTTGATACATTCAATTTGAGGAGATGGAAATTAATGGAAGGACAGGATGCTCTGCAATGAAATGTTCCTCACCTCCAGAATCATTTTATCATGCATTCAGATCCTGACTTGGGTCTCATATTTTGCCTGGTGTTAGCCTCAAACTTCTCTCTCTCTCTCTCTCTCTCTCTCTCTCTCTCTCTTACTTCAGAGTAAGCAGAACTAGAGAATTGGGTCCCCCCCCCCCAATCAAAGCTGTAAATGTCAGCATTAAGAAGAAACAATCCTATTCTGCATTCAGAAACAACAGGATTGCAATCAGAAATCTATTTTGCAGATTTCTATAACTCCTTCTGGTATTATGAGGGTGCTCCGTTTCCCACATTACAGCTGGGATGGCCACCTTTTAACCTGGTAAATTCACAGTAGTCAATCCAGCCATTCAGTGGGCAAAAGAAGCTCATCATTTAAATTATGAAATACAGAATTGAAAAAACTAGGTCACTAATGGGTAGTAATATTTAAAAGGCTTACTGCTACAGCTTGCATACTTCAGCCGCCAATCGTTCTGCTTTGCACAGGAGCCAGAGCAGTTAACTGCTGTCTGCTTCCCCCCCATTAAGTCTGCTCAATGTAAGGGGGCTCCTGGAAAGACAGGCTCAAGTTGTTATTCAGAATCAATTGGAGACATAGGTGGAATCTAGATATATAAAAAAATGTTGTGAAAAAGCTTTTTAAAAAATGTTTTGAAAAACTATTGAATTTGCCATAGCTCACCATTACCATCTAGTGTCACATTTGTATAACGCACTTTACAACACACTTTAAAAAAATTATTTACAGCTGTATAAAGGTAAAGGGACCTCTGACCGTTAAGTCCAGTTGCGGACGACTCTGGGGTTGCGGCGCTCATCTCGCTTTACTGGCCGAGGGAGCCGGCGTACAGCTTCCGCGTCATGTGGCCAGCATGACTAAGCCGCTTCTGACGAACCAGAGCAGCACATGGAAACGCCGTTTACCTTCCTGCCGGAGTGGTACCTATTTATCTACTTGCAATTTGACATGCTTTCAAACTGCTAGGTTGGCAGGAGCAGGGACTGAGCAACGGGAGCTCACCCCGTCATGGGGATTCGAACCACCGACCTTCTGAACAGCAAGCCCTAGGCTCAGTGGTTTAGACCACAGTGCTACCTGCATTCCTTTTGCAGCTGTATAGCTGAGTCTTATTGTCCAGCTAGATTTTGTTTCATATGCCACTCTGCTAGTGCTATTGTTAGGCAGAAAGAGGCTGTTGCTAGGTGCCATGAAACAACAGCAAGTTGTTTAATTTATTATTGGAGTATTTTTACTGCTAGGGAAGGAGTGAGACCTTTGTGGGATTTTCTGTCTCAGGTACCAAGAATAACATGACTGGCTCTAGGTACCATGCATGTTGATGGAGGTCGGGGAGTGCCACTGCTGCACTGCCTTAGGTGGAAAATATCCTGGGCCGGCCCTTTAAGTCACACTGAAAATGTTGTTGTTGGTATATGTCCATCTCATGAGACAATGGAGTGTCTCTTCCGAACGTGAAGTCAAACCACTGCATTAGCAGCAACGAAGTGACCTTTCCAGAGTGCAAGCCTGGGCAGTGTGTATGCAGGTCCTGGGCTGCTCAGATGACAAGACCCTGCCCCCCCCCCCTGGCCCTGCTGATGCCAAAGAAGAAGAAGAGTTTGGATTTGATATCCCGCTTTATCACTACCCGAAGGAGTCTAAAAGCGGCTAACATTCTCCTTTCCCTTCCTCCCCCACAACAAACACTCTGTGAGGTGAGTGGGGCTGAGAGACTTCAGAGAAGTGTGACTAGCCCAGCAGCTGCATGTGGAGGAGCAGAGACACGAACCCAGTTCACCAGATTACGAGTCTACCACTCTTAACCCTACACCACACTGGCTCTCAAAGGAATGCAGAGCAATAAGTTTGGCACCAACCTGGCTGCAGGAGTTGCCAGAAGGAGACTACAAGGTGCCTCAGAGCATGTGTCTATTCATTGTGGCACCCCTGGTGGGGTTTTTTAAAAAGCACACTATCTGTATTAAGTTTCTTACCAGTGCCAGAATGTCTGTGTTTTCAAATAATTTTTGTGTGTGAATGTGCACTTAATAACATAATTAACACACTCTGTACTTCTCTGCATTCCATTCCCTTCTTACCTCACTGTTTGCAATCCCACATTCTCTCCAATCAACCCAGGGTAGCACTTTACGCATCTGATGGACTGTAGTCCATGAAGCCTTATGCCATAATAAATGTGCCACAAAACTGTTGTTTTGCTGCAAAAGACCAATACAGCATCCCCTCTGAGAAGATGAGACCTTTAGGACACACACACACACCCTGTAACTTTAGCTCTGTTTCATTTTAATATGCATCTGAGCTATATTAGGGTGTGTTGACATTACTGCTTATTCCTCATCCAGCTGCTAGTTTTTGAAGCAGCATGCACAATTCATACCAGTCCACAATTCATACCAGTCCTGCAGTCTCTGGACAAATGCTGTTGCTTGATGCTTCCTTGCCCCTCTAAAATCAGCTTCAATCTGACTAGAGAACTGGATGCAGAGTTAAGCGGTAATGTGAACATACCCTAACAGCCACCACGCATGTGCAGATGACAGCTTGATGAGCTGATGGGAGGCAGTCATGAGCAGGGCCGTGCATCAGGTGAAGACATCCTTGCCCCCTCTCCGATGTGAACATTACTGTGCCAATGTGGAGTCAACTGCAGCAGGCTGGGTGGGTGTGTTTGTGACCTTACTGCATTTTAAGATACCAGTGTGAGCATACGCTTAGACAAGGCAGTGGCATTCAAACACCATAAATCACTGTGTATTTCCAGATGGGAAGAAACTTGCTCTGTGTTTCTGTGCATTTATGTTTAGGAGCAGGAGAGGATATACAGTGGGTTGGTTGAGGGAGGAGAATAAATGCAAGACTAGGGTGCTCTGCCAGTTAAGGAAAACACAGAATACTTTTGCCAACTTGCTATTTTTATTCTAGATTGGAATAAAGCCTTCCTACCTAATTCACACACATTTAATATAAACTATTGGAATAAACTACTTGCTTTGGCTTCTTAAATTTGAAAATATCTCTGAAGGAGACCAGCACACTTCTTTGCACCATGATGCATTTATACAGACATGTTTTCTCAGCTGGGAATCAAGAATCAGCACCTCCAAGAGTCGGACAATAGGCACTTGGTTGGATGTATTTAAATGTTACTCATGTCCTTTCAGCATTGTGAAAGACCAGCGAATCCAGGTCATGTTCTAGATCATTAAGTAATCTGCAGTTTGCACGGTGCCAAGCGTTTGTGGAATTAAACAATGTCTGTTGCCTAACTCTTGCAAAACGAAAACAACACAGTTTTATTTTGTCTAAATTAATATACTTTGGTTCAAAGTGTGGTTTTGGTTCAAAAGTCTGGCTTTGGTACAAAACGCTAATGTCTTGTGTGTAGCCACAGTTTCCGCAGGCATAGCAATATCCCCAGATGCGTCTTGAAGGAATAACTGAGGGAAACAATCTGGAAGTAATTATTTTAGAGCTTGCAGCAACCTTCCCTACACCCATTGTCAATTACAAACTTGACAGTATTCACTTCACTTCTCAAACTCTTCCAAACAGGAATGTGCATCTCACCAACAACCAAGTACATGCATAAGGAAATTGTTATTTTCATACTCTAGGCTGTGGACGAGGGTCTCAGTCTTCTTGGTGGTTGTAATCTCCCCTCTCTTTCCCCTGCCTCATCTGAAATTTCTGACAGAATCTATTAGGTTTAGTTATACGTTTTCCACTTTAACAGAATTTCATGGATTGTGTTGGGATTTTGGCAGTTGCTCTTTTGGGCCTAGATATTTTTCTATTCTTCTTGCAGTTTTAACTTACCCAACAATTTTAGGATGAACAATTCAGGGTCCAAAACCTGTTTTCCCCACCCTTAGTATTAGGCCTTACAAAACCTATTAACCTGTAGAGTCACTGATGCATCAAGTGTACACATCTGCTGGAATGAGGGTAGCATTGCAGATGCATCGCTATGTTTCTTTCATGGACAGGCCACTTTCGATCAAGACAAATTCTTTTGGTGTGACCTGGACGTCAGCTTTCTAGGCGGGTCCCAAAACTCCCTCTGCCTGAGTCTTTTATGGCTTTTTTTTGTGGCTACTAGGGGTGTGAGACGAAGCGGATGCGTTGTGAGTAGGCTAAGTCCACAATGTAAAGCACCAGGTTCACACACGTGAACACTGCAATGACCACCTGGCTGTCCCAGGGGCACCTGCCTCTGGAGCACTGGTAAGGGCGGTGTGGGGAGCCGTACTTACGGTCAAAGCAGAACACTGGCCAGATCACTGCGGCGCTCAAGTACATCAGGACAGCCACAAAGGTATAAACAACCACAAAGCGCTCAAAGGGGCACTTCAGCATGGCTGTCTTTCCTGTGACACTGAGGGCCACCACCACCACTGTCACCACAAAGCAGAAGCTGTAGACAGCCACACACCACTGGGTTGCCACGTACCGGTCGTATTGGCTGCCGTTCACCAGAGCCCCAAATATGATGCAAGCTACGAAAGCCTGGACAATTTTCAAGAGGCCAGAAACGGTGGCCATGTAGCTGGTCACCTGTCCCGGCTTGGCCCTTGTGAGGAATACTTCCGCGGCGTAGGCAAAAAACAGAAGCCCTGCGAAAACACTGGCCGAGATGCGGAAATCTCTCGCCTCGCACCCGTTGGAATGGCAGCCAAACTCGACATACAGCGGATAGATCACGGCAGCTGTGATGGACATGAGGGTGGCAAGCATGGCGAAGGCGGCGGTGAAATTCCCCCAAGAGATGCTCAGGCAGCTGTGGAGGCGCGTGAACTCGCAGGTGACGATAAAGACGGTGACTGCGAAGCAGAAGCACCAGACGGACATGCAGAAGGTGCCGTAGGCCGCACTGAACCCTCCTCGGTGGGCCACAAGGCTGAACGTGGTACATCCAAAGGCTGCCTGCAGCAACCGGGCAGCTCCAACACGAGATGCCACAGCAGCCATGTTGAGGTGTGTCCCTCTTGAGCTCTCCATCTTCAGATCAGGACCCCCCAGAATGTTTCTTTTGTGGTCGGATGTCGGCTGCTTGTCCTTGAGTTTCTACCCGACGCTGGATGACTAAGCGGAAGCTGCAGGGTGAATAAGCCCCATATCCCTCCGCCAAAAACCTTTGCTGGCTGCTATTTATGCCGCAGAGCGTACATTTCTGGCAGCTTTTTGAGATAGTGTTGCCTCTGCAGTAAGAGTATTGACCTGCCCTTCTGGTACGCTGCAGTTATGATCCATCAGCCCTGCTCTTCCGGGGTCTGTGTGTTGAGTAGTCTGTAGGCATCCCTGTCACTCTCACTCCACCTCAGCTGATCAGTTTCTCCCAAGTGGCTAGCAGGACGCCTATTCCGTCTCGGTTATGCAGCTGTAGCTCTCTACTATGTTGCTGCAAGGAGCCAGCATATAAATAGGAAGGTGTATTAATAGACTTATCTGGAATGGAATGAACTGCGTGGTCTGTGCAAAATAACGAGAGGGTTTTAGTTTCACCCAGTGCTGCTTTGCATGTTACTTTTTAAGCTCTGTGTCAAAAACCAAGTGAAAGTAATTTAAATTGCAAAAGACTAGAACATGGGTAGCAAACTAAAGCCCGGGGGCCAGATCCGGCCCAATTGCCTTGTCCAGCCCGCGGACGGTCTGGGAATCATTGTGTTTTTACATGAGTAGAATGTGCCCTTTTATTTTAAATGCATCTCTGGGTTTTTTGTGGGGCATAGGATATATTTCAATTTCCCCCCCAAAATATAGTCCGGCCCCCCACAAGGTCTGAGGGACAGTGGACCGGGCCCCTGCTGAAAAAGTTTGCTGACCCCTGGGCTAGAGTCCCAGAAGAAAGCATGGGGAAGCAAGGAGTCCACCTCAAATATATCATTTGTCTTGTCATGTTGAACTTTTTTCTGTATGGTTGATAGTGGTTGCGGGGAGACATTCCATCTCCTTTCAGGGATTCCCCGAAACTGACTATTTGACCACAAGAGTGAACTCAAGAGAGCTAGTCACTTTTGTTGTTGCCATTTGTACTGAAGCTGGCTTACGCAAATGTGAGCCTGGATAGCTCAGTTGGTTAGACCATGGTGCTGATAACACCAAGGTTGCAGGTTCGATCCCTGTATGGACCAGCTGCATATTCCTGCATTGCAGGGGGTTGGACTAGATGATCCTCAGGGTCCCTTCCAATTCTACAGTTCTATGATTCTATGATTCTATGAAATTCTGTTGCTCTATATGTAGTGATGGCCACCAACTTGGATGGCTTTAAAAGAGGATTAGACAAATTCAAGGAGGAAATGGCCTGTAGCCATGATAGCTATATACTATACCCAGAGGCAGTATGCCTCTGACTGTTGGCAATCACTAATGGGCAGAGTGCTCTGGCACTAAGGTCCTGCTTTTAGGCCCCCCACAGGCATCTGGTTGTCCACTGTGGCAACAGGCTCTGGAGCTAGATGGGCCCTGATCCTCTTATTTAAAGCCCTTTAAAGCCCTATATGGCCTAAGACCCTCGTACCTACGGGACCACCTCTCCTGGTATGTCCCACGGAGGACCTTACGGTCTTCAAATAAAAACATCTTGGAGATCCCGGGCCACAGGGAAGTTAGGCTGGCCTTGACCAGAGCCAGGGCTTTTTCGGCCGTGGCCCCAATCTGGTGGAACACTCTTTCACAAGAGACTAGGGCCCTGCAGGACATGACACCTTTCCGCAGGGCCTGCAAGACAGAGCTATTCCACCAGGCCTTTGGCTGAGGCACAGTCTGACCCCCTCCTTTTGTAATCCTCATAGAACTCCAGCCCAGTGGTTGTGATTAATTTGACTCTGAATTGTTTTAGAATGCATTTCAATTAAATTATTATGATTTTATGTAAACTGCGTTATTTTTACTGTTGTTAGCCGCTCTGAGCCTGGCTTTGGCTGGGGAGGGCGGGATATATATATATATATATATATATATATATATATATATAATTATTGGCTTGCTCTTATCAGCTGTTGACTGGCAGTGAGTTTTCCAGGGCATGAGACAGTGGATTACTATCTTTTCTAATCTTTGTTGTAAAAAGTTGAAATGCCAGGGATTGAAGCAGGAATTTCTGCATGCAAAGTGTGTGCTCTACCACTGAGCTATGAACCCCAAGATGTCTGCAGATTTGGGGATGCGGAAGCTGGAAGTTAGCTTATCTCCTGCCCCTAAAGGCAAGTGGTAGCTGTAGCTTCAGAGGCACCTCCATAGAAACTAGTCACTGAAGCTGCTGCTCACACTTAATGGTGCACACCAGCACTCTGCTTGGAGTAGATGCGGGCTGATGACACTGCCAGTTTACTTCTGCTCTGGGCAAGTAGGTGGAGGCCTGAAATCATACTTTGAGCTGTGAGGTCAGGAGGTAATTTTGCAGAGCAACCTGGCAGGGCACTCTCTTTTCTCCTCTCAGCTTGGAGCAGCATTCTCAGTCAAGCATGGCTAGGGATCATAGACTGCACAGTGACCTGACAATCTCATAGAAAGCAGTTTGCTTGCAGGCCGGATTTCCTGGTTATTGTTTAACCCTCAGCTACCTATCCTTAGAGTGCTAACGACAGCTGCTTATATAGAAATCCACTGCTGGATTATGGTTGGATTGTTCTGTAGTGTAATGGTCTTCCACGCCAAAACACTGAAGCAAAGACTGAAATTAATGTTCTTTCACACTCATGTCTTTTATATAGGAAAAATATGATATAAAATTCTTTTTTGTGTACCTTAAAAAAATTAAAATAAACTGAAAACATAACAGGAACGCTGTTAGCAATGTACAGCCCACACCAGATTTTGTCCAACATTTTATTTAAAATGCATCTCTGGGTTATTTGTGGGGCCTGCCTGGTATTTTTACATGAGTAGAATGTGTGCCTGTTGCCTTTGTCCATGGAGTTTTCTTGGCAGGGATACTGGAGTGGCTTGCTGGTTCCTGCTCCAGGTAGATCACGTTTGGTCAAAACTCTCCACTATGACCTGTCCATCTTGGGTGGCCCTGCACGGCATAGCTCATAGCTTCTCTGAGTTATTCAAGCCCCTTTGCCATGGCAAGGCAGTGATCCATGACCTTTGCCAACAAAGGTCCGTATAGTTAAAGCCATGGTTTTCCCAGTAGTGATGTATGGAAGTGGGAGCTGGACCATAAAGAAGGCTGATTGCCGAAGAATTTATGCTTTTGAATTATGGTGCTAAAGGAGACTCTTGAGAGTCCCATGGACTGCAAGAAGATCAAACGTATCCATTCTTAAGGAAATCATCCCTGAGTGCTCACTGGAAGGACAGACCATGAAGCTGAGGCTCCAATACTTTGGCCACCTCATGAGAAGAGAAGACTCCCTGGAAAAGACCCTGGTGTTGGGAAAGATGGAGGGCACAAGGAGAAGGGGACAACAGAGGACGAGATGGCTGGACAGTGTTCTCGAAGCTACAATCATGTGTCTGACTAAACTGCGGGAGGCAGTGGAAGACAGAAGTGCCTGGCATGCTCTGGTCCATGGGGTCACGAAGAGTCGGACACAACTAAATGACTAAACACACAGAATATGTGCTTTTATTTAAAATGCATTTCTGGGTTATTTGTGGGGCATAGGAATTCATTCCTATTTTTTTCCCAAAATATAGTCCGGCCCACCACATGGTCTGAGGGATGGTGGACCGCCCACGGCTGAAAAAGGTTGCTGACCCCTGGTGTTAGACAAGGGTCTCTCCCAGTCCTATCTGGAAATCCTTGGACCTCTTGTGCTCTATCAATGAGCTAAGATCTGGAGCAGTTCATTTCAAGGCTCATGGCCTCTCTCAGCTAACTATGCATCATTGAAGGCTGCTTTTTTCCCTGCCCTTTTCTGCTGCATCTCCCCCCACTATCCGACTGGGAGAATCCAACCCAGCATTTACTTTCACTGTGATCAGCTGGAACGGCAACAACTCCTGCATCCTTTTTCTGCCATTTGTCTGCCTAGGGCACGTATTTTATACATTACCTTTAAAACAAAAAAACTTTTTGGATTAAGTTCTTGCATTTGGTCTTAAATAAACAATCCTTATGATTGTAAATAGTCTAGTGAATTGCAACAGCTTGATCTTCTCCTATTTTTTAACCTACTAGGGCTTCCTAGCTAGGGTAGGAGTACAGGAGATTAAGGGCTTGCAAGACCTATGAGACTCAAAACCAAAATTGCTTACCTGTAGTAACCAATGGTGATGTGATTCTGTTTCCGACCATCTGAAGTAAATTAGAGGGAGGTGACAATAATGTACTCTTTTGATAATATGAGGGTGCCTCGCAACTGGAAAAAAATATATCTGGGCACCTTTCTATTCCTTTCATTTCCATTATTATTATTACATCCTTAAAGTCCAGAGAGAAAAGGCTCAACCAGATGTGAGTTGGTTCCTGGAAATCAAGCCAGAGTTGACTGCAGAATATCTGCCAAGTCCTTGCTTGGTGTTGGAAGGAGTCTGGAATTTGCATTAGCCCTCAACCCTGACAAGTATGGAAGCTTTTAATGACATAATGCTGCAAATGAAATTTAACAGCACAGAAGAAAAGTGATGGGCTATTTCTGAACAGTAACATCCATATACTTCAAAATCAGCTACTCCACTGTTAAGGGCAGAAATTATCTGGGATATCTCCAGGATCTGATTCACAGGTAAGGACACAGTCCTCTCTGAACAAAAGATGGAGAGAATGTAGGTGAGCAGGAAGGATAAAAGCTCTTTACTGAGGCTGTGGTTGATAATCTTTCCCCCTTTCACAAACAACAAGAAACATACTTCAAAAGAGTCATGGGGATCTAATAAACAATTTGAATAATAATAATAATAATAATAATAATAATAATAATGCCACTGCTGACCCTTGCCCTTTCTCACACATATGTGATCAGAAGGAAAACCTTTCCAAAGGAGAAGTATTTACAACTTTACAACAACATGTGAGCATATCTTGGGTCAGCCCTTATAAATAGCATTTACATATTAAAATAAATATTTTCACATTGCCAAAAAATAGCACAAGGTGTTTTTTCTTCATTATTTAAAAAAATATGTTACAAAACAATATCATTAATCTTATATTTCTTGCTTATTTCTTTAAAAATTAATAAAAATCATTTTATAAAATAATACAAAAGTAAATTGAGTACAAGATAAGTCCTTTTCTAGCCTGTGTGCTCGGTTTGTACATTATTATGTTACATCGTGAGATGCTGGCCTCCAGGAAGTCATATAATCAGCTATACCTTCATCATTTCTAATTGGACAAATAATCCAGTGCTTTTCTCCCCCCCCCCCAAGCACCTTTTGTTGTCAGTCTCATGGTGTGAAAAGTTCTTGGAAAAGGCAAAAAGTATACAGTCCTTTTAACTCTGGAGAGGGTTCGTGATTTTCTATGCATTCCCTGCAGACCATTAGTGAATTATTGCAGACAGAGGGGATGCTTAGCTGAGACTGTCCCCTGAAGTAGAGGTAACATTTCAATCAACTGGTGTTCATTTTATCCTGATAATACTAACTGTGCCAGAGTGTGCGTGCATGACTTGTGCCTGTATGTGTCTGTGTAGATGCTTATGTTATGAAAGTGAGCAAGGAGGGCAGGAAGTTTGAGAGGGGAGCTAAAAGGCTCCTGCTCTATACGCAGTCATGCAGTCCTCCTTAGTTGAAAACTCTCCTAGCTACCACTACTCAGCATCCCCAGCAGTTTACTGGGCTCCAGACCCTGCTGCTGCGCCATCTTCTGCACATCAAACCCCATATGCATGAGAAACTGGATCACGTTCATCTCTTGTCCTGTGTACTGGTCCCGGATGGTAGGGCATGAGGGGTTGCAGTGTGGCCAGGGACAGCTGTCAATCAGATGGACAGGGCAGCCTTTCAGCGGAGCTTTCCCATTCTTGTTGCTGTCGTGGAGGCTGCGATCCCAGCAGTGCAGGGCGCGGGGTAAAGAGGTCCCTTTCACTTGGATGTCTGTCCAATGACTGCAGACACAAACCACACAAGTTGCATCACTGTTATTGTTCATGTTCATTAGCGCTTAACCTTTCGCACGCTCCAAAATAGAAAGGCTGTGATCAGAAGAACAGCTGCTCAAAATGGGATTCCGTCGACAAGTTCTGCTAGTGGAAGCTCACAAAAAGACTTCCACTAATGGGGTTCCTCCCTTCCCAGGTGCCCCACACAATTGGATTGGGGAAGTTCAGGAGAACCCCCCCCCCGAACAACACATGGGGAGAGGGATGGGGGGGTTGTTCCACCTGGCAAGCTGAAATGCTTGCGCTGATGGAACAATTGCCACAGCGCTACACTGATTTCCTCCCACTGGCCACCAAGAACATGGACCTAAGTCACATGCAGGCATGATGCCATCGTGATGTGTCTGCAAGGAAGGGGACAGAGTAAGCTCTTGACAGATGCAGCACAGAAATAGTATCGGTGAGAATGTGGGTGTTCTGTAATGCCGCTGAAGTCTCTGCATCATTCTTTCCAGAATCAAATGCGAGATAACACAGGAGCCAACTTACATTGGCTCCTAGAGGGTTAAAGAAGTTCCTCAAAATGTAGGAGCAATTACTTCTGCTTATCAGGACCTTTTGCCATTTTCTAGTGAGCCTTCCCAAGTGGGCGGCTGGGGAACTGTCTTCCCTGGTGCTCTCTTCGGTACCAAGGCTATAATCGTAACCCTACTTCCCTGGGAGTACATCCCACTGAATTCAATAGGACTTACTTCTCAGTAGACATGGCTAGGGCTGCACCGTAGCCCCCACAAATAGGAAAAAGTACAAAGCAAGAGGGAGAGTTCATCTCCCCAACCTAGGTACTTACTTGCGTGTGATGATCTCATGAGACAAACAAGCGGGAGCAAAGCTGGCACTGAAGCAGAAAAGAACAAGATATAGAATAGGTGTGATAGGAGCAATGCAAAATATTGATACATTTCCTTCCCGGCAACCCAGTGTTTGGTCATTCCTCACAATACGGCTTTGGGTATCCTTGTGCTTTATTTGTAGAGATAACTGTGACTGGACACAGTGGCTGCTACAAGATCGGCAGCGAATTTCAAGCAAAATTTCCTCCAATTGTTTTTGGTGGCTTACAAAACAAACCAGATTCCTAACACAGAATGAATGTAGACAGTAATTCGAGAATTTATCTGACAAAGTGTCTTAGGCTAAGTCCACACTATACCTTTAAAGTGCATCCAAAAAACATTATTTCCCACAAAGTATTTTGGGCACCGTAGTTTACCCCTCACAGAGTTACAATTCCCAGCAGCCCTTAACCAACTACAGTGCCCAGAATTCTTTGAGGCAGGGAAAGGTGATTTAAATGTATATCATATATGTAGCCTTATTGTTAGGATATTGGAAGTTCTCAATTTAAAAACAAAACAAAAACCACACAGTGATCTTAAAAAGAATGTGGTTTCCAGACCACATATTTAGAAGAACATATTGGAAAGTATTTAGGAAAAGAGAAGAGGCAAGACTAACGTCACATCTTTAAGGGTGTTCCTAAGTTCACGACCCAAATTCTGGATGTATAGCCACTGCCCCTCCTGCACTGGCTGGCCAGTCAAATGTACATTGTCCACGGTGAGCTGGGCTTCATCGAAGAGCCACTGTACTATAAACACAGGACCTGCAGCAAGAAGAATTGAGGAAAGATTTCCCCATTAAGCTAAAGCTTAAAATGCACAATTTTAGTCAGTGAGGCAGAAATTTAAGAATACACTTTCTTATCTTTCAAGGTTATTTTGATTCTGGTGTGTTACTGCAATAGGGAATGGAATCCTTTCTTAACAATGTAGTAGGTTTTGTTTATAAAACTAAGTTGTCAGCATTCCTTCAGCATCTCAAGAAACATCTATTCTGAGTGGTAATATTTATTCAAATCCAACAATTCACTTAGCTATTGCTACTGCTAAGCAACTGGGAGTCAGAAATTCTTTCTGTTAAAAGGCACATGACTATCCATTAAAGTCTTCAATGCGTTGACACTGCTGGCCCTTGCTAATACTGATAATGAGGAATCTTCTGAAGCGCATTTCAGATCAGCAAACAGAAAGCAGAAAACTCTCTGTTTCATACTTACATCGCAGTGTGGGATAAATTTTATAGCCAAAGAAACAATTCCATTCCTCTCCCTCTTTAAACTGCATCTTGCAGCGTTCAGGAACAAGTCCGTTCCAATACCTGAAAGATGACATGATAACAAGAGTTAATTACAGCAGCTTGTTCTGCAGCGGAGATCCAAAAATGTGCAAGTTACAAAAATTACAGACAGCAGAGGGCAGTAGAGCTGCAAACTGAACAAATACATTTCAGCAAGAAGAAAATTATACTTGTCTTACTTTCGTGCCAGATTACTATGGGGGGGTGGGGGGACACTTTCTACTCAGCCACATTTCATTAATACTATTTCTTTTCCAAATAGAACTTCATCAGCTAAAGGTAATAGATACTTCTTATAATTACAGAAAGAAAGGAAGACTAGGTGCCTCTGCCAGTCTTGAAAAGGATACTTTAGAATAATTCAATACCTAATTCCTCTCCTGATGGCTTCTGTAGGGGCGCAGGTTATGGTATCAATGCAGTCTGTTCTACGATACTGTTTATTGTCCAAGAACCATCCAGAGTCTGCAAGGCCACGGACCTGAATCCCAGGATACCCCATCTCTTCCAGCTGCTCAGCTACTCGATCTACATTCAGGAGCACCCCCGTTCCACCAGCACTGCAATGACAGCATCAGTTTTTCAAATAAGACTGTAACACAACCACAGACATATTCAGGATTGCTTACAGAAGGGCCATTATTCTCTAAACACCTGTCATCCACATCTGATTCATAGGGTGCTCTTCTAGTGTACCTTGTTTTGTAAATTGTGCTCATTTGCATTTTTTTATTTAACAAAAATTACTGCTTGATTGTAATTAAACCTTTAACCTTATATATTGGCTAGATTCCAAAGATGCTTCAGACAAATAAAACGGCACAGAACACTATGACTGTTTTGATTTGTTAAGGAATGTAGCAAGATAGGAAGCTACTGAATAAAAGGATTGGGATGGTGCCAATCCTGCCTTAGGGGGTTGCATTATCTTAACAGTGCAATCCTATGCATGCAGTTTGCTCCCATGTAAAAGGGTGCAGAATTGCAACCTTCATGCACCTTCCAACTCTAGAATTCCATTTTCTAGAAATTAAAGGAGTGGTGGGTGCTTGGAAAACCTAACCAGCAACCTTTTTCAGCTGTGGGCCGGTCCACCGTCCCTCAGACCATGTGGTGGGCCGGACTATATTTTGGACAAAACATATAAACTAATTCCTATGCCCCACAAATAACCCAGAGATGCATTTTGAATAAAAGCACACATTCTACTCATGTAAAAACACCAGGCAGGCCACCCAAATAACCCAGAGATTCTACTAATTTAAAAACACGCTGATTCCTGGACCGTCCGTGGGCCAGATTCAGAAGGTGACTGGGCCGGATCCGGTCCCCGGGCCTTGGGCTGCCTACCCCTGACCTAACCTAACAAGATGACTTCTTGGAAGAGACAGTGGCTGCTTGTGGGATCTACTTTGGATTTCAATAAAATCCTGCTATCACTGGAGACAGGTGCAAAAGATACTCACTTGGACATTTTGTCACTGAACTGCTTATGAGCACAAGATTCTATCCTAGGTATCATAACTGATCTGAGCTCACAGTTCCCCCATATAAAAATCCTTTGCTGGTTCTCCCAAGTTTTATTTCAGCATTCTAATTTGATGGGGGAAGGGGGCGGGGCTCATTTGGTGCTTGTTCCTGTTAAACAATTGAAAGTCTAAATCCTTGCTGATCTACTGCCAGTCAACCCAGAGATCTACCACTTTAAGCTAGTGAGCTGTATCACCTGTTGGAAGGTTAATTTGAGGAGAATAAACCCAAGCACCTTGACATCAATATATTCCACTACCCAAATGTAATAACCAGTTCAGATACCCCCCAGTATTACAGCATCGGTTGTGGACATTACTGGAATCTCACACAGAAGTCTCCCTTCTTCCTCACCCAAAAGTGCTGCTACTGTTCAAGAAGCATATTGAAATGCATCTTCTAACACCACAAAGTAGGACAATCACAAATATGCAGAAATCAAGATAAAGGTAGCCTTTGTTAATTTCAGCACTTTTTTCCATCAAGAGGGCAAGGGGGCCTGTGGTATAAAAGTCATATCCATCACCAACCAGTCAATCAGCAATCTTCCCCCATACACACACAAAAAGAGAGAGACAGACAGACAGACAAACACTTTCTAGACAGTCCTTGTATACACACACCTGCTTCCTGCTAGGAGGAGGACTTTGGCATTCCCAAGACCTTTTCCCACCAACTCTTTTACAACCTCTTGAATGATAAGGGCACCCATGAAGACAAATTCATCTGTGGGGAGGAGGAAAAGAAAAAAGTTCACAGTAAACAAAATTGCTTAAGCTGCTGTTTTGTTAAAACATTTTCCCATTCCTCTCCACTGAAGGCTTGTGGCCTATATGAATTGGAAGAACAGACAACATCTTTATAGAGTCTCAGACTAGGACCTGGGAGAGCAGGGTCACCACTCAGACATGAAGCTTTCTGGGTAACCTTGGGCCACTCAGTATCTCTCAGCCTAACCTTGTTGCAAGGATGAAGTGGAGTGGGGAAGACCGTGGGTGCTGCCTTGAACTCCTTGAAGGGGAGGCAGAATTTAAATGTAATTAAATTTTGTTTTTTAAAATAGTTCTGTTGCAAACAAAATTCTGTGGGAACCTGGCTGGTGCTTGTGGGTCTAGCCATGTACCTCAGGTGTACTGAGAAGAATTAACAAAGTGCTATAGCAATTGTTCCATCAGCATGAGCATTTCAGCTTGCCAGACAGAACCATCTTTCCCTCTCTTTCTCCTGCACACTGTCCCAGCTTGTCCTTCTAATACGTCTCCGCCAAGGCAATTTCGTGGGATAGAGGAAAGTCCCACTTCACAAGCAGAGGCTCTTGTGTGGGTTTCTGCTAGCAGAACTCAGTATCTTTCGTCACCTGATGTCTCAGCCCTAAAATCACTAGAACGTAATTTTGCACAAGGTTATATCTCCCATCTCTGAAATGCTACCACCTCTAGGGAAAAGACAGAAAAGCAGCTCAACAACCTTCCACAACATAACAAGTGAAGATCCATTATTACTGGTTTTTGATTTACCTATGTGGTGAAAGCTTATGCCATAGGGGAACTGTCAAGTTTTTAATGTATCAGAAATCCCTTTGTTGTCTTTAAGGCAAAGAGAAAAGATACACACACAGCCTAAAATGGTGGCAACCAATCCTGGCTCTCTGAAGTTACACACAAGGCCAGTGGAAGCACTAGATGTGCCTATAGTTCAAATTTATAGCTACCATGGTGCTCACCTGAGGACCAGTGCTACTTGGGAAACACCAAGATCAGCAGTGTAAGGGGGGGAAAAACAATATCCTTTGTTCCTGAAGTATTTCAAGAAACTCTTTCTTAAGGAAATACAGATAAGGCAGTTGAATCTGCTCACCCTCTCAAAACTGGTGGCTCAAATAACTTCCTCTATCGATGTCTCTGAAGTCAAGGCAGTAGATCTGCTCAACCCACTTCAAAAATGCTGACTGACTGAAATAGTCTGTTGGAATAAAGGATATTGTTTTTTTCTTCTCTGTCCTTTTTTATGTCAGAAATGCTTCATTGAACCAGATGTTAATCTTGTACTGTTATAAGAGGCAGGATTGTGAAATGTTAAGTATTCTCATGCAGGACTGTTATGTTGTGATACATTATTACAGTGATACCTCGGGTTAAGTACGTAATTTGTTCTGGAGGTCTGTTCTTAACCTGAAACTGTTCTTAACCTGAAGCACCACTTTAGCTTTAGCCTCCTGCTGCCGCCACACCGCTGGTGCACGATTTCTGTTCTCATCCTGAAGCAAAGTTCTTAACCTGAGGTACTATTTCTGGGTTAGCGGAGTCTGTAACCTGAAGCGCCTGTAACCTGAAGCGTATGTAACCTGAAGTGTATGTAACCCGAGGTACCACAGTAGTAGGGTAAAAGAGACAGAACCCCTGTGCCTCTAAACCAGTGTTTCCCAATCGGCGGGCCATATGGCCCCCCTGGGGCCCTCCCAGGATAGTCTACAGGGGCCACAGGTGAAAAATGTGTAAAGGTGGGGCACAGCACAAGGGTAGGGGGCCACAGAGGGAAGTGAGAAGTAAATTTTAAAAAAATCTTTTTAAAAAAATCCTGATTGGCTAGCTATCCACTTGGCCAATCACAAGCAGGTCAGGTAAGTACGGTGGTGGGATGGAATGGGCAAGTCTGGGCGAGCCAGAGCTGCTTGTTGCTGTTGCCAGTGCTGGGCCAGACTCTACGAGGAACAGGATGCAATCCACCCCAGCGTCTAGCCAGATCGGGGCCTTTGGATGTTGCCTAGGGGTGCAGGGCCCGTCAGCAGTGTCAGCCCGGCTCTGCAAGGCATGGGGTGAAATCCATCCCAGCGCCTAGCCAAGCGGGATCGTCTGGTGCTGCTGACTAGCATCTAGTAAATAACCCAAGTGTCTACTCAGAAGAAAACCGCACCGAGTTCACTCCTGGGTAAGGCTGTGTGGGACTATAGTGCTTTATCTAGGCAGCCCGGGCTCCTCCAGGTGACAAGATCTTTTTGCACCCGATCAGTGAGGACCACTTGCTTTTTAAAATTCTCCCATATATATAGAACTCCCTGTGCACCTTTTGGACTATATCTGTAGGTTTCTCCCTCTGTGTCAGATGACAGGGGTCAAATAAGTGATGGATCTCTCTCGGGAGGTTCTGGACTCTCCTTCCTTGGAGGTTTCTAAGCAGAGGTTGGGTGGCCATCTGTCATGGATGCTTTAGCTGAGATTCCTGCATTGCAGGGGGTTGCACTAGAAAAATGGGGTCCCTTCTAGCTCTATGATTCTATGTTTTTCTGCTTCAACAATATTTCATTATGTTCCTATCATTTTATGTACCAGTAATTGTATTTTGTATAAATGATAAATAATGCATATTCTATTTACAAACAAAACATTTAAATAGCTACCTTTCTACTGGTAGGATGGAGGGGTATGGGCGTAGCCAGGGTTTAAGTTGGGGGAGAGAACCTTAGATTTGTAATGATTTTTACTTATTTGGGGGGGGCTGCCCCCCATCCCCCCTTCTTGGCTACACCAGAGGGGGGCACAGGAAGGAAACAGGATTGGAAATGGGCCACAGTCGGGAAAAGGTTGGGAAACACTGCTCTAAACAACCTTGTAGAAGCGGGAATCTCAGCAGGTGGACCTTGTCATGCCAGCTTCTGAAGCTCCCTCTCCTGCAAGGGTATTAAAAGTTCATGAGGGAGCCCTATCTTTTTACCAGAGGCACCCGACACGCCAAGGTATCAGCAGTTGCCACCAAGAGGAAAAGAGTCATCCTGAAGAGACCAGTGAATTAATGAGAGGAAAGAACTATAATAGGATTCAGATTTGAACTGCTGCAGCTGTGGGGAAACCATTGCCCTTCCAGATGTTGCTTAACTGCCGCTCCCATTATCCATGGCCATTGACTACGCTTGCAGGAGCTGATGGGAGTTGCAGATTAGTAACATCTGAAGAGTCAAAGCTTCCCCAAACTTGATCTACTGAGCCAACGATGCTGGTAGCCCCAAACTTTTGAACTGCATTTAGGTCAACATCCATCAAAATACAGTTTTTCTCTGGCCTCTCTGTGTCATTTTTTGGTGATAGGTTTAGGTGATCAAGTCCCTCAAACCCATCCTTGGGAGCATTCATGATTCAGTCTGTGAATCCTGGCATTGTTTAGTTCTTCCCTACCAAATCCTGGCTGCTGCGGGGGAGAGTGGGGAGGAGTGGGGGGACATTTAGCTAAACAGACTGGCTGGGCCTCAGACATTCAGGATGCAGCTATTCCCTTCAGGCTACTGCTGCGTGATGGGGCTCTGAACCATGACAAAGCAGAGTTAGCAAGCGGATGTTTTATCCGGAGAATATTTATTATTCCTTCCTGCCCATTGGCAAGAACCATTTCTTCATTTGCATAACTGTAGGGAAGTTGGGCCATATCCCCTTTAATGCATAATGTCTGTCTGGCAGCAGGAGCCTATCAGAAGCACTCACTTTTCTCAATCCTGGCAGAGGCTCCGCTCCAGACATCGCTTGAGCAATAGGGGATGAAACTGCAAGAGACAAGAGATATGTGAGTGCCATTATTCCTCTGACATGCAGGGAGGGGTGAAGCAGGGGTCAAGCAAATTAAACCCAAAGGGAGTCGGAAAGAAACCAATTTCATGCCCATTCAAATCTCATGGTACCAGCTGGATACTCCCAGAAAGAACTCACTCAAGGAGCACTGTGTTTGTTTAACGGACATTAACAGTGTGTTTTACACTTTGCAAAGCAGGCACATATCCCTGTGTACCACTGTCATGATAAAGGCATAAAGCCTGAAAAGGAAACACACATGCCCAAATGCAGATATATGTCACAGCCTGCAGCTTGGTGCATGTCCACAGCACGCATGGAGACATGTGCCAGCCCCTTACATACTGCCAGTGTTTGCTACGGCAACCATGTCATACTTTTAAGTAGTCCCAAACCTTTATCTGCCCGCCATGTTCCTACATCGATGAAGAAGCTTTTGGGGGTATTCTTGTTTTCTCCATCTAGTTTCTCTTCCCGAATATAATGCAAATGAAGGCATGGTAGCATCTTTGCTCCACCCAGTACCTCCTGTGTCTACCACTAGGGTTGGGGCTGTGAGAGACATCAGCACCAGCCACCCAGTGAAGACTTCCTGGACTATATAGAACTCTAGCTGCTTCAATAGCCAGGAGATTTGACTATATAGGATGGCATTTGCTGGAACATCAGAGAACAAAGGGATGGTGGGCTTTTTGCTTTGCTGTAGTGACATTTGTATCACCATCTCTTTTACTGTGTTTGAAATATATTGTAAGCCGCCTTGAAAACTTTAGTTAGTAGATGGGGTACAAATACCCTCAAATAAACAAACTGAAGTTGTAAATTATGCTATCCTACCCATTTTGACATTTTACAGCCACAAAGGACTTTGATTCCAGTCCCTGTATATTGCTTGCTTCATCACATCTGTTGTGTTCCTCCCAACTCACACAATCATTCCCCTACTTACACCATGTTTGCATTCCACCAGTGTGGATTTTCCTCCGGTTGCGATGACAGAATACCAGTTCCTGTAGATGGGAGAATAAAAATATATTCAAAAAGAAAAACATCTGTCAGATATCAAAGCAGTAATGTGTGGAGAACATTTGAAAGTAACAGAATAGCAAAAGATGCTAAAGAGGCAAGGACTTTGTACACATATCTCCAAGAACATGGCCTTTAATCTGGCCCATGCCTTATGTATGTGGGTCTCAGCATTTGCAAGAATAAAGTGCAGACAATAAATTATTTCCTAGTTTCTCAGAATTTAAAAGAATACAGTGTATCCAATAAATCATCCCCTAAAGTATCCATGTTTGTGCCATTAAAGGAATAGAGAAGAGGAAGGGAATCAAGAAAGAGAGGCTGAAGTAAAATGATACAAATTACACACTTCCCAAACTGAAACTCTAACATTTCAAATAAGAAGCCAATTCCTACTCCAGGCAAATAAGCAGATGCATACACACAGAATCTACTAGAGTATGAAGTACACAAGAATTAAAGATGTAGGATCCCTATCTTTTTTTCAAATCTTTCCATCCAAAGAGACAACAGTATTATGCAGAATTTTTTTAAAAACAGAACCGGGAACTTGTGATCCTCTGGAAATTGTTGAACTACAATGCTTATCAGCCTGTATAGCTCAGCTGGTTAGAGCATGGTGCTGATAGTGCCGAGGTTGCAGGTTCGATCCCTGTATGGGGCAGCTGCATATTCCTGAATTGCAGGAGGTTGGACCAGATGATCCTCAGAGTCCCTTCCAACTCTACAATTCTATGATTCTATGCAGGCTTTCTCAACCTTGGGTCCTCAGATGTTTTTTGCCTACAACTCCCATCATCCCTGACCACTGGTCCTGTGAGCTAGGGATCATGGGAGTTGTAGGCCAAAAGCATATGGGGGCCCAAGGTTGAGAAAGGCTGCATCTGATAATCCCTGTCCATTGGCCTTGCTGGTTGGGGCTGATGGGAAATTGGAGTTCCACACATCTGGAAGATAACAGGATGTGGAAGGCTGAATTAGGCAGTGAGGTCCCAACACCAACCGTAAGTGCTGGCCAAAAACCAATACCCATAGCTGTCAACGTTTTCCTTTTTTTAAGGGAAATTCCCATATTCTGAATAGGATTCCTCGCAAGAAAATGGAAAAGTTGACAGCTATGCCAATACCTGATCCCAGCCCCCATGGCTGCCAGATATTTTTCTGAACTAGTGCTTATACCTGTGATGATGTAAATGTGCTAAGCAAGGAAAATAACGGATGGCTTTAGCCCTCCGGTGTCTGCTCACAATGTGCCATCTACTTCACCCTCCCTGAATAACACCCTATGGGATGTTTGTGTTTCCTGGAGCCAGAGAGATGAATGCAGTCTTGAACAAGCCTCTGGTAGAATTTGCTTAACAGTTCTCTCTGCATATATTGATTTATGACTTATTTAGGAGATTTACAACTCATTGCAATCCCTACAGGCAACTGATGAGGGAGTCACTATCATCGCTGCCCACTTTACTGAAGGTACGGACACAAAAAGTGTTCATGGGTCGCTATTCCCAGGTGTGCTCTTCCCCCAGGTGTCCAATACACTTCCAATCAGGTGGCTAAAAGGTAAAGGTAAAGGTACCCCTGCCCGTATGGGCCAGTCGTGACCGACTCTAGGGTTGTGTGCTCATCTCACTTAAGAGGCCGGGAGCCGGCGCCGTCTGAAGACACTTCCGGGTCACGTGGCCAGCATGACGAAGCTGCACTGGTGAGCCAGCACCCATGCCGCACACGGAAACACCGTTTACCTTCCCGCTATAAAGCGGTACCTATTTATCTACTTGCACTTAGGGGTGCTTTCGAACTGCTAGGTGGGCAGGAGCTGGGACTGAACGACGGGAGCTCACCCCGCTGCGGGGATTTGAACCGCTGACCTTACAATCAATAAGTCCTAGGCACTGAGGTTTTACCCACAGCGCCACCCGCGTCCCGCTTCCCCCAGGTGTCCAATACACTTCCAATCAGGTGGCTCTTCACCATTAAAAATAATGATAGCTATTTATAAAAGGACAATACAGACAAAAACAAAAAGAATCAAAACTAAAAGGAGGGGGGAACTGATGCAGAACTTAAAAAGAAAAAAGAGAAACATATTACTTTAAAGTTATCTTCAGTTCTCATTCACATTGTTTGAATATGTACTGCCCTGCTGTCAGATGCAATATAAATTAGCATTCCTCATTTCTAGAAACAGTATAAGTCCATTTTTATAACAATTTGAATTTTTAATGCCATTTCCCACACAGAGGTATCCAAGCCAAGAATAGGAAGACAATGAAACGAACACTTATCAAAGCATCACCGTAAAAGCCTACTAAAAAATTATTTCAAAATGCGACTTAGCAGTCCAAATAAAACACTTCATTTCAATAATACTCACACTGTAACAACATCTCATTACAATATGTTAACTGCCCTTATATCAGGTCTGGGCAGCATACCCTCCGATAAGTGCACCCTCAGATCTGCAGAGAAAGCTCTGTTCTATGATCCTTCCTTGACTGCAGAAATGTCAGCAATGCTAGGGCACAGGGCTGGACTTTCTCCACAGTGGCAACTGCACCATGAAGTGTCTCCTCTGTTTGATTTAAAATGGCATTATGGAATGCTGCTTCACTGCTGTCATGGTTTGGACTTAATGAAGCAGGAAGGCGCTCCAGTAAACTAAAACGTAGAAAGTAGAAGCAATATATAATTAATAGAGTAAATCCCAGGTTGGTGAGAATAAAGAATTTACCAGTTCTGGTAGTGGGCCACTCCTTGGAGCTCATAAGTCTCCTCATTGTTTCATACCGAGTGTTGCAGTTCTCTCTGTTGAAGCAGTACCAGCCTCCTGATTCAGAAAAGAAACAAAGCAAGAATTGGATAGTGTCCATTTCATCCTGTTTCACTTATTACATCTTTTTAGACTGTAGTTTGCATAAGAAACTATTAGTGTCATTAAGTTAATTGAAAGAATTTATTTTTTTACTCATCCTGGTTCCACAGAGTAGGGTTTATAGTGCAGTGGGATTTTCAAAAAGCATAATAGCACTTACATAATATCCAGCATAATGTGATAGTGGGACCCTGTTGTGACTTTAAGACTGTGTTACTATGCACGCTTCCCTCCAAGAAACCCAACTGAACACAGTGTTCCTTACTTATGAGTAAGCATGCGCAGGATTGCATTGCACAGTGCTATCTCTGAATATAGTGTAATTTAAAAGCAGTATGTGCTGTAAAATAAAAAGCCACTTACAGCATAAGGCTGTTCAAAAGGTAGGTTGCCATCATTTCCAAAGCATGATCTGCCTTGAAGTGCTCCTATGAACATTTTGCTAACTTCCACAAGCCTTTTCAGCAACATCTAACTTTCCTGAGAATTAATCTGATGCCTTCCGGTTTTAGATCTAGCCAAACTTATATTTAATATTCTGAGGAGCCTGAAAAGGCACGTCCAACCTTTCAACCAGGCCTGGATTTGCACTATTATGCAGCAGCACCCAAAAATGCTTGTTTCTCTATGTGGATCCATCTACCTCACATGTGTTTAGTACCGATTACCCAAAGAACACTACTTCTGTAAACTGCAGAGAATTCTGTAGCTGAGATGTTTGCATGGCAAAAGCATGCAAAATGGTTTTTTGTTTTGTTTTTTTAGTAACAAATACTGTAGTGAAAAGTAACTATATTAATAACGATAAATCTTAGCCACAGTTTCATACGGTCACTTGCAAAATTTTGAAAACACTATTTCTTGGACCACAGTACCATCAAAAGCAATGGGACATTTCCAAACAGATGATGAGTTCAGGACCGGAATGTAAGTACCAGTTAATTTATTTCATATTACGCAGAAGAAAATTAGAGAAAACAGCATATATGTGTAGACCAAAATCTGTTTGGAGACTTACTGCATGTATGCATTGAAACCTAGGAAATACAACGCCAAAAGTAACATTGCAAGCAAACAACAGCAAGAAGTAGATTGACTAAGTAGCTTTGATTAAAGTTTGGTGAGTAGTTAGGCTGCCAGCAAACCTCCAGGTGGCATGGCATATGAAACCGTAAAAGGGGGGAAAGGATGGAGACATTGGTTATAGTGAAGGCAGCCAGCACTCGCTATAAGTCTTTGAAGAAAGCAGCTGGGAAGCTCTTCCGCCATCCCTCGACTTTTTACAAAAAGAGCCTAAAATGACTGAACTTTGCTTAAATAAATTAAAAGAAAACTCAAGCTCACCTTCCAGGAAAAGCAGCCACCTTCTACTGCCTTTCGATTCTTTGAGGTAGTAGCTAAAATAAAAACAAACAGAAGGCAGCGTGAACTTAATTAGGGAGACTGGCTCACTCAGCCACAAGCCCTTTGATACACCAACTCATTATAATATCAAGAGGGTTACATAAAATACTTGGTTAAAGAACAAGAGAAAGAAACAGGACGGCTGTCAGAGGAGCTCCAAACGAAGTCTGATCAAAGGGCCTTCTCGGGGACCCTGAGCCAGGCTTTCATCTTGCTCCAAAATAAATGCATTAAACAAATTCCTAGCATTCCTAAGTATTTCCAGGCAGGAAAGAGTTATTCCACCTGTTACTGGCTGCGTTCTTAGCAAAGGCCACATGGTGGAAGCAGAGCTTGAACACTAGGAAGGATTGTTTCAGCACTTTTGAAGTACTAAGGAGCAGAGAGGGACCAGCAAATGGTATTAATAGTAAACAGTCGTGTGCGTGCTCTGTCAAGCATCCCCTCCGCAGAAATGGTGCTTTACAAAGAAGCGGGTGATGTTGTCCATGTTTGCTCAGCACATACACAGAGAGTCTGCATGGAGCTAGTTTGAGAACTCACAGAGAAAGTAGCTCGTACTAGAGGGGCTGTGGTAGCTGAACTGAGATCTAAAAGAAACAGGGGCACCGCAGAGCTTCAATGACTATTCTACAGAGTTCCAAGGAACTATACTGCTGGGAGATAACTTTTTTTAACTACTCTGCTTTGCAAAGCCCCTGTTTTCTGGACTAGAGCATATTCCTAGGAATAAGGGAGAGCTATTAACTTGAGACTACTGTATAAGGAAATCTAGCAAATACAAGGAACTAAAAGTGATGAGGGACAATGAGAAAAAAATAATAGGTGCATTCAAAAAAGTTTTCTCTTCCTACTACCCACTTCTACTTTTGCTCTGTCTGCCCTCAGGCACAGGTTTAAGAGTAAGTTCATCTCCGATTCTTACTCTTAGTGGTATGAACTTGAGAAAAGAAAAACTGTCGGGCACAGAACGGGAGAGCACAAAAGCACACGCCGATGGAAGTGGCCGTGGGTTTGTGCGCACAAATTAAAAGAGACAGCAAAGAAGCAGAGAGGATGGAGAAGGGCTCTATTTTCTTAGACGTTTCTTCGCTTCCTGCTAAGCACAGGAGCCACGAAGATGGGCTAAGGGGAGGTGCCTGAAGGGCCAGGGACGAAGCAAGGAGATCGCAGAAGGGTCAGGCTTGGCATGTGCACTCACCCGGCGGGGCTGCCGTCGTTGCAGGTGACCGAGCTGTTGAGCAGCATGTGCAGCCTCAGCTCCTGGTGCAGATTCTGCGCCGAGCAAGGGTACAGCGACTGCGCCAGGCTCTTGATCTGAGCCATGAAACTGTCCATGTTGCCCTCCACAGCGGTAAAGTCCAATGGGAAGCTCTCCACCGGCTGCCCAGCCGCCTCGCTCCGCTCCCGACCCGCCGCCGCCGGTTGTTGTTGCTGCTGCTGCTGCTGCTGCTGCCCACGCCGCCTCCAGCTTTTCCTGCCCTCCCCGCCGGGGCCCCAGTGCAGCAGCCCCAAGAGCAGCAGCATCTGCACGGCCCCTCTGCCCATGGCGACGCGGAGCCACCTGTTGGGAAGGAGGAGAGGGAGCCGGTGAGCGCAGCCCGCCGCTTTGCTGGACGGCCGATCGCCGCTTGCTCGCCTGGCCTCGGGCGGCGGCTGCTGCTGCTGCGACGGCAGAGGCAGCGGAGGGGTGCGCGCTCTGCCCCTGGCGGCGCTGGGCGGGCGGCGCTTGGCGGGCTTTCGGTTGGGGGGCTCCGGCCTGTGCCTGCTCCTCGTCTCGCCGCGCCGAGGGTCTGGCAGCTCTGGACCCGTCTCCCTGGCTTGAAGGAGCGGCGAGCAAAGCGGCGTGGGGAGCGGGAGCCGGTGCTCGGGGCCCGCGCTGTCCGGGGTCTGCGGCGGGGCTGGAGGGCGCGCGGCTTTTCTTGGTGCACGGACTCGCCGCCTCGTCCCAAACCACAAACATGACAAGAGGGGCACGGAGTGCACGGGGAGCCCGCCGGGGGCGCCGCCAGCCCCGGCGCCGCGTGGGGCGGCGGCAGCAGCCGGCCAGTCCCCGCCCCCTCCTCTCCGCCCCCACCCCACCCCACCGCACGAGGAGGACCAGAAACGGGGGGCGGAGGGGTGGGGGGCGTTCCGAGGCTTGACTTTCATTTCCCAGCCGACAGACGTCGCTCTGCCGGCCGCCCTCCTTTCTCTCCCCACCCCCCCCATCCCGTCTGAAGAGACGCCCGGCGAGTGCCAAAAACACCTTCGCCACCTCCCGCCCAGCATCGCGGGGCGCCGCTCCAAGGGGCTGGCTGCCGCCGAGGATGGAGGAGGGATGAGGCAAGCGGGGCTTTGAAGTCCTCCCCTCCGTCCGCCCCCCTCCATCCTCCTGCGAGGCCCCCCGCGCCCCAGCTGCGGTGTTCGT
This sequence comes from Podarcis erhardii, assembly GCF_964252035.2. Taxonomy (NCBI): domain Eukaryota; kingdom Metazoa; phylum Chordata; class Lepidosauria; order Squamata; family Lacertidae; genus Podarcis; species Podarcis erhardii. Next base: position 32,516,763 of record NC_138498.1, read on the forward strand.
ACAGGGATGAAAAGACTGGCTTGCCTCTTGTTGGCTGCAGGCGGGGAGCTGTGCTGTGGTATTGGGGGGGGGGTGCGCCGAGGCAGAACAAGGAGCCCTCGCGGCCTGGGGCATTGCCACTGGGGCTGGACGGCCGCAACCCAACCCCCCTCGCCTGGGGATACCCCCCCTCCCAGCGGGGATCCGGCTCTGCCCACCCCCCCACTGGGGAGCCTCCCCCGGGGACTCCCCACACAGATCGGGCTCCCCAGCGCTGTGTGGCCCGCTCGCTTCCTTTCCCGGGGTTCTCCAGCCACGTGCTGCGCCAGGCGGCCCGGTCGGCTTTCACGTGCTACGGTGTTTGTGAGGAGGAGCGAGCACAACTTTGCTTGCGTGAACCACGGAAGGAGAGTAGGGGCTGGGAATGGGTGACCGTCCAGGCCTAGCTGCTTCCAGGACTCCCTTCCCTAACACGAGGGCACAAGAAGCGGCCTACTGGGGTTAGATGAGTGTCCCTAAAGAGTTCCACAGCCTTCCCCGTGCCTTCCAGCAATGGCGAACTGGAGGCCTCTTTCGAGGCCCAGCCCGCCCTCCTTGTTTGTCCTCAGTATCTGGTGTTCAGAGCAAGGCTTCTCATGCCACTGGCATTCAGAAGTATTTGCCTCAGAACTTGCAGGTTTCCTTGGGCTTATGGCTAATGATCTGCCCCCTAAGAAAGCCGCTGTGGTGCACCAATTAAAATGTTGGGCTAGGGCCTGGGAGACCAAGGTTCAAATCCCCACTCAGGCGAGAAGCTCACTGTCTGATCTTGGGCCAGTCGCAGCCTGCCAGACCGGCCTACCTCACAGGGCTGCTGTGAGGATGGGGAGGGAGAGAATAGTGTAAGGAAAAAGTGGGGATATAAATGTAACATTAATAAATAAGAGCTGCTGGTGACGGCTAAACTCCCTGCCCTGGAAGGGAGTCCTCTAAGCTCTGTTAAAGGCTTGTTCGTTTCTCAAGTGCTGGACTACTGGTCAGGCAGCCTATTTACTTGTTTAAGGAGCCAGGCCTAGGCTGTCCCTGATGCTGGAGAGTGGAGCTGTTCAAATGCTGGCGCTTAGGAAGAACTGCAGGTCTGGGTTTGGAGAAGCAGGATGGAATAAGTCTGCTTAACATAATCTGGGTGTTGCTAACTGATACCCAGTTAGAGATATCTTACAGATAGGGTGTTGCTAACTGATACCCAGTTAGAGAAATCTTAATTTTATGGGTTCTTGTCAATCAGTTGTTTGCTGAAATGTGCACATATTCTCATATTGGTAAAAGGAATAGATCTGAAGCAGAAACATCTTTTAGGTTGATGGAGAATTGTATTTTAGTAGAAGCATTGCCTTCTGTGCATGGGAAAAGGGAGGGAATGTCTTAGAAGACAGCATTTGCTATCTGCAGTTTTTATAAATACTTGTATTGACAATACTTTTTTTCAGAAACCGGTCTACCCAATTAATCAGAGTCAATCAATCAATATTTTTAGTCAATCAAAAGACTTTCATCTGATCAATCTGACTAATATATTAAGGCTGCAATTATCCTCTGCTTGAGTTTTGTCAGCCGAGGGGCTCCAGAATCTGGCAGAAGCCCTGCAACACTGGTGGAACTTAAGATACTGGAAGAACTCCTCCCAATAACACCTGTGGAAAACCTCACCAGTGAAGATCAGTGGTGGAGTGACCAAAATGTTCTTGTCAAATCATACCCAACCCATCACTGTAGTAGCCACTTATCCTCCCATTCAGTCATGAATGTGATACTAAGTCTGAGCTCACATAAATGAGTACAGCCTTGGGTGACGACTGGAATATGCAGGGAGTGTGTATATGAATAAGTTAGGTTTGGTGGGCGTAGGGGTCAGCCATAGCACAACCTATTTTATTTGAGGGTCAATGCAACTAAATATCCCCTAAAGGTGACATACCCTTAAAGGTGGCTCTGAAGAATCTATCTGTCTAAAGATTTTTTACCAGTTCCTCATCAATTAGATATCAGTGGAATGTACAAAATAAGACCAAAAATGAATTATGTAGGGTGTATTCATCTTTTCCCTGATGAATTCATCTCTCTTCAGAACTGTAATGAGCTCCAGGTTGTAGTCCCCTTCCCCCTCCTCTGTGCCCCGATGCTTCTAATTTTATACTGTACAACTATTTCAAATTAGAAGTGGTGCTGGATATGAAATGTGACCTTTAACCTCTTTATAACAGTTCTGATTATTACATGCCCTTGGAAATTGGAGGCATTTCTTGAATCCTGCAACATGGATAATTCGACTCAAGTTACTTCAAAGAGTGCTGTTCTAACAGAAGTAATACAGTTCTTATAAGGATGTGCCACTTTCTGATGCAAAATAGAAAACAGCTGTATGCTTCAGACAGAAGATGGGGGCCATCCCAAATTCAAAGTGGATGAGGAAACAAGCTCTGGCTGTGCAGGCCTTTTTTATGCAAGCAACCAGTCCTCTTTCAGTTTATTAGAAGAACCAAATGTTTCCTTTTTTCTGTATAATAGTCTTATGGTGACATCTTACAGTATAATGTAAGATGTAATCAGAAGACAAGTCCTCCATTGGCAAGTTCTGTGTTCTGTTAATGTACGCATTACCTTATGCTGAATCAGACCACTGATTCATCTAGTTCATTGTTGCATATTCTGATGGACAGCAGCAGTTGAGGTGTTCAACTCTTGCATGGTAGGCTCCCCACCACTTTCCTTGTGGGGTAAGTGTGTGTGTTTGTGCTGGTACTGGGTGAGGTCAAAACCAATGATTAGTGACATTACAGCCAATAGTAGAAAGGGCCATTCTTTCTTTCGGACATCCCCTTCTCTCTCCTCCCTTGCAGAAGATATCCCCCCTCCTCCTCCCATTGCTGCATCCATTTAAACTCCTCCCTTCATTTCCTTCTGGGTCTGCCCCCCACCCCCACCTGCATGAAATTAGGCCAAGGACTGCAAGTTGCTCACCTCTGCTTTAATCGATTACATCAGCAATGGAACCTGGGAGTTCCCATGTGCACTACAACTTAGCTATGGCAGGAATTAGGAACCTCTGGCTCTCCAACACTCATAACCAACAGCCTTCATTGCCAATGGTTGAGGACGATGGGAGTTGTGGTCTAACAAAACATTTGGAGGGACATAGGTTGCCCATCCCTGAGCTATTGCATCTTCCTTTCATCCCTTCCTCCCTATATATATCTTTCTAGTGTCTTGCCCAGGGTGTCTCCTATATGATCAGCATTAATTATACCCATGTTCATCACTTACAAGACAGGAATGGGAAAGCTGAGGTTCTCCAGATATTGAACTGCAACTCTTAGAACCTTTGACCATTGACCATGTTGGCTAAGCTAATTGGCATTGGAATCCAACAACAGAGGCCACAGACTAAGCATTCCTGCTGTCAGACAAGAGCTATGGTAGGACATTAATTTTGCATTTGGTGCCCAATACACATTTTGCTGAACTTCAACAAAAAGTTGCCTTCAATAATTTTTTTCATCAATGTTTACATATGTTTAATCAATGTTTACAAAACAGTTAAACTTACATCCAGTCTAAATGCCTACTTTTCCATGCCTAGTACATTCACAATTGAAAAGTTATATAGTCCTAGCTAAAAAACTAGTTGGAGAAATAAAGAAGCCATACTTGACCCTTTATTCTCAGAAAATACTTCCAAGATGACCTTGAGCCTTGAAATCCAGAGAAAGTGCAAGGAGGAGGACATTGTAAACAAGATGGAACCTTAAATGTGTCAGTCTAAACTTCAGATGGTAGAGATAAAGGTACAGGGATAGTCTGGGAATTTGTTCCCAAAGGTAGTATGATGGCACCACTTGTTTCTCACATCATCACTAGAATACCTGCATATGGTCCTATAATAATCTGTGTTACTTTAGCAACTCCAAAGTGTTGGCTGTATATGCCAATTTACAAAATAGGTTTAAGCCACATGTAAAAGTACTGATAGGGAAGCTTTTAATATTTGATGAATTATTGTATTTTAATATTCTGCTGGAAGCCAGCCAGAGTAGCTGGGGAAACCCAGCCAGGTGGGCGGGGTATAATAATAATAATAATAATTATTATTATTATTATTATTATTATTATTATTACTGATAGGCCTTTTTTGACAATATTGTGGCACTCACATTTGTTCAGACTCTTTCCTTTCATGCCGCCCCCCCCTTTCTTTTTGTCTCCACTCCACTTCCCCCACAGCCTCCCACCTACTATCTAGGGATTCCTGATCTACACTTTTGAGAATTCTTTCAGGAAGATTATATAAGTTAGAAGAGACTGTTAAAGGTTTTCCATACCACTGCAACCCTAATTGTGTCAGAACTTCAGAAGTATTGAATTATTGAATCCAATGAGGCTTACCTTCAGGTAAATTAGGTTAGGATTGCAGCCTAAGGTAGAATATGAATAATTTGATGTGCAGGATAGAATGGATGAGATGGTACTTTAAAAAACAGACGTAACTTGCAGTGCAAGCTAAAGGAATCTTAATGGATCCTTTTGGAAACTAGATGGGTGTGAACACACTGAACAAATAGGCTGATGAAGCTCATGTCAAATCTGTTGAGAGTATTTGCACTGGGGAAAGTATTTTTGATTAGTAGGGAGCTTTTTGTTTATCAATAAAGTTTAACTTACTGATGAGAAAATCTTAGCACAGATGGAGTACAATACAGTGGTACCTCTGGTTACGTACTTAATTCGTTTTGGAGGTCCGTTCTTAACCTGAAACTGTTCTTAACCTGAAGCACCACTTTAGCTAATGGGGCCTCCTGCTGCTGCCGCGCCGCCACCACGCAATTTCTGTTCTCATCCTGAAGCAAAGTTCTTAACCCGAGGTACTATTTTTGGGTTAGTGGAGTCTGTAACCTGAAGCGTATGTAACCCGAGGTACCACTGTAATGTTACATTTATTTAAGTTTAACAATGCATTCTCTTAAACATATTGTTCTAGCAATGTGAAAATTAGGAGCCCAGACTTCAACGTTATATCCCCTCCTTGCTTTCATAATCTATCTGAGAAGAGGTGGGGTCAAGTGGTAGTAGCTTCTTGTTTTTTAATTTATCATGTAGGGGTCAATTATAGGTGATCACTGTATCTTTTATTTTGCTACTGACTGCATAAAAAAAAAGTAGTTTTCTTTGGAATTTCTTATCCTTTTATTTGTCTTGATGGAAACAAGCTGCTCTGTACTAAAACCATTTTCCGCCCATTTAAACTGGCGTGTCTCATAAACAGAAGATGTTAATCCAGTCAATTTAGCATTTGCTAGCACCTATGTGTCATACCTTTTATACAAAATGGTAGATGATAAGATGCAACAGGTATCAGTTACCCTTGGTCTTATCTGTCTCAACCTCACTATCAGCTGGATCTAGAACCTTTCAGAGGCTTAAAGATAAACACATCAGGACCATGAACTGTTTATGCAGGACTGTCAGTTCTCATGTGTTGGACTGACTTGTTTCGACTGATTCTGGCTATATTGCAATGCTGCATAAAAAAATTTAAAAGGTCCCCCCCCCATCCCTCCCAATGATTTCATAAAATAAGCCAACCCAGAGACTGTAGGAAAGGTGGTATGAAATGAACTCTGTGTTGGCCTTGCAGGGTTAATATGTGTTCTGATTTCCAGAGGGATATGTGTTGGTTTCACAGCAAAAACAGAGATTTGCAGCACTGAAAAGTCTACCAAATTTGTTAAGGCATAAGAGTTCATGGACCAATCCCCACAATGTCAGATGCCTGAAGTAAAATTTTGTTGACAGGTATATAAAGGAGAAATTTGTAAGGAGGGAGTTGAAGGGGAGGGGAATCAAAAGTTACAATCAGTAGTAACTGGACCTTGAATGCATGTCAGATAGGTTTACATTTAACTTTTACAGTAGTAAAGGTAAAGGGACCCCTGACCATTAGGTCCAGTCATGACTGACTCTGGAGTTGCGGCGCTCATCTCGCTTTACTGGCTGAGGGAGCCGGCATACAGCTTCCAGGTCATGTGGCCAGCATGACTAAGCCGCTTCTGGTGAACCAGAGCAGCGTATGGAAACGTTTACCTTCCCGCTGGAGCGGTACCTATTTATCTACTTGTACTGTGTGCTTTTGAACTGCTAGGTTGGCAGGAGCAGGGACAGAGCAATGGGAGCTCACCCCGTCGTGGGGATTCAAACCGCCAACCTTCTGATCGGCAAGCCCTAGGCTCAGTGGTTTAATCCACAGCACCACCTGTATCCCTCTTTACAGCAGTAGATTAGTGATAATTTACTCAGAATTGCTGTGGTGATTGTATTATAAACACCTGTAATGGTCAGGGAATTATTCACAAAACACAATAGATAACACAGCTATTCTGTCAATGGTAAGCCAATCAACACATGTAGTATGGATTTTTAAAACCTTCAGTCTTTGTCTTGATGTAATCCACAAGCAATAAAACTGATTTTTTTTAATTGATCATTGTTTCTGGAATGCTGGCCTTATGATCAGTTACAGAATGCCCTGGGAAGTCAAACGTTTTCCTACTAGTTTATGAATATAACCATTTCTGAAGTTGGATGTGTGTGAATTTATTCGTTGCATAGGAAGGCCTGTCTCTTGTAAGCAGAATGTAAGAGGAAATTGTTGACAGATTATGGCATGAATGTCATTGGAACAAGTGCAGTGAATGAACCCCTGATGTTGTGTAATCTGGGTCTGCCTCAGTAGAAAAAAAAAATTGGGCGAAGGAATAGTGTTGCAAGTTTGGGAGCTCAGTCTGCATGATGCCCTGAGTCCCTCCCAGTTCTTGTGGTCCTGTATGCAGTGAGGGTCAAAATCTAATGGAAGGTTCTATTGTTTAAATATTTGTGGAAATAACTCATAGGCAAAAGGGGAAGCATCTTATAGGGGTAGTTGGAATAGGTAGGTAAGAATGCCAGTTTTCCTATGCCATTTATCTGGGAGCGGGACCTACTTCTGAGTAAACATTGACTGCTTTACAGTAGCATCAAATTCACTACCATGTCCTCCTGTTTCCTTTACCATCTTTATTCCTTAGGACATCCTTGTGAGTGAGGCAGATCATTACTATTCTCATGTTACAGATGGGGAACAGAGTCTGAACAATTTGGCAGGGGCCATGTGAGCAGTTATATATGGCAGGAGTCCAGTTCATGGATCCAATCCTATTCATCTAGTAAAGGTAAAGGGACCCCTGACCAGTAGGTCCAGTCGTGACTGACGCTGGGGTTGCGGCGCTCCTCTCGCTTTATTGGTCGAGGGAGCTGGCGTACAGCTTCCAGGTCATGTGGCCAGCATGACTAAGCTGCTTCTGGCGAATCAGAGCAGCACACGGAAACGCAGTTTACCTTCCCGCCAGAGCGGTACCTTTTTATCTGCTTGCACTTTGACATGCTTTTGAACTGCTAGGTTGACAGGAGCAGGGACTGAGCAACAGGAGCTCACTCCGTCATAGGGATTCGAACCGCCAACCTTCTGATTGGCAAGTCCTAGGCTCTGTGGTTTAACCCACAGCGCCACCTGCGTCCCATCTATTACTCTCTGCCAATGGGTTGGCAGATTATACAGGACTCAGGATGCTGCCGCTCCTTCCCTGGCAGGATCCCAGTACATTGCACCTGCTGCGTGCCAGGCAGGCAGAAATTCAACAGAAACATATATGCCTCTGGGATAGAAATGTAGATCTGGGGGACCCTGGCACAGGGACCCTCCCAATATTAAAAGTAGCCGTCTTTGAGCAAACGCTGCAGTGGTACACACGTATTTTTCAAGAGAGAAACCCAGGTGGAAAAGTTGGGTTCCCCCCCTTTTCACTACTTCTTTGGCGATCGCTTGTAGCCAAGTAAGATTGACTTCCATAAACATGGTTTTAACAATGAGTCCGTTAAGTGACTGGGGAGGCCAATTCTGGATCCACACGTCCTTCCACACTGGGGACATTGGTTTCTGGGCGGAAGTTGATCACGGTGTAGAACAGCCAAGCGTGCCTTCCTCTTAACACGTTTCTGCCTTGCGTCCTGAGTTCGAGTGTCTTCAAAGCCCATATGACACCTTTGGTAAAGGCTGTTCTCCAATTGTAGCGCTCGCAGGCCAGTGTTTCCCAATTGTTGGTGTTTATACTGTACTACAATTTTTTAGATTTGCCTTGAGACCTCTTTTGTTGACCATCAGCATGATGCTTTCTATTTTTAAGTTAGGATATTTGCTTTGGAAGACGATAATCAGGCATCCGCACAACATGACCAGTCCAACGAAGTTGATGTTGAAGAATCCAAAAGTTGGGTGTGTGTGTCCCCCGCCCCGCTTTTCACTAACAGTGAGGGCACAGCTGCCCCTCGACAACGAACGGAAAGCAAAGCACAGCCGTGCATACTTGGAAGAGGTTTCTTTCAGGAACCGGTCGCGAGTCCTTTAAAGAAGGAGGAACCCCTATTGCAGCGAGCGAGCGAGCGAGCGGGAGGCGAAGCGTAAGGCGGGGCGGCCTGAGTGGTGGCCGCGCCCCTTTGCCGGGGCCATTGGGCTGAACTACCTAGGAGGCTGGCTATAGACAAGTGCCGGGGCGCGGGGGGTGAGCCCGGCGGCTGAGGCGCTCGAGGGCCAGGCAGGGGTGGGGTCGGCCGGGGGCTGAAGAGGGGGGACGATGGCGGCAGCTGGCGGCGGCACTTCCGCGGTCTCCGTGCTGGCTCCGAACGGGAGGCGAGTGACGGTGCGAGTAGGCCCAAGCACCGCGCTGCTCCAGGTGGGTCTGGCCCAGGGACGGGGAGGCTGGGCGGATGCAGTCACTCTGATTGGCCCTGGGGCAGGAAAGGGGGGAAAGAGGCTCGCTCTGATTGGACCAGAGGGCACATAATTGTCAAGGGTTTTTCTCTCGGACCCGGCCGGGAAGAGTTTCTTGAGTGGTAGAAACGGAATGGGTTGAACACTGATAAGAGCCGGTGACGGGCTTTTTCCTCCTCCCTTTATCTCGGTGTCTGAAAGGAAGTTGTGCAATAATGGAAGGACTCCGGCCTCCTGAAGTGGGGGAGGATCGTAGATATTTGCCCCTGGTGGGGAAAAGAAATGGCCCCTGACAGCGCAGTCATCTTGGCTGTTGACTTCGAAGTGACTTCTGTCATTCAGCAGGGGCTTACTCGCTAGTAAATGCGTTTAGGATTGCAACCTGAATGGGGTTATGTCGAGAAATGCCTTTTCTGTAGGAGAAAAGAACTGAAAGGAGGGATCTCCTCCTGTAAAACCTTAGTAGACCCTGCCGGAAAAAAATAGACGCCTTCCGATGTAGGCAGGTGCGAATGAGAGAGTTGAAAGCCCCTTTGAAATGTTAAAAGTATCTCTTCTAGTCTTATGTAATTTATGGGGGGAAACCAACCCGCAGTCCTGTGGCACCTTAAAGGCTACCAAATGTATTATGGCACATGCTAGTCTTTAAGTTGCTGCAAGATTCTTTTTTGGGTTTGCCTCTCAGGGAAATGTAATTTATATTTTTTGGGGGTAGATCTTCTATCGCAGTGGTGGGGAACCTCAGGCCTTGGGGCTGCATGTGGCCTTCCAGACCTCTCTGTCTGCCCCTTGGGACTCTTCCCCAGACCATACTCTTCCCCAGGCCTGTTCTGCACCCTCTTCAGGTGTTTTTGTCTGGCTGGCATGTGCCCTTAATATGATCATGCCTCTTATTTAACTGGATAGAGAACAGAGAATGGTGTCTGTAGATACTACCCTACCATATAAAGGTTATATTTACATTCACTACTCTGCCTCCTTTTAACCCAGCCCACCACTGGCATGTGGATCTATAACTTTAAAAAGGTTTTCCACTCTCACTCTATCAGACTTCATCAGAGGTTTTCTTTTTTTTATCGGACCACAAAGATTTTGATTTAAGCTTCTTTCATGTAAGGTCTTTTTTCTTTTGTTTCCCAACCTGCATGTTCAGTCGTCCATAAATGAGTATTCCATAAGGTTTCCTTGCACTTATTCATGTAAATAATTATCCTCTATAAAATCCCACAAGGATCAATGGGGTACCTAAAAACAACCAATCAATTTAGCCTTCATTATGAAAAATTAGTCCTCAAATTAATGTAATGTTGAGGGAGATTGCTACTTTCTGTCAGAAATGTATCATGTTAACATCCTGGAATAGTTTGCAGTGTTACCCCAGAATAAATGTAATTTTCCTCTGATAGTACGCTCACATTTGGCCTAAATTCTTTTGCCGGGCTGTGGGGGAGAATCTTCCTCTCATGCAGGTGGAATTGTTAATGTAAGTTAGAATCACAACTTGACCCATAAGCATGAGTTGAGAAGGGGGGGGGGAGATGCTTACTGAAGTAAATGATAGCTCACCTGTAAGAGCATGAGACTCTTCATCTTGGGGTCATGAGTTGAGCCCCATTTTGGGCAAAAGTTTCCTGCATTGCAGGAGGGGGTGGACTAGATGACCCTCATGGTACCTTCCAACTCTATAATTCTATGACTAATCTGCACTGAGTATGTTATGGGACAGAATGGGAGAACTCTCTGTTTTATATTAACATCTTGCCTTTTTTCTTTTTTAAGATTCTGGAAGAGGTTTGTAGAAAGCAGAATTTCAGTCCCAATGAATATGATTTGAAGTGAGTCTTACTGTTTTTTCCATACCTTTATAGCTTGACAGTTCACTGTTTCTTTGCCGTTAATTTGGGGGATGGGTGGGAGAGAAGTGTAATATGGAGCCCACAATGGCCATCCAGAATTATTTGCTTTTGAAGGCTGTGATCCCAAATTTGACATGTCTAGCAGAGTGTTCCTTGGCCAAGATCAAACTTTCATCTTAATTGGTCAGATGTAGTACCAGTTCTCATGCACCTGCAGCTGGCTGTTGAAAACAGAAGAAGAAGAAGAGTTTGGATTTGATATCCCGCCTTTCACTCCCTTTAAGGAGTCTCAAAGCGGCTAACATTCTCCTTTCTCTTCTTCCCCCACAAGAAACACTCTGTGAGGTGAGTGGGGCTGAGAGACTTCAAAGAAGTGTGACTGGCCCAAGGTCACCCAGCAGCTCCATGTGGAGGAGCGGAGATGCAAACCCGGTTCACCAGATTAGGAGTCTACCGCTCTTAACCACTACACCATACTGGCCACAGGATGCTGGGCTAGATAGACCCACTTCCCTGATGTGAAAACACAGTCACTAGTTCATTCAGAATGGAGATGGGGAACGGATGGACCGCCAGATGTTGTTGGACTCTGCCTCTCATCAGCACCAACTAGCATGACCAGCGGTTAGGGATGATGGGCATTGTACTTCAACAACCTCTAAATGGCCACAGGTTCTCCCTCCCTGTTTTAGCAATAATATATCTTAATTCCATGCATACTCACCAACTTCTCTAGGGATTTATAGCCCCAAATTCCAAGTATTTTGGCATAATCGGTCTATGAAATAGGCATGTATTAATATTATTAATATTTCTTAGATGCCTTTCTCAGAGAACTCAAGGTGACTAACAAGAATACTAAAATATTTACAGTGCAAAATAAAACATTGAAATCCAATAATTTATCTGTATAATACTAAAACCATACCACCCCACAAAAATTAACAAAATCTGGCAACAATATAATCAATAATTACAGGTGAATCAGAAAATGATTAATAAGAACCCAGATTTCAAATTTAGTTAAAAAAAAAAGTTTCTCAAGTTAAAAAAAAATTCCCACAGTAGATTCCCTTTCATAGTTAGGGCAAGAAGCATCCCATTCTGGTTGGTGCAGGTGATGTTAAGAGGCATGGCAGTCTAAAGAAATATTAAGTTCCAAACTAAATATTCAGTTGCTCAATGGATGCTGGTAAGGCAGAAGGCTCTCTGTGCCTTTGTCACTTCATCAGTTATACTGTAATCCAGCAGTTTCAGCAAGCTTTGATACATGTGAAACCTTTGATGATAAATGGTATCACTGCTATGAGAAGATTGTTCATTCCTCCATGTTTTGGGAAGTACGGTAAATGTAGCTGCAGGTAGACCTGCTGTTAATGGTGTTGCTAGGGTTGTGTTTTCCTGCAGTTGAGTCACTGAGACAGTTAATACCCTTGTTATTGCAAGATCTCCTGCAATGCTTTTGCAAAGTTTTTTGCAGATAAAGTCGCTCAGATTCAGAAGAGGTAGACTCCACCGTGGGAGTTGGGCCAGGGTGGGAGAGTGCTAGAGTCCTGTCTAGTCATGTTACATGGGATCAATTCCAATCTGTTGCCTCCAAGGATTGCTTGGACGAGTGAAACCGACCACCTTTCTCCTTGATCCTTGCCCATCCTGGCTAATAAAAGTGAGCCGGGAAGGGCTGGGCGATGGGCTCTGTGGGGTGATGAATGCTTCCCTCTGTGAGGGAGTCTTCCCAGACCCACTGAAAGAGGTGGTCATTAAACCGCTTCTTTAAAAAAAACAAAACTTTAGACCTGGCCAATATGGCCAACTATTGCCCCGTCTCAAATCTACCATTCTTGGGCAAGGCGATTGAGCGGGTGGTTGCTGAACAACTCCAAGCACGCCTGGAGGATGCGGACCATTTAGATCCCTTCCAATCGGGATTCAAGCCTCACCATGAGACTAAAACTGCCTTGGTCGCGTTGGTCGATGATCTCTGGGGAGGGATATAAATAATAAATTGTTGTTGAAGCTGCAGCTATGGAGAGCCAAAGGCATTTACGTACCTGGGGTGGAAAATGGAAATGGCATTGCCTTCACTTGAACTAGTTCACAGGTCTAGAGAAAGCCATCTTGTGCATAACTAATGGATATGAATGGGAGCTATTCCAGATCTTGCTCATTTTAATGGGGCTCATGCAGGAACTGTCCTGGTGGATTGTGCCTTATGGTTTTGACCTGTATGCCTCCTACTCTGCTGTCCTTTGGAACACTAAACATCTGCTGCCCACAGATGCCATCTCACTTTGCCTATGATAGCTGTGATGCAGAGTTAACTGTTGTGCTGCTATTTCATACAGGCCTCTAACAAAGGATTCCACTGACTCCCCAGGTCTCTGAACACTCTGGTGGAAACAGCCCCTCTCATAACTGACATCACACGGCACTATGTGCAACAGGGTCATGCTGCTGTTCTAGACTATTCTTTTTACAACAAGCTGTTCCTCTATTAAGCAGCTGTTTGGGCCTGGGCCCCTCTCTGAAAATAAAAACACTGACAGTAGCGTTGCCTCTGCTTGTCCCATGTATTTCAGCTCTTTCCAAATAGCAACTCCTGCAGCTTTTTTTTCCTATTTTCTATCCAAATGTTTTCCTGATGTGAAAATGCTTGCACCTCTTTCCATTGCTTTACTCTACAGCTTCTAAGAGTGTGGCCCTTTGTATGCATATTCATAGTTTGTTGAGAGTTGGGTGGCTCCTGTTGTTCCTAGTCTTCAAACAAAAACATCCTGAAGGTCCCAGGCCACAGAGAGGTTAGACTGGAGCCAACTAGAGCCAGGGCTTTTTCGGCTGTGGCTCCAATCTGGTGGAACACTCTGTCACAAGAGACTAGGGCCCTGCGGGACTTGACATCTTTCCGCAGGGCCTGCAAGACAGAGCTGTTCCACCAGGCCTTTGGTCAGGGCACAGCCTGACTCCCTCCTTTGGCAATCTTCACAGAACTGTAGTCTAATGGTTGCCATTAATTTGAGTTGAATTAATTTTATAATGAAATGATTTTAGAATGTTGTACTATTTTATTGTAGTTAGTCGCCCTGAGCCCGGCTTCGGCTGGGGAGGGAGGGCTATAAATAATAATAATAATAATTATTATTATTATTATTACTAAACTGTGTTAAATCAAGCAAGGGAGAGGGGGAAGTAAGTAGCTGACCTAATATTGTTGGCTTGAATCCAGGGGAGCATAGGGGTGAATGTCATGCAGTGGAGCTTTCCTGCCTCTTCCTTCCAGCCACAGTCCTTGTGCCCTCTGAAAAGCAGCCCCTGCAGGTCAGAAAGCCTTCTAGAATGACATGGGATATGGCAAGTGCAGAGATGCTGCTGGAGAGGGATGTTAGTGGATATTGGAACCACCAATTGCACAAGTATAAATACCTCTGGATTCAAGCCATTGTTTCTGTGAGCATCATATAAACAAACAATATTTATTACGGCCATAGGCCCATACAGGTAAAAACAACACATAAATAACAGCTTGTGCACGTGGGAAAAAAACAGCCGCTAAAACACCACTATAACAATAAAATACTATAAAATAGAATGGCATACTACGCCTTAGTTAGCTTGTAGTGCTCCTTGGCGTCGCTTTTGGGTAAGGACAGCGACCAGGAACCTAGCCACATTCAGGGTCGTATGAGTATCCTTATCCTGCAAGATTTGAGCAAGGTGGAATTTTGGTGGGGTACCCTCTAGTTTCTGTATGATTGATCCCAACAAATTTGCCCGTGGCACATTGAACAGGGGGCAAGTGAACATGATGTGCTGGAGCGACTCTGGCGTCTCCTTATCACATTCGCACGTGGCGGGGGCTTGGCCCTTTGAGAATCTATGTCTCAAGACGTTGGAGGGAAAAACGTTGAACCTCGCTTTGGTGAAGGCCAGTCTATGGGCAACAGTCAAAAGGGAGGAGAGGTATGATGGAACGCAGTAAGTTAAAGTGATACCAATGTTCTGGGGTGAACAAACACCTCCCCCCAGCATATAATTTCGCTGTAGATCGGTGTCATCCAGTCTTTGGCGGATCAGTCTTTGAGCAGTAATTTGGTCTAGTTTTAGGGAATCTGAAGGAGAGATTCCATAACTCAGGAGTTTGGCATGAATTCTACTAGTCCAAAGGCTAGAGAATTCATCTCGCCATAAGCATTGGACAAGGTAGTGGGCATCAGTAACTAGTACTAATTGTTCCATGATATTCTGATTATGTTGGGGATATCTATGTGGAGCCTAAAATCATGGTTGCACAAATCTACATGTTCTGTTTAGTACGCTATAAAATGTGGCAACAGAAAATAATATTTTAGGAGTACCTTTCAAGCATTACTGTGGTGCTGGGGAATTGCTTTTCTGTGGGTCGATCTCACAGCATTGTGGTAACATTTAAAGGCCCATAACCACATGAATGGTGCAAATTGTATAAATCCTTGTTGCCTGACCATGGCTAGGGAATGATGATATCATGCTAAGGACCTGTGTGGTTAGCACCCATGTGGTTTGGGGCCTTTAAATGTTACCACAGTGCTGTGGGAAAAACCAGGGGAAAATGTCTCACATGTACTGTAGTAACTTAATTTAATTTAAGGAAGATTGTCGGGGGGGGGGGGTAGATTTAGAGATCACCTGTTTGGGGTAATTAATAAAGGACTTGGCTGGATCCTTAGATCCAGAGTGCAGGCTGAACACATTCTCCAGTAGTAAGAGAGCCCCACCAGAGTTTAAAAATCACAAAATGTTTAGCAACAGTGAAGCATTAGGAATAAAGGCTGTTAGACCCTTTTAATATCCAGTCTAGTATGCTTACAGTGCTTCTCCATTTATCCCCCTCTTGTAGTGATCAGACCACACTGTTCTGTAGGTTTTAATGGATTTTACTTACAATTCCCAAATGTCAGATTTATGTGTTATTCTATGCAGCAGCCAGAAGAACACAAGTAGAAATTATCGGGTTACAAAATATGGGGGCGGGGGGGGGGAATCACTGATAAGTAGTCTGAATTAGTCTCAGGGCAAAAGGATATCATTAGACTGTTTCTTTTGCAGGTTTCAGAGGACTGTGCTGGATCTCTCTGTTCAATGGAGATTTGCCAACCTACCCAACAACGCCAAACTGGAGATGGTGCCAGTCTCTCGTAATAGAGCAGGAATTGAAACTACGGTAGGTTCTTTTCACTTTATAACACACTTCTAGCTCACATTCCAGCCGTGATCATGGCAGGGTTTTGTCAGAGGGATGATGATAAGATATCCCCCTTCACAGGATTCTCAGCTTCCTTATGGACCTATATATGTTGCTTTGTTTTTAAAGCAAAATCTCAAGGCAAAGTGGAGGAACCTGTGACCCTCCAGATGCTGCTGGATTCCATCTAAGGCTTTTTGTACAAGATAAAGACAGGCACGATAAAGAAATCCCTCAGTTTCTCTAGGTACTGTACTGTAAGTTGCCTCTCATTCACTGTCAACCTCTTCACCTTCTTTCTGTCAACTCATTTATAATCTTAAATGGAGTTGATAAAAGAAAGAGTGAGAGATGGCATAGTAGTAGTAGGACCTCAGTCCTTTTTAGAAAGCATATCATACACAGTGGTACCTCAGGTTAAGAACTTAATTAGTTCTGGAGGTCCGTTCTTAACCTGAAACTGTTCTTAACCTGAAGTACCACTTTAGCTAATGGGGCCTCCCGCTGCTGCTGCGCCGCCCGAGCACGATTTCTGTTCTCATCCTGAAGCAAAGTTCTTAACCCGAGGTACTATTTCACGGTTAGCGGAGTCTGTAACCTGAAGCATCTGTAACCCGAGGTACCACTGTATTTCTCTGTAATTTTATTTTTAAAACTCATGTTCTTTGGTAATTACCGTCTGACATAAGGCTTAGTCTGACCTGAATAAAGTTGCCAAAAGAGAAAGGGTTTGGCTTTCCTTGTCTGGGATATACTATATTTTACTGCGGTTCTTATCAGTTTTGTAAATGAAATTGGATCTCCTAAATGGTTCTAAATGGTTGACCTGGCTAATATTGCCATTAGATGCTGTGTGCCACTTAGATTTTCACGTATCAGTAATAAAAGTGTTGGAAGAGTGATGAAAAAAATGGGAGAATGCACAGAAATTGGTTTGAAAAGGGCATTATTATTGCTTTAAAAGCATAGATTAAGCTTTGCTATGAAATGGTGATATATGTTTGACTTACAATGCAGTCCAATGTGTATTTACCCCAAAATAAATCCCATGGTATTCACTGGGGCTTAATTCTAGCTAAGTGTGAAACCCAAACAATATACTTTTTCAGGGATAGCAGTTCTGCTCTTAAAATCCCTAAAAGAAGGAAGTTATTTACCAAGGCCAACTATATTTTCTTTAAAAAAGAAGCCCTAAAGACTTACAGAAATTGTATATACAACAATGAACAAATGAAGAACCAAGGCAAATCCTTTTCAGTGGAAATTTGCTGGAGCACACTAAACCAATTAAAGAATCATCAATTTATGGTCAGTTAGCCAACAACTTTTCATAAAATTAATTGGCTGAGAATGCAATGGAGAGAAATTGCATTTGTACTGGCAACGTGAGTCAGTTAAGCTTTTGATGAAGAAGTATTTGGAAGGCTCAGCTTTATTCTCTAGGTAAATATCAAATGTTCTCTCTACTCTCGCCATGATGTTTGGAAATCACACCAACAGGATGGGACAGATGGATTAAATTTACTCCACTTGGCCCAGCACTGTGATGGTTGTGGGCAGGGTAGGTGGGTGAGGAAGCCACTCACCTGTTAGGATCCTGACAGACTCATACCCTGGAGAGACCTCTTCAGAGGAAGAGATTTGGGGGTTGCATGCAGCACCCTGTTCCCACCGAATACTTAAAGAAACCCATACCAGTCCCAAGGCAACCAGAAGAGCCCCATCTCAACGATGCCTCCTTTGCTTCCCCTTCAACCCTATCCACCTTGATCTGCAGTTCTTCCCCATCATCCCCTGGGCCACAGGAGGAAAGGTGGTGGGAGAGCAGGTGGGAAGGCCTAACTTGCAAGGTAATCTTCTTGCCTTCCAGACAGCTCTGTTGGCAGGGTTCTACATGGGAGGAGTGGGGAGAAGACCCAACTGCAGGCTGTGACCCAGAAGAGGACCAGGGAGAGATGGGGACTATGTACGTCCCTCAGACTCCTCTGGACCTTTGCTGGGTAAAGAGCTCCCTTCAGAGCTCCTCCGTGCTCCAGTTTCTGTGTTCCACCTCCTAGCTCCAGACTCCTCATTCCTTCGGCCTCCACACTGGTTCTGGTTGCAGACATTACCTTGGAACAGCACTTCTTCCTCTTGTGAGACACCATTGCTAGAAGCCTTTGGAGGTTGGAGCATCCGTTCTTGTTTCCTGAGACTAAGGCCTTCCAGCAATTGTACTGTGCCAGAGGGAGAAGAGGATCTTCTCAAATTAAGAAGTAGTGCTTGATTTTGGTAAAGGGCTGGCAAGCTGCTAACAGTGGTTTTGCAGGCTGCATTGAGTCATTGGGCTGTGGATTTGTAACCTGTATGTTATGTTGTAGCGTTGGAAAGTTATCCCCCTTACCTAAGGGTTGTGGGCTTCAGACTTGGTAGTGTAGCTTTAGAACATCTGATGTCTGATTTTTTAGCTCTTGAAAAAATTATCAGATACATATTGTAATTAAAAAGAAATAACTCCCTCAGGAAACTAATCAATACTAGCAACTGAAGGATAGAACTAATTTAACAAAGCATATTATTTATTTATATTTACTTTTAGAGTGGAATGAATGGAACTAGATAGGGAAAATATATGGGGATTGATGTTTGTATATTTCAGAAATGTAAATGAATTCTCTGTGTATATCCTTTAAATTAATCCAGTGTCTAGCCTCCAGTAGTCAGTTGTTGAACTTAAGGAAGATATTGACTAAAACCACACATACATTTTTAGGTGGAGTGTTCAGGGGAAACTACTTCAAAAATAAGATATGTAATCCCAGAAACAGATTTAATTATTGACTTGGATATAAATAGTTAATCAACAGTTTAGTCCAGTTAATCCTAAATTATTAATTACAAAAGGAACATGTTTAATTAATATAAAAATATTGCTATTAAGACTCATTACTAATCCTTTATCAATAATTCATGGAGTTAGATTTTATCTGTTGGAAGTATTGAAATTGTTATCTGCTGCATTAAACCGAAAAGGGAGACAGGTCATGACTAAATAACTAGTTCCAGAAATCAAGATTTATCAGTTGAGTTAGTAACAAGGCTAAGCAATGCCTAATTCTGTTAATTCCAAACTATTACTATAAGGAATGTGACTCAGTTCATTAGAAGTGGTTTGTTAAAGTCTGTGAAAGAGCTTCTTGAACCGAAACTGACAATTTCAGAGGGCAGAGACAACCAGTGGGGGAGATGGGCAAGGAGTGGCATCTTTTTTTTTTTATGTGAGACTGAGGGCATTTTTTGGTTGAAGAATGGGATTTTAACGTGCTTTAAATAAATAAGCCCCTTGTGCCGACTCTTGGTTTGTTATGCTGTCATTATAAACCTTGACTGCTTTGTTGTCTGCAACTCCGGAAACCTTGTTGGGCTCCAGTTCCCATCAGCTTCAGCCGGCATAGCAAATAGGGATGCTGGGAATTCTAGTTAAACTGTATACAGTGATACCTCAGGTTAAGTACTTAATTCGTTCTGGAGGTCCGTTCTTAACCTGAAACTATTCTTAACCTGAAGCACCACTTTAGTCAATGGGGCCTCCTGCTGCTGCCGCGGCGCCGCCGCTGCATGATTTCTGTTCTCATCCTGAAGCAAAGTTCTTAACCCGAGGTAATATTTCTGGGTTAGCGGAGTCTGTAACCTGAAGCGTATTTAACCTGAGGTACCACTGTATGTCATTAAACTACCTTAACTTGAAAATTGGACACCTCAAAGGATGACCTTAAATTGTGTTGGCTGGCAATGGCCTGGGCGTGCCACATTAAACCATAGTTTAAAATGAGGAACCTGAGGAACCTTTGAGCCTCCAGATATTGTCCAGCTTACATCAACTCCAGCCAGCAAGGTCAATGGTGATAGATGATGGGAGTTGGATTTCAATGATATCTGGAGCGCCCAAGGTTCCCCAGCCCTGGTTTTGGGTCAACCTGTTGGGATTTGCTGCTTAAAAGCTTCTCTGGGATACTTCTTTCCCTGCTTCTGCTGCACTGTTGTGTCTTCTGAACCTCAGCTTCTGGTTTGTTTCTCTCCAAACAAGCCATGAGCGATAACCAAGGCTTATTCTTGGTTTCCCACTCATAGTTTGGGGGAATTAGGAGCCAGAATTCAGATGATACGACATGTTCGGCTGTGACATATTTATTATATCTTGTGGCAACAGTGGGAAAATACAGGAATCTCAGCTAATTCTCGTTCTATTAAACTATAGATAGCTGAAAACTGTGGCTAAATGTGAGCTACGAATTGGGGCAATATATATATTTAACGAACCGAGTATACTGCTTTATTGTAAGCAAATCTCCAAGCAGTTTATGAAAATCTGTTATTTCGCATTTGGTTTTGTTGGTTGGTTGGTTGCAAGGACCATAATATCGCATTCCAAAAGAGTTTTAAAATGGCTTTATAATTTCTTCAATTACTTCTGCTAAATAATAATACCCTTTTAAAATGTGGGGGGTTTTTTTGGGGTGGGGTTTTTTTTGGGTTGTTGCTTTTATTATGATTATATATTTTGTGGTTTTATATTTTGATTTTGTTCCGTGAACCATTCTGAGACCTCTGGGTATAGGGCTGTATAGAGATTCAATAAATAAATAATAATAATAAAGATGTCTTCCTCTGCGGCTGCGATGCTAGGTGAAGTTATTTGTATATTATTTAATTTCTGAGACCCCCCTACTACTGGAAAATAGTCTCAAGGTGAGTTACAACATATACCGTATTGGCCCAAATATAAGCCGCAACCGAATATAAGCCTCACCTTTAAAATTCACAGGGAAAAAGAAAAAAAGTCAATACCCGAATATAAGCTGCTCCCTTAAAATTACGCAGGCACTCACACCTGTTCCATTTTACCGTATGTCTGTTTCACCAGCAATATCGTAAAAAAACCAATTTTTGTAAGGTCGCAAATTTAAGTCGCACTTTAACTTTTCACGGTCGGAATTTCTAAAAAGAGGTGTGGCTTATATTCAGGCCAATACTGTAAATAATATATATTTTGTAGTGTTTATTGTATTTCCCAGTGGCCTTTACATGAGCTAAATCAGCATACTATGTCCTATATCCCAGTGTTAGTGCCTTCAACTGGTAAATAGTGATGGTGTAACTGAATAATTTATAGCTTCGATAGCATGATGAAAACACAGGATATGTACATCCTGACTGGAAGCAAGCTGTGAAATTTTCTAGACCACAACTGTTAAGAACTGTCCTCTTTAAGTCATTTCCTCTTTATTGAATTTGGGTCCACATCTTCTTTCTTTCTGGCTTTTGAAATACATGTACGTAAGGCAATGAAAGCAGATTCCTCAGTGGTCAGGGGAAGTGTACTGTTACAAAGAACTAACACAGCACTTTAGCCGTTCATCAGTCTTGTACTCGTGTGTTTGTAAACTTAGAAACTAAATGGCATGGCTCTCTGTTTGCTGGATAAAAAGATTAATATTTATACGTAGCTTGGGATTTCTGTGAAGTTTTCATTTAATTGCCTGAATATGACTTTCGTGTCATGACTGGCTTTGAACTGCTGCCTAAAAAACTGATGCAATTGGCAGAGTGGATTTCTGGGCAAGAGTCTTCTAGCTCGGTGATGTCAGTTGTCGGCACCCTTATGCAGCCAAGGATAATCCAGAGGCTGGTCTTGGGCAATGAAGAAACAGGGAAAGCCATGACAGTGATAGGATGAAACTACTTTGGCCCTTGTGCTTAGTGTCTGAAGCTCCGCTTCCTAGGGGCGTGCTGCTGGCTCCAAGCAGGTCACATCTCTTGGTCATGGTGCAATCATACCCTGCCAATGAAAGCACTAGGGCACGTTGGATTTTATGGTGTATAGGGGTTTTTTTAAACTCTTGTCAAAATCTTGGAAGGATTTTGTTGTGTCTGTCTCTTTCCCCAGAACCCTTAGATGCTTCCGTGATGAGGCCTATGTGCAGAATGAGTTCAGTGGGATGGTGGTTCAGCGCTCTTGCCCCATTGCCAACTCTGGAGATTTCATTGGTGTTTTCTCAAAGAATTTGCTTGTTAAAAAGAGCATTTTGCCCTCCCAGTTACAGTGAAAGCTATCATTAAAAGAACACAAATTCTGTGTTCGCAGGAGTTGCTTGTTGTTGAATGTTTATAGACGTCATTGGACCACCCCTGCATATCATTTACTGGCTCAGGCTTTCAGATTGCAGTTGATAGTGTGGATGGTTCTCAGATTCATGGCTTAGGAGGGAAAAGTTCTGTTCTCCATAAAGGAGATTTTTCTTGCCCATGTCAGTTGCACAGTTGCACAGTTGCACAGTTATTTAAGTCAAGCATTATTTTATATTACAAAAATCCAGGGGCTGAGTTGACCATGTGGCGTGTCAGGTGAAGAGTGTTCTCAAATGGAAATTAGGTTTGTGCTGGTCAGAAGTGATTGCAGTTTCTGACCAAACTTCCTCCATGATGGCTTCTCCCAAAGGGAACTTTTGATTGACCTTCCCTTTATCGTTTTGTCCATGACTGCCTTCGTCAGACGCAGCCCCTTTTGAACTATGGCTGCCTCCTTCTGTTTTGGATCTACTAGTTGGCCATTTTTAACATTGTGCAAGTGAAATTCCTTGCTAAAGAAGTAATTAATTTACATTGGAAGCATTCAGCTTTTCTTAATTCTGCTTTCAGAGTGAGAAAGAAATCTACCTCTGAATGAAAGTGTTTCAGGTCCGGTTTTTGGATGGGTTGTTTTTCCCCAGTGGCAGCGAGATTTGGAGTGGCCTGTGACAGGATCCCAGGATCATGTGCAGTGGTGAGAACAGATCTAAAGTGTAAAATAACTTTCCTATAGACATAGGGACGCTAATTATTCAGTGTCTTTAGACATCAGATGAGATCTAGCCTAGTGAGAAGACGAGCTATTTTGAATAAGATACCTTATCATGAGTTCTAAGGAACCTATACATGGGAGAAAACATATCTTATTGTGTGTGCCTGCACACAAACTCCTATGGATATTGGGATATCTCTACAAGGATTTTTTAGTGGCATTCCTTTGTTTGTTATCCCACCCTAATGGTCTTTTGTCCTTAGTTGTGGATTGCTCTGACCTAGCTGTCTTTGCCCATGAAAAAGAAAACTTCAATAGCATATATTGTGTCTGCAGCCGTGCCTAACTACTAAGCCAATAAAACTATCTGGCAAAACCAGATGCGAACACACACAAAAAACTGTTGGCAAAACATGCACATGCTTGCTGTTGTGACTACCTTTGATTTGAAATTATTTTATAGTAGAGTAGACATGCAAACTGGAGGAGCTCTTCAGTCTGCCCAACCCTCTATGACAGTTACCTACAAATGTTAATAGTCCAGTTTCTTAGCTACCCTAAGGAACTCTGTTTGTGATCCAGTCTTTTTATATCTCCCTGTTTTCTATGGAGCCAAGGAGGTAATTGCATATATGAAGAAACTCAAACACCTCTGATTATTGCTCATTTGAAGTATGTCAAAGTCCAGCCACATCGTGTACACCAGCATTGACCCCAGGCGATGAAACTGATAGCCAAGTTCATATAACTTTCCATTCTGCACTCCTGCTGCAATTCTTTTCAGGACTAGTCAGGATGCAGTTGAATGCAGATGGGTCAAGATTAGGTATTGTAAACAGGCTGTATGGAATCAGGAACACTTCTAATCATAGAATGATAGAGTTCCTATGGAATAACTTGATTCTCCCCTATGTTCTACTTTTCTGCACAGACGGCCATTGACAAATATCCGCCAGAGTGGCTGGGGAAACCCAGCCAGATGGGCGGGGTACAAATAATAAATTATTATTATTATTATTATTATCATCCCTCACTTGAAGTATGAAGTAGTGCAGTCCATGGACTCTGCAGTGTGGTTTTGTTCAAAATATAGTTCTGCCATCTAAGCCTTGTATGCATGTCTCTAGAGAGACAATAATGGAACTGCAATTTGATCCACATGATCTGTTTGGTTTTTTGGGTCACTGTATGTGCTGATATCTATTGGTCAAAGCATTAGTCAAAATTCTGGATGGGGAGGTCAGGATACAGTTGGCCTGACATGACCCTGGATGGCTGACTTGCCAGATGTGACCTTAAGCAACTTGTCAAATACTGTTCTGCCATTAGTTATTTGGGACATATATGTTCTGTTCTAATTCCCTGGGTTCTACCTCCTAGGTACGGATTGTGCTGCAGCTGGATGATTGCTCTAGGCTCCAAGACACGTTTTGCTCCAGTCAGAGCTTGTGGGATATTCTTAACCACTTTGCACAGACCAGGTGAGTGCAGACAGAGAGCGATGAGAGAGAAATGTTTCAGAAAGCTGAAGATGAAAAGCACAGATGGTTAAGATGTCATGAATGAATTGATTCTGTGCTGCTACTTGAATAAGGCTCCGCTAATGAATACTTTTCAGATTAATGACTGTATTTAATATGATTGTTATGCTTCATAGCTCTTTGTTCACTATTTGTTCACTAATGACAGTTGCTTTGGGCAGGACTAGGTTATACCGCAAATGGGATCACCTTTCATCATTGTCCTGGAACTTTGATTCATTCAGGGCAAAAACTGCTAGTATCCTTTAAGGAAGCTGGAATCACTGCTTAAAAGCGGGGGTTCAGCAATGGAAGCGGATGATAGCTCAGTCTGCATTTGAGGAGAATAATGCTGGCAAGAGAGTATTGGTTAAGTACTTTGCCATTTTCAGACTTCTTATCCTCTTTCCTGTTTCGTTTAGCTCCCAGCAGAAAGACGGGAAGATACACTACTAGGTCCAAACTACTCATTACACACAAAGGCGTGTAACTGCAGCCTGATGCCCTTTCTGTGAGTTAACAGATACTGTGGAAGGGTTCAGCTGAGAAGTGGTGAGGGAAGGGAGCAGCTAACGCTTTCCTACCTAACCTATCAGTTCCTTGCTTCAAATCACCCCTCCCTGCCCATAGTGTTTAAAATGTAGCCGTCAGTTTTCATGCATTCAGAAGAACATACGAGTACTGAAAATTAGGTAGAGTGTGTGTGCACGCACATTCACACCCCCTACCCAGTTTAAGTCCTCATGTGATCTTTTGAGCACTTGAAGAGGACTTGTGCCTTTGTCCAAACATACCGTTTTATATCTCATTAGAGTGCCTCTTTTATATCTCATTAAAGTGCCTCTTTTCCTCTGCTTCTTCTTTGCTACCTCTTGCACACTTCCAAAGCAGCTTTTGATACACCCACACACCCTGTTAAGCCGTGTATGTGTGTGTGTTTTCTCCAGGGGTACTTCTTCACAGTCAGTTTATTGTGCCATTAACATGCATTTTGTATATCAATGACTGTACATTGTTCGCATGTCTGTGTGTGCCTGCCTCAGTATCCTTTGAACTGCCGCTTCAGACACAACATTTTTTATCTAGGATGATGTGATTTTTTTCACCAGGAGGGTACATTTGCTGCTGTTTTGGTTGCTCTATGAAATGTGGTTGCACAAGTGCCACGAGCTATTGTGCCGTATGACTGGCGAGACAAACACAACTTCCTTTCTCTTCCCACCCCACTCACAACACAGTGTATTATTTCAGTCTTCAGTGGTTGTATGCTCCTGCTCCCCCCCCCATTTTTCATTTAAAAAATCATTTATATTCAAAAGTAATAAAACAATAGAAATGACATATTTAACAAAAAGAAAGCAAAGGAAAAGAGAAAGTAAAACCCAGCCGTTCTTGTGTACATTTCACAAGTTGAGTAACAGTATCATCATGTTATTCATAGTTATATTCATAGTTAATGATCCCTTTTTTGTTTTTGTTTGTTAGAAGGATTGTATTGTATGCAATCCCATATGCACAGATGGGATTGAAAGGGGATGTGTAAGAGAATTGTGCCATGGCTAGAACTTGATTGAGCACACTTTTGACTGTGCAGAGAAGTTCCAAGCATGCTTGCAGCTCATAGTATTGACTGAATGGGCTTTTTCAAACCTTTGCTGAGTTATGGTTATAGTGGAGAAAGGCCTTGTTCTAACCTGGAAGCGGTCTACACTTCCAATACAGCATCTCTGTATTAGAAAGCTTCTGTGAGGGTTTGCCTCCCTCTTGCTGCAGCCTACATTTAGTGCTTTCCTTCTTCCTGAAGAGGATTCAAGAACAAAAGGTGCTCTTTCAAACCAAAATGTCAAACGAATGATCCATACTCCAAGACAATTTTGTTGCTTAACTTTGTTTCTTTTTTGTGGCATGGAAGGCTGAACTTCATAAATTGAGGGTGATTGCTACAAATTCTATTGGAGCGTCTTTCTCTCTCTCTCTCTCTCTCTCTCTCTCTCTCTCTCTCCCTCTCTCTCTCTCTCCCTCCCCCCCCATCACATTCACTTATTAGGCAAATCTTCTAACACTTGGGAAGGGGCTCTCAGCCTCGTACGGTTTCTGTCATCTCTGCTTCTTGAATTCGTTCCAAGTTCTCTTTCTGATCCAATGGGAGCTCTTGGCTCCCGTTCTATTTAAAGGTCTTTTTCCGTAGTCCACGTGCGGCGTCGTAGGATTGTGTAATTGGCGGTTGTTTCTTTCTGGCTCAGAAACCATTCCAACAATCATCTAAAGGAGTCATCGACCTACTGTCGTACCAGGACTTCTAAAGCTGAAATGATAGAACTACCAGGAAAGGGGTGGGTGGGCCAGCTTGGACTCTGGTATGAATAACAACAAGCAGATGAGTGCTATTTCTTTGCCAGCTAGTGGATTTGCAGTCTCTGTATTCCTCCCCATCCCCCCTCCCGCCCGACACATTGGAGACATTAACCTCACAAGTAATATTGTTTATGTCTATCTGCATCGTTGTGTGACTGCCACAGAGCACTCCTAATTTCAGACGTTTACAAAAGATATACCTGTTAGCCCTTTCTCCATGTGCTGGCTCACATCTAATGGCTTTATTGTACACAGTGCACACCACACTCTGTAGAAACCCCCAACTAGGGATTACCTTGGATCCACTTGGCAGTCTTCTTCTGTAGTTCAGCCCCTACTGATGGATCTGTGTAAAGATTGCTCTGTTTATTAAAGGTAAAGGGACCCCTGACCATTAGGTCCAGTCATGGCCGACTCTGGGGTTGTGGCACTCATCTCGCTTTATTGGCCGAGGGAGCCGGCGTACAGCTTCCGGATCATGTGGCCAGCATGATTAAGCCGCTTCTGGTGAACCAGAGCAGCGCACAGAAATGCCGTTTACCTTCCTGCTGGAGCGGTACCTATTTATCTACTTGCACTTTGACGTGCTTTTGAACTGCTAGGTTGGCAGGAGCAGGGGCCAAGCAACAGGAGCTCACCCCGTCGCGGGGATTCGAACCACCGACCTTCCGATCGGCAAGTCCTAGGCTCTGTGGTTTAACCCACTGCGCCACCCGCATCCCATATTCTGTTTATTACCATACACAAATTCCCTCAGGCCTTACTTTGCTGACACTTATTAGGAATTTACCTGATCATTCCAAAGTGTTGGAAGGGGGGAGGGGGGTGCATGCAAGCCCCGTCCTTAATATCTTCCTGTGCATTGCCCCCCAGTCCCTGGGCTTCCCCATGTTTGTATGGAGAAGATCTGTAGGAAACCTCTGTTTGTTTGTGTTTGCTTGATTGTGTGTTTTTGTGAGTAGACTCCTTGCAATCAGGGAGCCTGTTTTATCAGAGGATTCTACTTGCCTTCACGCAAGCATGAGTAAAAGCCTCCTGCAGACCTTCTGCTCTCACTGCCAGGGAAGGTTGAGGACACCGTACTGTACACTGGGGTGCTGGCGGTGGAGCTTGTAGAGTAGGGGTCAGTGCGTGAGACGAGAAGCAAAGTAGACTTGTTCCCGTCACGATAACCCATGATTTAGTGTGAACTCCAAATGCATCTTGACATGCAGAATTTGACATGGATTATGCTATGATTATGAAATCTTTAAGCCGTCATCTCCCGTACTTTATCATGGGATATATACTTCTGTTTCCTGAATTAAAATTGAAAATGCAGCTAATTCTTAAAGCTCTTAGTGAGCACAAGAATAGCCTCACTTGGAGGAGTTCCTGAGTTGTTGATCTGGGCCTTCTTCCTGGCCTCGTCTGACTTCAGGTAATTCTGCTATGTGCCTTCATCAGA
Source organism: Podarcis erhardii (assembly GCF_964252035.2). Classification (NCBI taxonomy): domain Eukaryota; kingdom Metazoa; phylum Chordata; class Lepidosauria; order Squamata; family Lacertidae; genus Podarcis; species Podarcis erhardii. The sequence goes on from NC_138498.1 coordinate 32,544,794, forward strand.
AGTTACTTCACATGCAAGGACACAGTAAAACTAATCACCTTCAACAGAGGCTGATTGGAAGGAGGTGAGACTGGAGCAGTGAATTATAGAAAAGATGTAGCAGGTCGCCAGTTCTTTTGGTGAAAAGTTGGGCTCACAAAAGTCTTTCATTATTTAACTTGTGTGACATGCTGCCAGTTCTATGGCAGCACATCAGCGTGCCTCAGCACACAAAGCATGAGAGGTACTCCTCAAAGCTCTGAAATTGGGAAACTACCTTATACAGAGTCAGACCATCCAGATTACATTCTATTACATCTTCCATAGTTTCTGTGCTGTAGGGAAGTATTGTAGTTTCTATAGCTTTTTTTATTTTTATTTTTACCCCCACTAGTGTTTAAAGCTTTTCAACTCTTGCTCTACGACTTTTATAGCACATCATACCTATCTTCCTAGAAACTTGTTTTGTCTATTGCATCTGTTGGGTCTCGATGCCACAAAACTGTTCATGTTTCAAAATATTTTTCCTTCCAGAGTTCTGTGACGTATAAGAAATTCACTGGAAGGGCAATACAAAACAAGAAGGGTTTGGTTCATTTAGTAGATTTCCCCCTGCTCTTGGTTTTGTGGCATGCTGTCATCTTATTTCATGAGTTAATGTTATTTTGAAGAACTCTGTGTATGGAAAATCCTACTTCAGTATCAATGATTTTGGGGGTCCTACTAGTTTTTTTAATTTGTTGCTTGAATACTGAATTGATTCCAGGGCATCTGCTCAACTCTTGGGGAGGCTCTAACTGTATTTCAAAAGGCTGCATTTAATTTAATTTTTTTATTGGTTTTTCCCCCTAGCCTAATTTGGTTGGCTTCTGACCATAAAGCAGAATACAAGTTTACTCTGTTCATGCTGCTGGTGTCACATGTTGTGCTGTCTTTTCTCTTTGGAAGCCTACCATTTACTTAAATTTATGTTCCCTCCTTTTGCCATAGGCATACGTTTCTTCTTCTGTCCCTTACAAGTGATCCCACTGAAGTTGGGAATCTGCTTGGTTATTCTGGAGGATTTATTGCACACTTCTTATTCCTGTTTCCTTCTCTTAAAGTAGTCTGGAAGTTTCGTCTTCACACTGCTTCCTCTCCCTGCCCTACGTCCTCTCTCTCTTGACCATTTCATGAAGTGGCAGGATGTATATATTTATAAATTTTGGGTCTGGTGTTGCTTTCAGAGAATTTCGGAAGCTCTTAAAATTTGGAGAGTAGTGCTCGCTGCCCAATGATGTGGCTAGGCTGGTGCCACTACTTTGGTCCTTAAACGTGTTTAATAGAGAACTCTCTCTCTAAAAAGAAATACAAGAAATACCAGTGAAACTCACCTTAAGAACTAAAATTGTGGTCTTACCTAGGGGCAGGGCCATGGCAGACTCTTTACATGAATAAGTGTCTTGGTGCCCTAGTGTATCCATTTAAAACAAACTAACAAATTTTGAGTACCATGATCCAGAGATCCTTGGAGAGCTGCTGCCAGTCTGAGTGAGTTAGATAGGCCACTGGTCTGACTTGGTCTTTGGCAGCTTCATATGTTTGCCCAATGAAACTATCAGCTTCTGAGATGAGTGCATACCCCCTGAGCATGGCTTCTTGCTCTCTGCAAGATCTTTGCTTGGTTTATCAGCTGGCATTTTTCTTTCTCTTTCGCAGACATTTGGCTTATTGTGGTTTAAGGTATGACAGTGCTGATGAAACATCTCTTTTGAAGATGAGAAGCACTAACAGAAGTTCTAATTATTATTAATTTCAGTCCACGACAGACAGCTGGGATATTCTGCCCTCCGGGATGGGAAGGCAGCCATTTGGATGGTATTCTGCTTTTAAAAAATTAGGAACACTAAAAAGCCATACGTTATCTGGCAGAGTAGTGAACTGAGCTGGTGATCTTCCTGGCTGCATTTGGTCGTTGTGTAAGTTGGGGTGCTTCTGAGTTTTGTAAGCCATCTGGCTCAGTTGTTTTAGCATGGATTCTGGTAGCCACAGCTGTTTGTCTAGCTGCTTGACCCTTCTGCATCCTCCTTTGGCAGCCCCATTTGGAGAGTTTTCTTGGAGTTCTGAAACTCTTCTTGGAGCACAAGGGGGATAAGTATGGTAAACCCACTGGAATTTCCCCCCAGGTCCCTTGTGTCCATTTCTGCTAATTAGGTCTGAAGAAGGTCTGGAAGCTATTGTGAACTGCTCCACCTCCTCCTCCTCCTTCGGCATGCTCTAGTCCTTACACAAGATGTTTACAGGCCCTGTCAGATCCCTACATGAGGGAATCTAATCTGCCTGCTGTTCCCCTTCTGAAGAACAGCACATCAAAGAAATGGCAGCCTGTTTGATGTGTCTGCTTGCCTCAGAGAATGCACGTAATGGATTAGCAGCAGCTGGAGGAGGGGCCTGCTGGCTCCCAACTATTGCACACAATCTCATCTCTTGGGGCTATGTGTGTGTCATCTTTTGCAGAGGCTTGATCAGGGAGACACAGTCTTGGGATATTAATGCCCGGGCTACCCAGATTTAGAGGGGCGGCCCTTTTAGCTTGTCTATCAGATCCCTGCATTCCTATGTAGCCTTGCATGTTAAACATGTCGGGAGGAATTCAGCAACATGCTGTTACAAATGTTCTATCAGGACATGCATTTCTGCTTGTCCAATGGAATAATCTCCCCTCTCCTCCTCTTCCCTGGGGGTTCCTCTGGGGGTTCTCCTGCCTCCCCCCCCCCCAGCGAATTGGGAAGGTGCGAGGGGAGAGGGAAAAAGCCTTGTAGTTCTAATGAAGGTCCTTGTATAGGCTTCCGCTAGCAGTGCCAGTTAACTGAATCCCAGCTTCAGACCTGACTTTTGCAGAGAACTGTCACCTGTAGGCCATACTTCCCCTGTAGCTTTTTATTTTGGGTCTGAGGAAGTGCCCACCATGTCTTTGGTATTCTGAACACATCATGTGGAAGTTAAGAAGAAAATAACAGGAAAGTGGAGTAAGGCAACTTGAAAAGGAAGGACCTTAGTTTAGAATGCTTCCTTTGCAAGGTACGGTTCAGGGAAACAGAGTAGGGAACATCAATCCAAAGAGTGTTGGAAACCTGTTAGATAGAACTCCTGCTTTGAAAGCAAGAAATGATGTAGGAGACAAATCTGCTGTAGGATGTTTCTTGCCAGAAATCCTCAATGATGGCTAAACATTGGAATAGTTAGCAGTGACACAAGCAACTCCAAGGGTTCCACTAGCAGCAGGTTATTTAAAGCATCCTGAAGAAAATTCTTATCCTTAGCTCACCTTTCTGATTTGCACTGCTTCTATAGAATGAAATGGATTATTACACAAATGTCACGCTCAGAGAGAAGGCTTTTTAGGAATCCTGCAGCTCCTCTTCTGTGCTCACAGGTTTGTCATTGGCAGGGTGCTCTTTTGAGCTTGACCTTGACATTTACTGTTAAGAACTGTTATTTTAGAACTGTCCTGAGTAAGTTCCAGTTTCCAAAGCCTGTAGTTTAGGCATGTGTCATTCTTCTCCTTTTGCAAGAGCATAGCTTCACATCTGCCAACATAAAACATGTTCTGCATTGGAAATATTGGTTAGGTACCAGTCAACCCTTAATGTTGGCATGACGCTTTTTCTGTTTCACCAAATGCTTACTGGTCAAACAGGAAATGGTTTTCTCCATTTGAGTGAACTGGGCTGCTGCACACTATTCTTCCCCCACTGCTGGAAAAAAATGTGGGTAGAATTATTTTGCTTTAACCATGTAGCTGAACGGAGGTGAAAGACGGTGATAGAGTTTGAAGAGACATCTCTACAAAGATTGGGAACTTCCTTATAAAACCCATTTTTTGTTGGGTACTAATGGGAGTCTACAATATAGTCCAGGATGTGTCTTGTTGGCAGTTACTGTCTTCTTGGAGAATGAACTACGGGTTATTATTTAGGACATTTGCCACATGACTTTATATAGGAGGTGTGAATCTAAGAAGGTGTGCTATTCTACTAATTCCTGTCCACCCTTCCAAAAAGAAAACCTTCTTAAAATCCAGTCCCACTAGGCTTAAATCTTGTTGGTCCTTTCCTTTCAGCCTCTCAGTGCTAACCATTCATTTTGTGGTGCTGGTGAATGTAACATAGAATGCCTTTGAGGCACTCTTATTTTCCTGTCTCGACCAAGTATTTTTGTTTGGTGCCTGAAATCTCATAATTCTAAACTGAACTTGGGCACGACAGATTCTGCTTCAGGAAAGAGCAACATTCCATCTTCCCTAGGCCTGATTCAGTCCTAAACAGGAATTGAATTGGAGTTTGGAATGAAGTTTTCTTGCTGGGTTTTGGATATACTTTTCTCTATTCCTTCTGTATAAATTTGTTAGCAGCAATAGTCTTCTTCCACAGGCAAGTATCCTGTAGGCAGGGGTGCAAAGCATATTCACAAATGCTGGGGGTACCTTTAGGCCTACTAATTTGCCTTAGCCTTTAGCTCTATCTACACCTTTTTTCTACAGTAGGGTTGCTAACCAACCAGAACACACACACACACACACACACACACAAACACAAACACACATGGCCTTCCGTTCAATATCAGTTGCTACTGCACACAGAACTCAACAAATGAATATTTTAATAATATTTATTTAGAACATTTATTAGCCACTCAGTCAGCTATGTCTTCTGGTGGTTCACACAGAGTTAAGACAATAAACACTTACGTATTAATTAAAATATTAAAGAAAATAGTTTCTTCCCTAAAAAACAGAACAAACACCAAAACATCATTTAAAACCTAAGCAGAAGTAATCTGGTCCAATGTCAAAAAAATGAACTTGTAAAATGCCTGGGAGAATAAAAAGGTGTTCAGTTTATGCTGAAAGGACTTTAATATAGGTACCGCCAGGCAAGCCTCAATGAGTAGAGAATTTAATATTCAGGGTACTACCACCACAAATCAAAAAGTTTAAGGAAAAAATTAGAAAAACCTAGAATTGAACAAAGCCTTAACGGGATGCCGGCTACAAACCTCATTTCACTGAACTATTCCGTTTCCTCAGAAGGAGATAGAGAAATCATAAACCTTAAATGATTCTAAACAAACTCAAGAACAGGGCTGAAACGCTCCTTTGGTCTAGATGTTACTGCTGAGTCGCAGAAGCGCCACTCTAGTTGCAGACTTTTCAGGGTGCGAACGGCACCCCGGAACGGATCATGTCCACAACTAGAGGTACCACTGTACCCATAGCCACAGCCATATGCCCCTATTTGAACAATAAAAAATCCAGAGATTATGAAACCACCAGATTCACTAAAATGCACCCAGACATCAGCGTAACATTCTCCAACACTACCGTAGGGCCTGCTGCAATGTCCTTCCTCCATTCTGCGTCCTTGGTGTCTCCTTCTGTCTTTCTCTTTCCTTTCCATCCTCCTCTTCCTGCCTCCCCCATTTTTGTACATTTCTTTCTTTGGCCCTTTCATTTCCTAAGGGAAACGTAAACTGCGCTGTGGCAGCCATAGAGTGGTTTCAAGTAGCTCCTCCCTTTTTGCAAAAACTGAGGGAAGTTATCTAGAGGAGACTTGTGTGTAGGCACACAGCTGACCTCTGAAGCTCAGCCTTACAAGTTTTCTTTCTTTCTTTTTTTTTGTATATAATTTTTACTAGTTTTATTTTCTAACAACAAGTATCAAAATCATTTCCAAACAATCATTCTACATTCTCCCCCCCCCCTTCCCGTTGACTTCCTTCAGCTTCCCCCTCTGGCTTATTACATTAAATGATACAATCTGCTATTCCTTATCTGTCAAAATGTTATTACAATGTTATTCCTCATGCATTTTGTTAAGTAAGGTTGTGAATGTTTATTTAAATCCTGCTATCGAGTCCATTTCTTTCAGTTGTTTCTTCAGATAGTTTATGAAAGGTTCCCATTCTTTTTCTAAATCACTATTGTCTTTTTCATGTAGCTTATCCGCTAGCTTTGCTAATTCCACGTAGTTCATCAATTTTTCCTGCCATTGTGCTTTCGAAGGTATTTCTCCAGTCTTCCAGTTTTGTGCTATTAGGATTCTTGCCACTGTTGTCGCATACATGAATATTTTCCATTTCTCTTTTGGCAGTCCTTGATCAGAAATATCTAGTAAAAATGCTTCTGGTTTTTTAACAAACATCATTTTAAACATTTTTTTCAGTTCGTTATGTATCATCTCCCAAATTGATACTACTACATTCCCACCACATATGATAAAAGGCACCCTCCATATTTTTCCTGAGCTCCCCCCACGTCACTTTGACTGTTGTGCAGGGCCACTCACCAGGTGGTCACTTGATGCCACCATGCAATCGGATAAGGACCCAACTTCAAAGAAAAGGATCAGGAGGGTACTCCACAGTGCGCTACCATTTCTTTTCTTTCTTTCTTTCTGGCTTGAACTCAAGTGGGGCTGCAAAGGAAGATCCCCACTGAAAGCAGGGTTTGCAGACACCGTCAGTCAGCTGCAAGCTCCGCTTTCAGTAGGGGTCAACTCGACTTGAGTTGAGCAAATCCTAGTGGGACTTGCATTGAGCACCAAATTTAAAAGGCACTGAATACAAGTCCCATTTGCCAGGGAACATTAGGCAGTGCACATTAAGGCTCCCAATGTTTCTCCAGGTCTTTGCTTGTCCAGCACCTGATGTCAGGTGTGTGGCCCGAGGGATACTGTCTTTTGGGCCAGATTAGGAAGCGGGTGGTGCTGTGGGTTAAACCACAGAGCCTAGGACTTGCCGATCAGAAGGTTGGCAGTTCGAATGCCCACGACGGGGTGAGCTCCCGTTGCTCGGTCCCTGCTCCTGCCAACCTAGCAGTTCGAAAGCACGTCAAAGTGGAAGTAGATAAATAGGTACCACTCCGGCGGGAAGGTAAATGGTGTTTCCGTGCACTGCTCTGGTTCTCCAGAAGCAGCTTAGTCATGCTGGCCACATGACCCAGAAGCTGTACGCCGGCTCCCTCGGCCAATAAAACGAGATGAGCACCACAACCCCAGAGTCGGCCACAACTGGACCTAATGGTCAGGGGTCCCTTTACCTTTAGGACCCAACACTTGAAGACCAACCTGAATTGGACTTTTTTGCAAGCTGAGTCAGGCTGTGTGCTGTGCTTTAAGATTCATTCCCTGATGCTGTGTAACACAGTTGGTTTCAGTATGACTTTTTTCTGAAGCAACCCTCCCTCCCCCCAAAAAAACTTGAGAGAAAATAGCAGTTTGCAAATTGAGCATTAATACTGATAGATGTAGACTGGGCTTGGAATATCCACATCAATAGGATATTTGGATTGGGACAGACTTGGAAAATCTCACAAGATATCAGACAGGTTGCTTTTCCAATGGGCATGAAGCCAGCATAGAATTATCTTAATAGGGCATGCCTGCTTTCCCTTTCCCTTGCAGGGTATACGTGGAGCAGCCCTGTGAGTCCTCCCCCGTCTGTATTTACATGCGAGATGAGGTAAGTCAACAAACCCTCTTCTCAGCCATCCCCCTTCATCTGCCACTGAAAATAACAAAATATACCCTGCACAGCTTTCCAGCCTGGAAAATGTGTTCCATCTCTGGGCTTGCTGAAGAAGGGAAATGGAAGAGCTTTGGTCTCTTCAAAGCTTGACGTGTTTGTGTGGGGGAGAAAAAAAAAACCTCTGCTGGAACATAATCACGGGTCGCTCGGCACAAGCCTCTGAGCCCATAAAACATTCTCAATGACCTGTCTGTGTGTTTTTTTAAGTTCTTTTAAAGCTCAAGAGTCACAACAGTGGTTTCATTTTAATAAATATTTGCTTTTTCCATGTTTTGATCTCTGCAGCATTTTTGTTTTTGTTTAATACTTTATATGTCAGCATTCTGGAGGCTCCCCCTCCCCCAAATAAATAAACAAGATCCCTCCCCTGGGTCTGCATAGATCACCCGTATGCTGAGACTAAGAGGTGATTGACATTGACTCTGCCATCTTGCAAGGGCACAGGGTGGTTGTTTGCCCTTGCAGGGTGGGTGGCGGAGGCAGTTTATTGTTTCTGAGCTTCCTTCTGGATGAGAAGTTGCCCCCTTGAACATGAATTTGGGAAGTTGTTTAATACCAAGCCAGAAAAGTAGTTCATTCAACCCAGATTTGTCTACTCTGACTGGCAGTGGCATCCAATGCCTCAAGCAACACCTGCCTTTCTGAATCTTATGACCCAAGAATCCTTTCTTTCAAGGGTAGGAAACCTGTGGCCCTCCAGATGTTGCTGCACTCCCATCATCTCTATCGGCCATGCTGGCTGGGGCAACATCTGGTCATGGGTTCCCCATCCCTCTTCAATTGGAGATGCCAAGAACTGGACATGGGACCTTTTATGCCTGCAAAGCTTCCCTGACTCCAGGCTCAACACATTTAAAATAGCATAAAGCTGCTTACAAGTATGACAGAGTACGTGAGGTAGCCCTCAAATTATTCCTTGGTGTCAGTTCTGAGCGTTGAGCCTCTGCATAACTGAGAAGTGTGTCTGCCTTCATCTCTTTTGCAGGTAACTGGGAAAACTGCTTTGGAGAAGACAAGTCTGAAATCACTTGGTCTGACAGGAGGCAATGCTATCATCAGGTTGGGAGAAAGAACAAATTGTCTTCCCTATTAGTGCACTTTGCTTCCCTCTTTATTTTTTATTTTTTTGCATAAGGGATGCATTTAAGCAAATGTCCAGAGACCAATATTTGCGGTCCTTGATAATTATTGGATTTTCCTTTTTAGGAAACAGCTGCTTAGATATACTTTCTGTAGCTGCAGCTGCTGCCACTTACCCCCCAATTTTGCTGGGAGGAATTTCTTCATAATGGCTTGTCTGCTTCACTCAGGAGGAAGCACTGTGAAACTCTGAGCAGAACCTTTAACTGCTTCTAGCAGACCATATATCCATGTTTTGCAGCATTCCAGCTGACTGGAAAAGTTTGCCTTCACTGGTTCCAGAATACATTCTCCTGCACCAGGAAATTGGTCACCTGGTGTCCTCCAGATGTGGTCGAGCTCCAATTCCCATCAGCCGCAGCCAGCAGTGCCAGTGGTCAGGGATGGTGGGAGATGTGGTCTCTAAAACATCTGGTTCCCGATCCTTGACTTATCCATCCCTCCCTATAAATAGAGATAAGCAAGAGAGGACTAGCTTCACATGAGATGAGATTGGTAAGGATGTGGGGCAGGGCTTTCTTAACACCAGTAGCCATATTGTACATCCCCATGAGTTTTTCCTGGCTCTCTTGCTTTTTTCCTTTTGCCGGCAGTGAAAAACTTAGTCTTCCCATCTTGCTGATGTACTTTTTAACATGAATCTGAAGTTGTTGATTTTGAGTTTGCTGTCTTTTAGCTCTTAAAACATACAACACTTAACTATTTGTGAACCCTGAAATAACTAATTTGGGGGGTTAGTGGTGGCGGCAGCATTTCTGCCTCTTCCATGCAGCTTCAGGTGTTGGAGAATGCAACATCTGAGTATCTGAAATTAAAATTTCAGGCATGATACTCAAACTCTTGATTAGGTCTTCCAGTATTTACCTTAGTCACACACCCCTTAGCCTGGGACATGTGGCGTTGCTCCTTTCACATTATCTTTCCAAGAGCCACTTCATCATTAAAGGAAAAGACTGATTCTAGCTTTCCTGCAGTGGGCTGACCACATAGTTTCGGTAGGGGAGTGATATTTTTCCTGTGTATGTCTGTACATACTTATGTCTCCTGACCTACTTTCTGGACTGCATGATAGGGATACTCTTGTTAATTAATAAATCTGTATGTTGTGATTTGTATTCTGTTAGTTCAGGTCACTTTTATTAGCCGTAAGCTCTGACTTGTTTTCCTCTTTGTCCATTATGCAACTGATCAAAATGGTGGGATAGTGGGTAGGGCTGGTCTCTTTTCCTCTAAGAGGCGCAGTGAACTTGGATTGTGATCTGCAACTTGTTAACCTACTCCTGCTTGTCTTATCGTCCCAAAATTGGAGCCCCCGGGACAAAATGCCTGCTTTTGTTCATGTAAAGAGTGGCATTTATTTTTAGGCATTGCTTCTGTGGCGTGTTATGTGCCCAGATTTTTCGAAGTTGTTGTTTGTTCCTTTCTTGAGGAAATGACTTGGGAAACTTGTTTAGCCTGAGCTGTTTGTGAATAAGAAAAAAATCAACATTTCCACTGTCAGCGACTGCTTCACTCTTTCCCTTTATGTCTAGGGTGGTCAAAAAGAAGTCCACCACCTCTGGCCACGCAGAAGCTGGAAGTGGTGAATATCCTTCTGAAGATCTGACAGCAAGGTCACCTTCCAGCGAAGAGCCAGGGGGTCTGCCTGTGCCACATACAGCTGCCTCCCCAGCAACTTCGACCTGCAGCGATGAGGCTGTGTTTGCCAGCAATAGCACCGATAAGCAGGACAGGAGTGCAGAATCTCAGAGCAGCTCAGTGACCTGCCATTCTCCTTCGATGCCTTCCCCATTTGTCCCTTTTGTAGGTGGTGGCCAACGTCTGAGTGGTGGCTCTTCTGTATTGGATGTGCCATCGCCAAGCTTATCAACATCTCTGTCCAGTCCTGGAGGGCCTTCCAAGCCAAAGAAGCTAAAAAACAGCCCAGAAAAGCTAAAGGAACAAAAAGAGGTAGAGGTTTGGCTTTCTTACAGTGTTCTGGGGAGGCGGGGTTTTCTTTGCTTGTCCCCCTTTAGCACTGGCTTTTGAAGAGATGGAGGAAGCTTGTTAGAGTTCCACTCCCATAATCCTACAGTAAACCTCTGGCCTACAACCTCTGATGTTGATGAACGTCACATAGTTTGGGCAGAGTTTGATCTTCGGCCTGATTGACCTGATGTATTAAGAGTCAAAGTGGAATAAGTTGGTGGGAAAGTGGGAATTTATAGCCCTTATCTGGTGCATTTGAAATCCAAGTTGTTAGGAACCAGTGAAGTTAGGTGAAAGTGACAGGGCTGAGTCAAAAGTGCAGCACAGATCTTAGGGATTTGCTGTGCAGACTGAAGGATTAAGCACAGAAACTGAACTGTACATTCACAACCAGTGGCAGAAGACTATGAAGCTAGTTGCACTCTTCTGCTGAAACTGGAATGGATCTTGATTTACTAAAGCTTCCTCTGGTGTTGTCTCCTGTTCTCTGAATGGATTCCATAGTTGAGAGGTTCTTTGACTTCCTTAACTCAGCAGGACTTCTGCTTCTTCACAGCTTTTCTAGCATCCGAATGCATCAGGAGGGGGAAATAACCCTGAGATCTTATTGGGGTTGTCCTCCAGAAATGAGAGTCGAGTTGCAGCAACTGCTGTTATCCTCTGGTTTACTATAGTTTAATTGACTTTGCTACATTTTTCTTCTGAAACCTTCCTGTTGTGGAATTCCTGAAGTTTTAGTCTCTTGTGACCTTTTTGACTGAGCTAGCCAAGAGAAATGAGTAAAGAAAATAATTAGGAACAGTAAGTGAAACACCAATCCAGTAAGTGAAATTGAGCCAATCCTTCCCCCTGCCCCAGTCTAGGCATATCTTTCTGATGTGCTTGGGATATGATTTGCCCTCGGTTTTTTCCCCTGTGTACCTTCTGATACAGAAAGCAAACGTTTCCCTGGCAAGGTGATGTATACCTATGAGCACTCATAACTCATAACTTTGTGACCTCTGGTTCTTGAGTGTGTCACTGAATGCTGCCCTACCTTGCTGGCATCCGGGACTAGAAAAGGACCATGATTTAATTGTTGATGCAGCTGAAGGGTTGGCTGGTTTTGTTCAATTCTGATACTTGGATTGAGGCCAGCCTTAACTCTTCTTACATGGTTTTGCCTGTAGCTAAGGAAACCTCCTGTTCAACAACCTAGACACCCTTGACAAACTTGTGTAATGGTACGTTTTTAGAGGAAATTCTTAGTTTACAAAGCAACATTCTGCAATCAGATGCTTGGTGTCCTTATATTCCCATAAGCAAAATAAGAACAACTTTGTAAGCGAGTAATATTTGAACAGATTCAACATAAATAGGAATGTTAAGTTAATTCCGCCCCCCCCATACAGCTCGAGTAATGATTACATGTTAGGCAAACTTGCCATTAAAAATGCACAAAATGGATGGCTGCCAAAGACCTGAGGTCCTTATATTCATGTGACAACAAATCTGTGGGTCACCATGCATACCAAGTAAATTGGACTTGTGGATCAACATGCCAAAAAGGTTGGAAAGCAGGGCCAATGGAGCGGTGTCTTGGGAGCAGCTGCAGGTTCTGTTGGAAGCTTCCCTCCCTCATGCTAAACAGCGTGCGACTCTGACGGCTGCTTTCAGGCCCTTTGATCTCGGGTGCCTTTGCCGCTGATTGATTACGTTGTGCTCCCTCCTCCATTCCTTCCATTCCCTTGCCTTGCTCTCATCAGCAGCTCCAGAATGGGGCTGGCCGCATGGCATCTGCTTTTTGTCCCTTTTCAGTCCAGAGGGGGAAGAAGAAAAAAACCCCAAAACAAAACAAATTATTTTTAAACATCAAAGGTCCATTTTAGCAAAAGAATCTTCCCATTAATGTTGTGCCTGTGTGTGGTTTTTTGTATTTGATGGAAGAGGCTGGATAAAATCTGTGCCGGCGTCCCTCCACTTCTGGGCTGGGGATGGTTTACAGACCAGCCATACTTTGATGTCAAAACATTAATTATTAGAAGGTAGCTTAGCTCCAAATTCCCCTAGAGATCAGAGACTTCTGCAGTGTGGGAGAGGAGCTGGTTTTGCCCCACCACCTTGCTTTAACGTCACAGCAATCCCTGCCACCCTTTTGACTGTGGACCACAGTAATACGTAGGAGTGTAAAGGGTAGGTTTGAGTGACAAGGCCAAAGCACTGGGCGAATGGATGGCCTGTAATACTGTTGGCAAAGGATCTCTTGAGAGTTTTGGTTTGGAAATGCGTACTGAAGAGAGTGGACGTGGGCTAGTAGTTTCGCATTTATTACTCCCTTAAGTGCTTTTTGCAGCGGTTTCCAGAATTGAAGAATCATCTCAGGCAAAATGACCACTGAAGAACTTTTGTCATGCAACCTGCATGCAAGCATCATAGCTAGTTCTTGACATCCTTCTCTGAAGGCTATGATCAGACCATGCAGCCCCTCCAGGCATTGACTGATGATGGTGTTGAGAGTTGTGGTGCTGCCCATCAGCCCCTCTATTACAACTGTACACCCGAAGCTGAAAGTTGACGCTGTAAATTACATCATATTGAAGATCTACTGGAAGAGCTTGGTATTCAAAAAGTCCTGTTCCCTTTGTCTCCATTTTTGGCAGCCCTCCCTAGCCACACTGGAAGTTGCCAATGTCCTGGGTTTGTTTAATAGTCTGTAGAGAGGAATGTGTTGCATTGTTTCTGTCCTCAAGTCAATTACTTGTTTCTAGACAGAGCCCTTCTGGGATTTGCTTCAGTTATTGAGCAGTCAGTGCTGCTGAGAGAAGAGACAAATGTTGACAGTTCAGATTATGGAAGAATTTTATACCAAGCAAGTTGTATTGAGTTGGTGGGAAAGACCTGAAGATCTTAAAGCAGGCATAGAGAACCTCTGGCCTGCAGACCTAATCTGACCCACCAGCCCCCAGTGCTCTCCCTACACGCCCCCCCCCCAGTTGTTCTGTTCTGCCGAGAGCTGGCAAGGCCAGGAAAAGAGCAAAAATGTGTCTCCCAGGGAATCATCAGACTTTGTTTCATGCTTCCATGGGAGAATGATATTGGAGTGATGGAGAAGTTAGTGTGCCAGGCTTAAAGAGTTCTTCCATCTTGAAGTAGAGCATAAAAGCACAGCTTTAAATGGGCATTAAAGGATGGAAGAAGAACTGTGGTAAGAGGGATGTTACACTTGTGAAATGTCCCATTATATTGTCCCAAATGAACCTTGACTTTAAGCCTGCCTTTTAAACCTTGGGTACCCAGATGTTGTTGGACTAAAACTCCCAACATTCCTAGCTAGCAGGACCAGTAGTTAGGGATGATAGGAGTTGTAGTCCAACAACTTCTGGAGACCTAAGTGGTTGAGAGAGGCTGCTGTACCTTGTGTGATCCTGTAGTAGGTGCAATAGTTTGGTCTCTCGGATTAAACCAGGAATTTCCGCCAGTATGCTAGCTGGCTCTTGATTCTGGGCTCTCTTCTTCACATAGGGAATCTGTGGTGTGGGAGTTAATTTTTCCTCCAGACTTTGCTAGGAGTAGTAGCTGTCTTTGCCACACAAACACACACCAGTTTTTGATTGGATCTTTCCAGTGTAGAGGTTAGAGGTGTGGAAATAGGACCGTAGGTTTTAGATGGGGTGTCAAAGGACCCTTTTACATCACTCTATAGTAAATTGCTCCTAGCGGCTGTCCCAGACTGTCAGTACAAGGCGGTTGCTTATCCATTCTGCTTCTTCTGCCAGTCCCTAAACAGCCAGCGTAAGGCGACAGTAGTCTTTGAAGGAGGACAGATTGGCAGCTCACGGGTACTTCTTGTGCTTTCTGCCCAGAGAAAGCTACAATCAGGCTCCTTCACCCTCTAGTTAGACCTAACTCTCTTCAACTTTCTAAAAGTAGCTGAGGGTCCCACCCACGCAACCTCACTCTTTTAACTTCCCAAATTACCCTCTGGTGCCCACAAATAGAGAAAATCTTGCCTTGTAATTTGTGTTGTCTCTCCTGACAATTGAGAGAGACTCCTTCTATTCCCAGAGGGCTTGTTCGGGGTGGGAGGGGTGGTGGTGATGCTGCAGAGAAGTGAGAATAAGATAGGACAGTAGATGGCCAGGGATGTGTGGGTGGGAAAGAGGGCACAGACAGGGATGTGCTAGAGACATGAAGCGTGGGGGGTATGGGCAATTATAAATAGGAACGTCCCAAGTTCACGGAGTCTGGGGCCAGGCTGAGCAGATCATTGATGGTCAAGGATGCTGGTCTTCAAAGCAGCCTATTAACAATACAGACCAAGTGGTGCCATCATTTTTTAGCTCTGGATTTACAGAGTGTCAGCCAGTAGCTCTGCAGTGCAGCACCTTCTCTTTTCTGTCAGAACTAGCAGGACTGTTTGCCAACTGAATGGAATCTTATGCATGCATGGAGGGGAAACTGAAAAGAGAGACTATATCAGCAGTGGCAACAAAGCCTCTTCCCCTCCATCCTTCACCAACTTTCCTGTTTAAATCTCTGATCTGTAGTAATTCTGATGTAGATTGGTACTTGCAGATGCAGGTTCTTCCAGTGTGTGGGGTGCAGCTGATAACCAGCTCCCACAAGCCCCAAGTCTTTCTGCTTCCAGTTGAACATATAGCATGGTATCAATGTCAAGTTCACTGTTCAGTAGTTGCATAGCCTTGATGCTTCTTCTCTATATAATCTGCTATAAGCCACCAGTGCTGGGTTCAGTGAAATCTGTCTCTTGTTCATGCTTGTCACTTCTGCATAACTATTTCCGAGTTCCTTCAGTCTCCCCAAAACTGATGGAGGCTTTCCATAGCAATCTTGACTGAATCAGTTCTCCATGGGCAACATACCTGATGTGGACAAGGAGGAGTGGCAGCAGCTTTCAGGCTATAAAGCAGGCAGAGATTGCTACTTAACAGACTAATTCTGAAGCTCAGAAGGGCACATTTTGTATCATCTCTGATTTTCACAGTGGAGGATCACTTGCTTGTAAACCATCCCAATCAACAGCAGAACCTGCTTGATTGTGCAAACCTGTTGCATGAGAAAGCTCAGTTAGAAGCCTTCTTTTCAGTGTGCAAGCTGTGCACATTTGAGGAGATTTTGGCATTGTATTCAAGCGAGAATTCTGAGGTGGTGCACTTCCATGTGTTCTGTGCCTTGTGCCCTTATTAAAGCTTATATTATTGTGTGTCAACTAAGAAGGTTTGCCCAATCCCATTTTCACATGTCGGTCCTATTGTCGTGCGGATTTTTAAAACTGATTGCATTTAAATAATAATTTGGGGTAAATGAAATCAAATAACTTTTAAATTTTTTAAAATCACATAGATTCAGCTGTACTATTTATGAGATCTTTCTTTCTTTCTTTCTTTCTTTCTTTCTTTCTTTCTTTCTTTCTTTCTTATGGCTCCTAGCAGCTTTAGTTCAAAGCACAGCTGCTCTGCTGCCCTGGGTAAAAATGCTTTAAAATGCTGCAGAAAGAGGCTTTTTGCCCACTGCTTCCTGTGTAATTGTGTAGGCACAAAGGGACCTTGTACAGTAAAAAAGATGGCTACCCCAACAGCACATGGAGGCATCCATATTTTTTTCCATACAATGTCCCTTTGTTTGTTCCTTTGTGTGCAACCACTTACCGCAGCATTTTAAAAGCACCTTTACCCGGTGCTGTTCTTTGAAGCTGTTCTTAGCGGCTTCACAGTGGGAAGGAAGGAAGGAAAGCAGTCTTCAGACCATCTTGTAAGTGGAATGAGTGAACTGTGTTTCAGAAAGGTTTGCACATCTACAGGTACAGGAGTACTTGTTTATGGGGTATGAACCAGGGAACTAACCTCACATTGCAGAGCAGATAAAATCCTTCTCCATTTCTATTTTAAGACCACGAAAGAGATTCACACGGGGAATGATTAAGCTGAAAGTTACTGTAATTCTGAAGCCTTTTTATAGTTAAACGAACAAATGCTTTTGGGCAGGATTTTCTGGACACCCCCAAAAAGCACAATTTTACATATGTAAATGTGCTCAGCTGATTCCATGCCTTCTTGGATCCAGTCATCTGAACTTCAGTTCCTATGTTCTTTACAGCATCTGGAGCGAGAGCCAATTTTGTGCCATCCAGATCTACAGAAGCCACTGGATTTTGGCTCACAAGAACTTCCAGATGAGTTCTTTGAGGTGACTGTAGATGATGTGAGGAAACGTTTGTCTCAGCTCCAGAATGAGAGGTAAGTTTCTTTTTCATTAGTGATGCAGTCACTCCATCTGTAGTATGTTGTGGCTGGCCACTGACAATAACGGAATTTTCACCATCTGTATTTTCTACATTTCACTTCCTTCTGACCTTACAATTTATAGTTCTCTCCACCATATGTGTGTGTATATTCCTATAATTTAGGATTATACTTCAGGTATCTGGTGAAGTGGACTATAGCCCATAAAAGCTTATGGCATAATACATTTGCTAATCTTTAAGTGGCCACAAGTGTCTTTCCTATTTTTCCTGCAATGGACTAACACAGCTAATTCCACCTACAGGCTGTTTCACAATCTTGCTGACACAAAGCATATCACAGTATAGGTCTGCATTGGCCTAATATCTGGGAGAATTACATGCTGTTATAATGTCACCCATGTTCTTTGAGATTTTGAATCTTTCTCATAGTTTCCCACATAATCAAGTACGTTCACCTGTCCTAGATGGTGTTTTAATATATTTCCCTAAGAGTTCAGGAAATTAGCATAAAATTAGACACCACTCAGCATGATGCTTAGAAGAATTAAAGTACAATATTCTGAATTTAGTGGGTGTACTTCCAAGTTAGTGTGAAGCTGTAATATGATAAATAAACTATTTCATTGAAATTGGATAGGGAAGGGTTTTTTGTTTCTTTGCTCAAATTACAGGCATGGGAAATGTGTCTTCTAAGCGAAAGGGGGAAAACATTAATTTCTTTGTGAGTGCTGAGATCAGGTTGTAGTAGTTATTCCAGGCATACACCTCTGTTCTAAGGAGCTGACAAATACAGTTGCCTCCTGCAAGGCTGAAGGTTTATCTAGGCTGCTATTTTCCTAGTTGATGTTTCAGTTTCGTAAGCCTTATTGCTTTCCAGTACCTCTAGCCAGTGTGTCTAGGTCACAGAGTTGTTTAGAAATTCTTGATACACTTTATGTCATCTACTAGATGCCTCTGTTATAAACACTGGAAAAAAGATAGACGACTGGACAGCAAAGCTCATGATTTCTTTGTTTATATATTGGCAATCCCATTTAGTTCCCTTTGATCACAATGCAAGTCATCAGGTGCTAAGCCAAAAAGCAAATCCATGTCAGAATTCTGTTTCCTCTCATTTTTACACTGTGGCAATATTTTCCAGTTTAAAACTGAAATTTTCATCTGCTGTGGCAATGAAATGGGATTACACAAGACACAGGAAGAAAGGAGATTACACCAATTGTGGATCAGGCAATATAAACGAGAGGAGGGATGAGCCCGGTGCCAGCTTATTTTTGTGTTCTTCCACAAACTTCTAGGGTGACCTAGTTGGATTCTACATTTCCCCATCCCTTGACAGTTGCCTTGCCACTCCTGAATAATATTTGGGATAAACATGAGCGTGTGTAGTTGTCACATTACTCATATACTCCCCAATACTGTTACGTATTTATAACATAGGCTGTCATTAGATCTCACCGATACTGTACTTGGATTTTGGAAGGAAAAAACTAAATCTGAAGACAAGGAGGTAAACTTTACTGACCATTGCAAAGATAACAGATTGCCCCATTTTAGAAATTGGAACAAAGCCTGCATGTGAATTGGTCTTTACACAGAGTGTGCAACAATGGGGGGGGGGTCACAAAGCAGGCAAATGGTGTTTACACAAGTGAAGGTAGTCTGGATTGTGATACGTTTCAATACATGTTTTTCATGATTCCCCCCCCCCCCCCAAAAAAAACACCAAACTTTTAGATGGAAGGACTAATGCACAAATGGAAGGATTAGCTTGATCTTTCCGTAAGCTTGTGAATATTTGTATGGTTTCACTGGAGGTTTTTCTTTGCAGCTTTGCAAAGTTTTTTTTTAAAAAAAATAGTTGAAGAAAGTGAAGGAGTAAAGTAATTTAAATGAAAAGTGCTGTGTCATCTCTTAAAGTAAACAATTAAACTGTGGAGCTGTGAAATCTGTGTAAGAACACCTCTGAGCTGTATCTGCCGTTTTGTTTTTAAACTTCTCTGATTACAGTATATCCTTTACCGCTCATCAGTCTTGGTGAATCAACATTTTGAATTAAATGTCAAATGAATCAAACTTCCCTCTTTAACTTCCAATCATTCCTTTGGTATTGTGGTATGGCATTTGTTGCACCATAGGGAAGGCTGAATTGAGCTTTCTGTTTAAGGCTGAAGCTTCTTGAAGACTGCACAGTCTGTCACTGCACCTCCCCATGATTTTAGAATAGTTGGAAATTGCACAGGGGGTACCTGTGTGAGGAGTTTTCAAAATATGAGCACACATATTGCATAGTTTCAGTTTATACGCTTGTCACAACTTCTTTTCTACACCACAAGGGGGAAATCTGGCAAGGCTGTTACCAGCAGACTTTTCCCCAAACTAAGTAAAAATTACAAAATGCATTATTTCAAACATTAATCTTAAATTGTTATAAATGTATAGTGCTGGTGCAAACATTTGAACATAACCAAAATTGTTCAGCCACTTTCAAATATGTTTGAGATTTGTTTGGTTAAAATGATTTTGCTGCAGAGTTTCTCAGATCCTCCTCTTTTGCAATCTTGTTTTGGGAGTGTGTAGTAGTGCTTTGTTTTAGACAAACATACACAGAGGTAGAGAGCAGGAAGGAGAATGTATGGAGCTTAAGCAGATAAGATAGTTACTAGATTGTGTGGAGTGGCAGCCCCTGGCTGTATAGATCTGTGACTATACTGGCTTGCTAAGCTTCCCCTCTTCCTAGGAAGCGTTTGGAAGAATCTCCCTTGATGACACGAGCACAGCGAGAAACTCAGCTGAAGGACAAGCTTGAGCGCTATCCAAAGGTAATGTTTTGTTTTGGGTCTTTCACAAAGTGAGGAACAGAAAGGTAGTTAGTGGATGGTAAATTCTCAGGTACTGACTTCAGGTTACTGGCATCATTGAACCATCTTCTGTTACATTCTGGGACAACCAAATGAATGGCAAACAGGGATAGCCGGTTTTAGTGGTGCCCTTAGCAGGATTCTTATACCTGAAGGTTTGATGGGAATCCTGCCTGTTCTGCTCCCCTGGTTCTTTGCCCCATTTCTTTCCTTTAATTTGAGATCAATAGCTCTCTTGGAACAGTGGTAGAGCCCAGAATGAAGCTATAATAGTACTTAGCATTTATATACTGTGTTAAGTGTGTCAAAAGTTTGCTAAGGTGTCATAATTAGTATTTCCTATCTGAAAGAGAACACCTTGCCTAAGGTCACCAAGTGAGTTAATATCAGAGGTAAGATCTGAACAAGGAGCATCCTGATTAATAACTCAGTCTTAGCTAGCGTGCTACCCCAGCTATCCATTGTTGTTCCTGACAACTTCTTGTTAGTGTGGGTTTCTAAAATAGCCCTTTCAAGTATCTTGAAAGCCCCAAATATAGTGTCAACTAGTCACAGTTGCTCATTCATGAAAAGTTTCTCAGGATGAGCTAGTCTTGTCCAAAGGCAGAGCTGGTTTGACCATGGTTTAGGTTTATTTGAGTAGGCTCCTGCTCTTTGTTTTCAACTAGGTGGTACTGAGAGTTTACTTCCCAGATCGTCATATTCTGCAGGGCTTCTTCCATCCCAGTGAAACAGGTAAGAGTGTATCTCCCTCCCAGCTTCTGCCTCACCCCCAAGTAAGGTGCAGTGAAATAGAGAAAAGTTCCTTGCTCCCAGGCTAAGGTTTGTGACTTGAGATAGTTACACTGCAATGTCTCTAGTTGTTTGATTTGGGCGGTGCTTTAAAAGCTTGAAACTCAAGCACTGTGATCTGAATGAAGGAGGGCTGAGATTTGTGCTCTAAAGAGGACAAATCTTCCAGGCCACTTACCGCTGCATTAGTCATGCCCAGATGAGGCCATTGAACAACAGGGTGTTGGTCTAGTGTAGTTTCAACCAGAGCCCAAAAAAGGAGCTGGAAACACTGAAGAGAAGTTGAATCAACCACTCTTCTTAAATGTGCCAGGGGCCAAAAGCAAAACCAGGCTTCCTGCACCTCTAAATAGCAAAAGGCTAGAACTTCCTGCGGCATGGCAGGGCACACACCCAACTATGCTTTCTGCCTTGCATCTGTCTCCATCTACGGAACTAGATGTCCGTTCCTCCTCATGAATTTCTGCTCCTCCTTTGGCCTTAGGCTGGTGAGAGGGAACTCTAAAGTGATAGTTCTTTTGCACAGGCCTGACTAAAGTAAGATCCAGAATCTTCTGCCTTGCTGGCGTGAGATGTGTGCGTCAGCCCCTGTATTCCTAGGATCCTGAGTTGGGGCAGGTAGAACATACCAGATAGGAGGTGTTACACAATGCTGTACAGATAGCTGGCTGGTTTATCTGCTGTACACTTAAACACTACCATTGTTGCCTATACCTTTTGAGGGAAGTGATTCGAATATTGAAGGGGGGCAGGAGAAGGCAGATAGGACTGTGGGTAACTACTGTTTGTGTTTCTCATTCTTTTGTGTCAGATGGCAATGGTGGTTGCTCGTGAGTAATCAGTCAGGACTGTCTTTTACAGGTTTTATTTTGGTGCAAAACTATTTACAGTGCAGAACCACAAGTTCATGTCTGCCTCAATCGCTAGCAGAATCTGGGAGTGGTCGTTTCCGGGTCCTCCCCCAACATAATAGCTCAGTCACCCCCAGCCTTTTCCTTCCTTCTTTGCGTTTTGCACCTCTGCGCAGGGTGGGCGACGGAAGAAGCGTGGTTCCCTCCTGGCTGGCTTGACCAGGAGTGGTGCTGAGGCTCCCAGCAGCATCCTCTGGTCCCTTCCCCTCTTCCCCACTGGAGGTGTGGCTTTCCCCACCACAGGAAGAGGAACTGCTTCCCAAGATTTTCGGAGGTTTACTGTAACACAACTGCCCCTCTGCTTCCCTTCCCTGTTTCGATGGCAGTCCCCTGACATTTTGCTTTGTGTTGAATCTGGGTTTTTGCTCTATTTAGAAGCAGCCATGTTCCTAGCTACGCCATCTATCTTTCAGTCTAGCAAAGCCTGGAAAAATCGTTTGTGAGGGTCTCCGATAGCAAAACTGAACACCACTTCAGTTATTCCTTTCAGGGAAGCAAACCCTTTTGAATACTCATTGGGGGCAGAGCAGGTTTGTGCTGGCAGTTAATATAAGACAGAAGATTTGTAAGGGAAGTTTCTTCATTTATTCCTGGGCAGAAGAATTGGAACATACTGTTGAGACTTTGCATTGGGGAAACCAAGCCAGATCTTGATTAGGATGATAATTTTTTCCCCATCATTGAAGTCTCAGTGTTGGGGTGTTCATAGTGTGGGGAGGAGACTTCCAGCTATAGAGACAGAATGTGCAGTGATGAAGCTTGAAAGCATAGACAGATGTTACAATTCCTTTTGGTGAACCTAAAATAGGTGCTGATCAATGAAGACATCTCCTCTTGCTTTGTCCTCTCCATGTGTCTTTAAAACAGTGACTACATTGGTTTTCTTTTCTAAGCACTGCAGCAAAGGAGATGTGGTCAGTGCTGTAAAGAGAATGCTGCTCACAATATATCTTTTGATCCACACACCGATTTTCATGCTTTATTTGACAGTTGGTGCTCTGAGGAACTTTGTGAAAAGCCAGCTTGCAGATCCAGAGATGTCGTTCTATCTATGTAAGTTCAGATTTATGTTTTATAACTTTTTAAATGCCAGTTCTCCAGGCTTACTGTCACCATCTAGGTCTTTTAATTTTAATTGCCACAGCTAGTGAGCTATGACTGCACCTCTGTCTCTCTCCTCCCCCCCTATTCCCTCTCATTCCCCAACCCTTTGCTAAATGAGCTTTATATATTTTTCTTGTTCTCTTTACCTAATGAGAACTTTGTGTTTTACTTTAGTTACTACACCTCCCAGATGCATCTTGAATGATGACAGTTTGACCCTCTTTCAGGTAATGGCTGTATGCCTCTTCCTGTTTGGTTTGTTTTTCTTATCACAAAAATGCCTTTTTGCTTTTAAGAGCCTGAATAATTGCCTCCTGTGGGTCTCTATTAAGCCAAAGGTAGGTGAAAATCTGCAGTTGGAGTCTAAAGTGCACCCCTTTACGTGTGCACCTGGCATGTTACAAGGGCTTCCCATTGTTGAGCATAAGTGCTTCTGGCAAGGCCATTTTTGCCGTGAGTGAAGCAAATAAGCCCCACTGGGTGGAATTCAACTGAGTTGTTACATGCACAGAATGAGGTCAGCTTGCACAATGGGACTTCCCTCCCTTATATTCATATCCCCTAAATCTACTCCGAAGGGTTGGTGGAACCCACAGAACAGGTTTGGGGGGGCATGGAGGGGAGGGGAAGTCTTGTTGCACAAATGGACTTCATTCCCCACACATACCCTACTTAGCACTACATTGAATTCTGCCCACTGTGCTTACTGGGGCTTTCTCTGGAGTTAGTATGCATATAAGCGCAGCTTAAAATTGAATTATTTAGCATAGAAGCAAGCCAGCTGAAATAAAAGGAGAAGGGGCTACACATGCCCACAGTATTCACTAGTGTTCTTGTGAGAAGATTCTGAAAGGCCGTTACATCCAAAATTAAAACGTTTTCTCGTTGTCTCGTGACACTAACCATACGGAGCACTTTGATTGCATAAGTTGGGAGGTGATGCTGATGAATTGAGCTGTTTCCTTCCAGCTATACAAGGATTCGTGAAAGGGGGTTTTCCCCTCCCTGACTGTTGTGTGTACCTCCTGATAGATGTGGGAATTGTTGTTGCATTGCGATCACCATGCTCCGAATTCTTGGGTAACTGGAAATGTTGCTTATATGAACTGAATTCCTGGAGGCTTTTCCAAATT
Organism: Podarcis erhardii; assembly: GCF_964252035.2. Classification (NCBI taxonomy): domain Eukaryota; kingdom Metazoa; phylum Chordata; class Lepidosauria; order Squamata; family Lacertidae; genus Podarcis; species Podarcis erhardii. The sequence continues at coordinate 32,568,492 of NC_138498.1, forward strand.
GGACAACATTGCTTCACTTTAAAAGGGTGCACAAGTATTGTGATATGGATATCCTTTTCAGAAGGTATTGATCGGAATGTGAGCTCCCCATAATGCCTGCATCCCAGGTGTGTGCATCTTAAAGAAAGGCTGTGACTCAATGGTAGGCAAATGGTTTGCATGCAAAAGGCCCTGGGTTCAATCCCCAGGCAGGACTGGGAAAGACCGCCGTCTGCTACGCTACGCAGAGAGCTCTGCCGGTCAGTGTAGACAATATTGAGCTAGGTGGGCCAGTGGTCTTGACAGCTGAAGGCAACTCCCTGTGTTCCCATGTCTCTGTGACTTGGATCTTGACTCTTGATACCAGTCACTTCTTTCTGTTCATGGAGTGCAAGAAGCTTGTGTTAATTATCAATGTTGAGGATCACTGGAGCGACCTTCCTCCACTTCCCCCTTCTAGGGGAGGTAATTTTGCAAGTTCTCTGAAGTTCCTCCCTCTTACGGGTCCGTGCAACCCTGTTCTGTTTTGCCCCTGCCCCCCTTTCTTTTGATCTCCTTGCCTTCGGGCCCCAGATGAGAGTACGCACTTGCCAAGCGAACAGTCTGTCTCTGTTTTGGAAGGCCTGAAAATGTGTGCTCTTGATTTTTAGGAAGGCTTACTGTGACGGAGATGAAGAACTCCTTGCACAAAAGGCTTTTTGCCTGAACCTAGCTACGGGGCTCTGGTTTGTTTTGCTAAATGCTGAGTGGAACTGAAAGGGCCTAGCCAACAAACCTCACCCGACTGAAGCTTTCCTGCCCAAAGAAAAGCGAGGCAGAACCAAAATTGTCACTCGCAGGGTATGATATACCAAGGGTCATTTGGAGGTTGACAGGTCATACAGAGTGTAACAGGAATCGGTTTGCGTAGTGTATGTCAGAGCCTCTCAGGCGGCATATTGAATTAGGAAAGGATTAGAGCTCTTCTGAAGTTGTTTATAATGGAGCTTTCCAAATTCCATGACTTCCTGGCCAGGCCATGTGGACGAGACACCAGTGCAGCTGCTGTCAGAGCACTGAATGTGTAAAGAGCCAATACCGATGGCTACCTACGTTCAAGCTCAAGACCTGTCCCCTTTCTGACACACAGTGCCTCACAACTCCTTGCCAAGAAGCTTAGGTTACCCCCCAAAACATGTCTGTCTCTGTATGGTTTACTAATAGTGTTTTGTTTGTTGCCACAATGCTTACATTGGCCTCGGCCTCCTTGACCCCTGGGAATGTGTCGGGCCTGCGCACTTTTACAGAATGGGTGTGCTTTTATTGTTCATGGCTGGTGACTCCATAGTCCGGGCATGATGTAGCGGTTAGTTGTGTTTTCTGCCGTCTTGAGGCCCCTTCGGCATGCTTAATCAAAGTGTGCACAAAATACATTTTGACTTTCATGAGATACTTCTGCAAATCCCTTTCCAATGCCAGTAGCACTATACTCTGCTGGCATTTAACAGATCGGGGAGGGAGGGTATCTGTGCAACTGTTGGCCTCCTTTTAAAGTCCAGATGTGGTTAGATGTGTTCTTCAGAACGGGGGGGGGGGGGCATTTAGCCTTTAGAGTTTGTTTGCTTTTTAAGTGTTAATGAAAAAAAAATCATCAAATGGTGGGGGGCGTTGCTGTGGGGAAAGTGGTACTCTTGAGTTTCACTTATTTTGTTTCATTTCTGCCTAATTTTCCACTCTGTAAAGAAACAAAAACAAAAACAAACTTGTGTGTTCCAGCCCAGGAATTTATAGAGCAGGTACATGCATAACCTCCATATTATTATTTTTTTTAAAAAAGATGGAAAATATTTACAAAACTGGACTGAGGTGGAAGAGGTGTTTTGCCCGTGACTAGTTACGTCACCAAAATATCAAGCAGGTGCCTGTAACACTTGTGGAAGTATATTCACACAGCAGTGATCACACCGTCTGAAGGAAGTAGTCATATTTTCTGAGGTACGCTTTATTTGTCCAAAGAAGCATGCAACTAGTTCCGCGAGCCCAACGAAGCTCCAGAGTTGTTTTTCTCAAACTGCAGGCATCCCCCTGCCCTACCACCACAGTTCCCTGGGTGCTATGCACCAAGCTGCTTTCAAAACTGACAGGGATTTTAAATTCAGATGTTTGAAGGAAAAACCTTAAGAATTCAAAGAGGTTAGCAGAAACCTCTTGTCTGAGCTTGAAGCAGCTCTTTGGATTCTTGGCCAACAGAAGTTTGACCTTGGATTGGGGGCAGAGACATAATGTCTGTGCACAGCAAATGAGAAGCAAACACATATTTATCGTACAGTGGTGCAGAATGACCCTGAGAGCCATTTAGCACCTGAGCCTGGCCTCTGCTCAGATGTGCTTGCAGCCCTTCAATGCTGGAGCAGAAAGCTCTGTGCCTTTTCTTTCTGAGTCACAATGTCATCTTGGTGGGGAGCAGTCAGTTCAGTGCCTTTTCTTCTTCTCTCCCCCCCCCCTTCAAAGCCACTGAAATATTTTAATTAATAGCAGAAGTGCCAGTGGAAAGGTCCCTTGTGCCTTTGAACTGGGCGACTTTCCCACTCATTGGGAAAGCAGCTCCTCCCATCTTCCCTTGTTTTGTGCCATCTTGCCCACAGCTGCCACCCAACACGATCTCCGATTCCCACACGCTTATTGTGGTCGGAAGATAGGAAAATAAGAGAAGTTTTCTGTGGAGTTCTGAGAAGTCTTAGGAGGGAAAGGTCACACTGGGAGTCTGATTAAACTAGTGATTAAAACCTGTATCTGGAAACGGAAGTTTCTCTATACGTTTTGGCCCTCTTTAGCCCAGCCTATAGACCAAACCAGACCTGTAAAGCAATTGTAACTTGACCTATCCCATTTTAATCAATGTGGGGTATAAAACCTTTGTCCTCTTGAGAAAATAATCAAATTAAAAAGTAACACTGGGGGGGGGGGGAGACACACACAGAGACATGGAGTTGCAGGGGAGTCACTCCTCATTGTAATGTTACTACTCATCTCTGGGTCTTACATACAATGCACTGGCTGTGACTGAGTTTTGTGTGTGTCAGGCTCTTCTACGTTTCTTGAACACGCAGGAGTACTCATCCCACCCAACCTCCCATGTTGGCTTTGTCCTTGAACTTTGCTTCCCAACATAGATTTTTGCATCACCACCACCACTGCATATCTGAATACTTCTTGGATTTTAACTTCCTCTTTACCTAGGATGCTTTTCTTCACTTCTCTTTTTTGTGCATTTTCTGAATGTATTAACCAACAGCTGCAAGGGAAGGTTTAGTACCTTCTCACTCCTTGATCCAGCTATGGCGGCTTTCTGGTCTATATACCCAATTTTATCTATGAGTTTTTAGCATTCTAATATGCAGTTTTATTGTTACACATAAAGTAGGGTTTTTGTGTTTTGTGTAAGCAGGCAGGAGGTTTGAATGATACTACAAGCATGATCCCAGACAAATAGATATAGGATTTGAGTCTTAGGCTGCAATCCTAACCCCATTTACCTGAGAGTAATCTTCACTGAATTCAATAGGATTTACTTCTTAGGTTAGTATTACTACCTTAAACTCCCTAGCGAAGTGGTTTCCTTGATATTGCCACCTATAAGGTCTCTGAGCAAATATTCCTGTTTTCATAAAGAGAGTTAGCAAAAGGTTAATGGAGAGAAGTTCAGAAAATAATTGCTGCAGCGACCATATAAGGACATCTGAAAATAATTCAACACAGATAGAATATCACAAACATTATTACTGTCAAAAATGGTCTTGTTCATAGTGATCTTCCTTTGATGGTCCGTTTAAAGTCTCTGCTATCTGAACACTTCATTCACAATCTGGAGTCAGGTCTCCAGTTCCTGAGAGACTAAAGCATCCACAACAAATGGCCATCTAACCTCTGCTTAAAAACTTCCAATGGTGGTGGGTACATCACTTTCCAAGGGAGTCCATCCCACTGTCAAACAGCTTTTACCTCCAGAAAGTTAATCCTGATTATGATCACCGTATTTTTCGCCCCATAGGACGCACTTTTTCCCCTCCAAAAATGAAGGGGAAATGTGTGTGCCTCCTATGGGGCGAATGCAGGCTTTCGCTGAAGCCTGGAGAGCGAGAGGGGTCGGTGTGCACTGACCCCTCTCGCTCTCCAGGCTTCGCGCAGATCTCCGTAAGCCGTGGGAGCCCGCACTGGGCTCCCGTGGCTTGCGGAGAGTTGCCTGTTCTGGGGGCTGGGGTCGGGGGAAGCTCGGGCTTCCCCTGCCCCAGCCCCGCTCCTAGGGGGAAAATAATTTTTTTCCCCTTTAATTCCCCCCCAAAAAACTAGGTGCGCCTTATGGGACGGTGTGTCCTATAGGGCGAAAAATATGGCAGTTTGCAATTTTACACACACACAAACACACATAGATTGTCTATCATCTTTGTGACCCTTTTTTCGGTATTGCCCTCTTTCACAATAATGAGTTTTGGCCTGAATGTGTTTCAATGTTCTCTAGAGTAGCTGCACAGCTTTCCCAGGTTGCTCACCATTTATTTTCAGCTGCTTCACAGTTCAGAAGTGCTTCAGTGAAGCATTTTCATTCATCCATTCCAGAATGCCTTGCATCAGCTTCCTCCTCTACTGGTGGCCCCTGACACCTTTTCCAGCACCTGTTCTGTGAAGCCTCTTGCAGATGACAAGCTCAGTCTGTTTCAGCAGCCCGTGCAATCTAGCTGGCCCTCTACATTCCCATGGCCCTCAGAGGACTAAGGCAACCACATTTAATTTTATCTACTAGAGAGCATTTATTGCTCTCAGAGAGATGCAAGTTGAGGGTTGGCAGCACAATGTGTGAGCATCTGTGGGGGTTCCCCCCCTCGTGCCCATTCAAAGTCTATTAGTTCCAAACCTTCAAACCTAGTTTCAGGTCAGCCCTCTTAAAGTATTCAAGCTTTTTAGCTGGCAAAATAAGTTGGAGGTTTGGGAGCTGGCCAGGATGTTTTGATAAACCTTCCTTTCTATATATTTTTTAAAAGTATTTTGGAAATCTTCATTTCCAAAACAACAGGAAGGATTCTGTTCAAAACTTCACTTTTCTTGGAAATTTCTGTACCAAATGTGACTGTTAGAAAAAGCTGGGAGAATGTGAAAGCAGCCCAGGCTAGACAGCTTGAACATAAATGATGGTGGCCACTTTTCAGAATTAAGTGGTTTTAATAGATAGCTTTTGAGGTTCAAGATTTTTTTCTTCCCAAACCTCCAAATTTTTAAGGAGAGTGATGAACAGCAGTGAATTTGATCATGTATCCAGTGCTCTAGAATCACCAGTGTTTGCACAGAAAGCTCTGTAGTTTTCAGCACTATTCAGTTTTGTCAGTTCTCCTGGTTGCTAGATAGGTAAGTCCTGGTATATAGAATTATCAGAGGTTTAATATGATTTACAGGGAAGTGATAGTAGGTATGAGTTGGGCAGGTTAAGGGGTAGTAGTAACCTGTGCAAATGAGACCTGAATAAAGACCACCTTACCTCCATATCTGAGTGCGGTGGGAGTATATCAGCAGGGTGTTTAATTAGATTAATGAATCTGTTTCAACAACAAATGGCTGGACCTGTGTGCCTTAGTGCTGCAGAGCCCAAACAGTGTGAAGTTAGTGGCCACACAGTCCTTGAGCAGAGTTAATGGCAGGTTTTCTAGCTCATGTTTCATTTGAGTACAAGGGTGGGCGGTTGGTGTTTTCTGGTCCCAGTAGGTTCTCCTACTGTGTGTGATCAACATACAGAAAGGAGCGGAATGACCAACAAAAAATATCCTAGCCCTCCGATGCAAAGTACAGTAATCTGCTCATGGATGTACTTGTAAAGGACTCCTGCCTGCAAGCAGATCTATTCCTAAGCACCCCAGTCTTCCCTTTTCAAGTAGTGGGCTGGAATGTTTACCCTCCAGTAGAGTTACTCATGAATAAGAACCCTGCATAGTTGTGAGTAAACACAGCCTGTGAAAACACTGACAAACCTGTGTGTGGACATAGCCGAAGTACTGAAAATTGCAGTGCTTTAACTACAAATGCCCATGTTGTCTAGAGTATTAGGACTGCACCCAAATTCTCCTTAAAAGGTGAGTAATCCCCACTCAGGATGACTGCACCGGCTGATCCTAGGGTGTTCCCTAGGAAAACATCCGATGCACATACAATGCAGCCTAGCATCTTGCAGTAGAGCTTAGAAATGAACGTGTGCACTGTTAAGGTGCATCAAAACAGGAGCAAACAAGCAACTTATTCCTTATTCTCTTCCTTTTTTTGAGGTGGGGGAGATTGCAATCACATTGCTATAACTTCCTGGGTTGCCTCTCCCTTTTCCTAGTTTAGATTGGCTGATTCTAGATGACATTTTGCTCCCTATCACCAGTATAAACATGCATTCATCCGTTCGTTCTTTCCCCCTTTTTGCCTTGAGTCAGTGTATGCTCCATGCTGTAATGGCTTCTGCTTGGATAGCCTTTCTCTGCCACCGGAGATCTGAAAGCTTGGCAGAGGCTGAAGGGGGCTTTCTTTTCTGGAGAGAAATGGGTGCGGAAGCTGCTCCAGCTTTCATGTCCCTGGCAACTCTGTTATTGTTGGATGCCCTTTTTATAGGCTGCTGGTCCTAATCGGGCTGTTTTGCCTAAGCCCCTGTGTTCTTGGGAAGGAGGGGTGTGTGTGTGTGTTATTGGACCTGTCTCGGCACTAGCGTGAGGGGCAATGCTGAGGTGGGGAACCCTGCTGTTTGCCTTCTCCAGCATTATTTGCTGAGCGGCAAACTCATGGGCACAGGAGTGGATATGTATTGTGCAGACTCCTGCTTTTGAGTCTGCATGTGACTAATGTGGGAACTGGAACAGAGACTTCTCTTATTTTTGTAAAAAAATAAACTGTGTTGGTTTTGTGTACACATGGAGATGGAAGTGAAACGCACAGAAACACCAACCTTGTTCAGTGGGATGCTCTTAATAGTTTCCGTATTTAATATAGACAAAACCACTCTATAATATTTGAAATAGTCTTCTAAGAGGCTTGTAAATTAATTTAACATGGATTAACTGACAAAAAGGAGCTAATTAGATTTATGGAAACGCCAGACAAAGGCCTGCTGGAACAAGTGGGTTATAGCTAGTGTGATGAATCTTCAGAAAATGTCTGTCCTGGGCTTGAATCATCAGATCTCTGTTCTCTTGAGGTCTCTGCACTTTCATGCTGTGTTGTCAGGACATCAAAAGAGGCTAGACCAGGAGTGGGGAACCTCTGGCCCTCGCAACTCCCATCAGCACAAACCAGCATGGTCAAAGAATATGGGAGTTGAAATTCAATAACAAGGGGCTGTAGGTGCCAACATCCTTGGACTAGACTCTAGAGCATCCAGCCTTAACTTACAGTGGAGAGATGAAGGACTGTCTCAGTTGATATTACAGTGCAGAAACCCAGGCCAGGTATTGGGCTCGGGAGACCCATACATACACGGTCACTGTCGTTTCAATAACAGAATATATTGTTTGGAGGCTGGTCCTGAGAATCCTAGCTTTTGCTGCAGAACCTCATGGTTGTTTGTAGTGGAGAAAAACTAAACTACAGAAAAGCAGGGAAGGTCTGGAAAGGATTCCAGTGGCTGATGTGGCAGGTATGAGAGTGAAGCATCCTCATTTTTCCCAAGTTGGAGAAGGCTACTTTAAATGCCATTTAATGGTGTGTGGTTCAGTGTAGCCTGGATTTGCCATTGTTCCATGAACTCGTTTCTATCTCATGCGGTCGCACTAAAGTCTTGCCAGCAAAAGTAGCAACCTTGCAAAAGGGTGCTGAGAAGCTTTGGTTGCATTTATCTGAACAAAGGAGATTCATCTTAATTCCCAGGGATGACTTCTGAAAGTTATTACATGATGTTTCTTTCATGCTGAGGACAGAGAGATCAGAAAGTGAGTGGCCCAGCCAGGACATCTACATCATTCTTTCAGACTCTTTGAAACTGATAAGGCCTGTGGTTCCAGCTATGAACCACTCCATAGCTATTTGTGACCTCCTGAGAGAACTCAAAATGCTTAATGTTAACAGCACCTTCTTACTATTTTTGTGAGAGAACATCCAAAGGGAGCAATCCCAATTGCATCCAAAGTGGCAAGTAGGGGAATAACTACATCGGGACGTTTTCATAGCATCTCCTCTCTCTGAATTCGGTCCAGTTGGCACCAGTTTTGGTGCATAGCCCACTCGCCTTGTATGAATTCCTAGGAGAAGGAAAGTCTTATGTTCTCTTTCTGCCAAATTCAGCAAGGAAGTTGCTGGGGAGGTGGGGGATGAGACAAGTCAAGTGGGAAGGAGAGTGTGCGAGGGAGTGGGTAGCAGAGATGGGATGTAAGAAACCTGCAGTGGTACAGAAACGAGGGTGCTATGGAGTAGGTCTCTGAGATTTCAAACTGTCTTTCTCTGCCCTACCTGGAGATACCGGGGATTGAAACTGGAACTTTTCACATGGAAAGTATGTGCTGTTCCCTTTCCCATACTGGTTAGCAGTGGCTTCACATAGACCTAAAGCGGGAGAGAAAGCGAGCTGTAAGATGGAGAGGGATGCAAGGAGATTTCTGGAGGGGGAAAACAGAAAAAGGAAATAGCAGATAAGAGTACGGACCAGTGGCACTTCAGACAGAGAGAAGGAGGCCTAACAGGAATGCAGAGAGCCAGGAACATGCTGTGGGCCACGCAGAGAAAAGAGGCATTAACAAGACATTGTTTTTAAAAAGAGAACACTGAGCAATAAAATAAAATAAATTGGAATAAAATTTTGTTCCTTTGCAAGCCTAACAGAGTAGCCCTGCTAAGTTAATACAACTATAAAAGTGTCTCTTAGTATTTGAGTTGAAACGGACCGATCAATAATACATGCTTTCAGCTTTGCAATCAGCAGTCATTGAGTAAGAACAGTCACTTACTTTTTTCCTAGCCAAGATTTTGCTACCTTTCCAATTATCCTGATGTGTTCTGTCCTCAAAGCTTGTGTATTAAGTTGCTATAATAAGTCTTAACATTTTGTCTGCTTTTTTCTGTTCAAACCTTTGGGACCAAAACAGCCATTGCTATCTAACAAGCTTTCTTGTCTGAAGATGCATCAGGCTATTCCAGGAATCCCATTATTTGAAACACAGGCAGTGATAAGGGTCACCGGACCCTGAGTCCTTTCTGATTTCTGATACCTTTTGTTTCTAGAAAGTCTTGGGGTGTTGAGTTCCTCTTCTACCCCCACCCCGGGAAGGCCTTGCTCGCTGTGATGGGCTGAAAGAATATAGATACCTTAGATGGTTACCCTAGCAGGGGCCTCTGTGAACAAGTGCTGGAATTACAAGGCTATGACTGATGCTTATTTTCCTTACAAGGTTGAAAAGGCATCTAGAGCTACTATTGTTAAACCCGATAGCCACCAGAAAGGGGAAGAGACTTCAACTGTGGGATCAAAGCCAGGAAAACAAATGTTGTCAACTTGTCTGCTTTAAGAGAAAAGGGGTTGCATCTGAAGAGAGCGTCCTGCAATGTGTGCCTATTTACTGGAGGGCGAATGTGCAGACTGGCAGCAACATGGAGTTTTTGGAACCCATAAAGACTTCAAGGCATTGCTTTGATATTTTGTTATTGCTGTTTGTGCTGGCTGCATTATCCCCATGTCCCATGAATTATTTTAAAGTGTTCTCGAGGGCAGAACTGATCAACTGCAGGCTTCTCTGCCGAGTACTCCAGCCAAGGGGTCCCTGAAGCTCCAGCTGTGTGTGTGTTTTTTCTTAGCTAGTTGGACTTTCCCCCTCCCCACTCTACCCCAAGGAACACACACTGGCATGACTCAGTCCTGGGGCTTAGGAAAGGCCAGTTCACAGATCTCTGCTTGTGCTGGGAAGCAGTGAAGAGAGGTAAGCATCCCAGAGTCTGGGAAAGGCAGAAGACAACTGTGGTCCCATCTTCAAAGGAGCTGAAGAGGCCCCACATGCTTCCATCTAAATATTTATTCCCCCCTCCAATGTATCTTAACATTTCTCCAAGTGTTGAATCAAGCTATTCTTGGCTTTGTCAACAAGAGGAAAAATACAAACGAGCCGAGGATCTTTTCTCATTGCTGTTCTACTTTCATATTCTTTGGTGCGGTTTTGGGTGCGCTCACATCTTTGAGTCAGTGAATCTGATGCTGGCAAAGCCTATGCAGGTTGAGAATCTTCCAGTAGACTTAGATACAGGTAGGTAGCCGTGTTGGTCTGCCGTAGTCGAAACAAAATAAAAAAATTCCTTCCAGTAGCACCTTAGAGACCAACTAAGTTTGTTATTGGTATGAGCTTTTGTGTGCATTCACACTTCTTCAGATACACACAAACTTGTTACACAGGGACAAACTTGGCAATTGAGTTTCCAGACGCACAAGGTACCTTTTGAAGACTGAACCTTCATTTCTGTGCTTCAGATGGAATGGGACACCATGGTTTCCCATTGTGTCTGGACAAAGCCTGTGTAACCAAAGAGAGAGCAAAAACAGCAAGTACAGTGAATATTGCACCTTTGTAGTTTGTATGTCAAGTCTTAGTCTGTTTACTGTCCCTCTGTGTTGCTCTTAGCATAGAATATATGCAACTAAACATGTTAGTTTCTGGTATGATTGTCTGTCCTGGGTGGTCCCATGTGCCCAAACAGACCAGATATGTTCAGTACTAGTACTCCATGGTCAGAACTTGCTGTACTTTGGCTTGGGAGTATCTTAAGTAGACTGTCTCCACTTACTTTACCCTTGTGTAAAAGTTCCCCTTTCAGACCATATCTCATAAAAGGTAAAAGACTTAAGCCTCTGTTTTCCAGCTGCCTCACGCTCACTCTCTGTTTGATCATGGTCTCCTCTGCTTTGGAAAGCTTTTTTCTTGGGTATTAAATGAGACAAGGCCATTTAGGCAACGTCTCTTTGACTGTGGTGGTTCTCATGTTTGTTTCCTTTCCGGAGATGCTCTTTGCTGCTTGTCAGGGAAGCTTTTGATCTGCTTGCTTCCCCATTGAATTTTCCAAGTGCTGATTTCTGTGTATCTTGAAGGAATGTGTGTGTGTGTGTGTGTGTGTGTGTGTGTGTGTGTGTTGGGGGGATGGTGTTGTGAGGTATTTCATGCTGGTAGCTTGGATTTCTGCATTCATGCGCATGTCCCCTTTGAAGCCCTCATTTATTTATTAATCTTTAAACATCAAACTAACAGTGGACCTGTGGCACTCTAATCATTTCAGCTCATGTAACGGAAAGAATGCTTCCTCTTTTGGCAGCTGCAAGTCCCTGTCCCCTGTCTCCAACTCCCCACCCGCCTCCAAACAAAAAGGGGGGGAAAGAAAAGAAGAAGACAACAGCCTCTTCCTGATCTCAAGGTCTCTGAACGAACTTGGCAAACTAAGTAGCAGTGTGGTGAATTGCATCCTTTTGCAGCAGCCTTTTGTTGTAGGAGTGTGTGTGTGTCCCTCAGTTGTTAGGGAGGAGGATTTATAAAAGAAAGGCTGTTGAAATATTGGAGGGGGTGTGTGGGTGTGTGCAGCCTTTCCACTATAATGTATATACTGTAATGTAAAGATCCAGGGAGAAATATGTTGCTTCAAGTAATTGCGTCTGTTTAGCACGCTGACAAAGATCATTGTGACCAATGTGCTTATAGGACCGTGTTCAAGGCTTCTCCAGCATGTCATGGGCTCCCCAGTTGCCTCCCACACTCCCAGCTGCACTTTTTCAGTGGCTTCTCATTTGAATCTATGACTTCATTTGAATCTATGACTTCAGGGCGACTTCAGGTGCCTGTTTCGGTTGTTGCTCACCTGATACTCACCTCACTCCAATTCATCTAGCATTAGGGTCTATGTAGCAAAGTTTGGACCGCTCAGAACACGCTAAAAGTGCCAAATGATTGGTCTTATTTTTATCCCTGCTTAATATAGGCAGTAAGGCTCTTGAAATAGGGGCAGAGAGTAACAGCCTTTCTAAATTAGAATGGTGGGGGAGAATAATGTGATATGTACTCCAGGACTGGTGAGGAAACTTCCAATGCCTTAAAACTTTGAACACTATTTTATTTCCCTTTAAAAAGAAGGCAGCTCTTAAAATTATTGTGTTGAAGGCCTCTTTCTTTTGTGACTGAGAAGTGAGAAGGCTCAGACTGCTGCTACCATCAAACGAGAGGGTGTTTCTGAGCTGTGAGATTCTACTTTGCACATGCAGTCCTGATTGATTTATATTAACTCTAGAAATACTTTTCTAGTTTCTAGGGTAGCTTGGGTTTTGCCAGTTTTTTTACCCACAAGTTTCTTTTTTTAGACTTGTGATGCCATAAAGAAACAAGACTCTCATCTTTTGATTTCATAGCTTATGAGTGTTTCTCTCTCTGGGGCGGGATTCAGCATAACACTAAGGCAATTTGGCTTGCTAGATGAATCTGTCCCCCATTTCTTCTGCCTGCATTCTGTTTGGAGTTCTTTTGAGTAGTTATGCATAGAATTACACCGTCAACAGCAGTTTCTCAAACTTTGATATCTGGTGAACAGTTCTCCTGCAGCCCCTTCACCCCACATTAAAATAGGAGGCATTGTACTAAAGCATTTTGCAGAGCACTGTAGGAGCACCTTTCCTTGCAAGATAGCCCAGACCAGGCATGGCCAAACTTGGCCCTCCAGCTGTTTTGGGACTACAATTCCCATCATCACTGACCACTGGTCCTGTTAGCTAGGGATGATGGGAGTTGTAGTCCCAAAACAGCTGGAGGGACAAGTTTGGCCATGCCTGGCCCAGACAATATTGCTTCCCATTATCCCTCCTCTTAGCCTTGTGTCAGTCAGGGCCTAGGATTCAGACCATGCTTTCTGGACAGTGGTGAGCTTTCTGGGATTGCCCTGCATCTGTCAGTTCATAAAGCAGGGAGGGGGGGAGAGGCTGCTGCTGCTGCTGCTGCTGCTGCTGCTGCTGCTGCTGCTGCTGCTTGGGCCTCCCCACTCCAAGAGGCGCCAGAGTGTGGTGAATGTGTGCAACACGGTAGCTAACCTTTTCAAGGCACTCTTGAGCTCTCTTGCAGCACACTCTACTTTAACAGCAATTGGTGAAGACCTCTTGAGCTCTTCATAAGAGGAGAAAATGTGTATTGGCATTTTTAACTTTAAAAAAAGTTAAAGGACCCCTGGACGGTTAAGTCCAGTCAAAGGCGACTATGGGGTTGCGGCGCTCATCTCACTTTCAGGCCAAGGGAGCCAGCGTTTGTCCACAGACAGCTTTCCAGGTCATGTGGCCAGCATGACTAAACCGCTTCTGGTGCAATGGAACACCATGACGGAAACCAGAGAGCACGGAAACACCGTTTACCTTCCTGCCGCAGCAGTCCTTATTTATCTACTTACACTGGCATGTTTTCAAACTGCTAGGTTGGCAGGAGCTGGGACAGAGCGACGGGAGCTTACCCTGTCACAGGGATTCGAACCACTGACCTTCTGATCGGCAAGCCCAAGAGGCTCAGTGGTTTAGACCACAGCACCACCCGCTTTACGTGTACCTTGAGCTAGTTTAAATGAACTGTCTAGTCACCTAAATCCTGTATTTTATACAGAGATGTCTGTGTTAACGTTTTAACATGCTGACTAATTCTATGTCCTGTTTGTAAGCTTTCTGAAACATCTGGCTAGCTGTTGTTGGATAGAGAAGTAGATGGACCCCCAGTCTGATCTTGCAAGGCACTTCCTAAGTTCTTTTGTTGTTAATGTGTTGCTACCTCCAGGCTAAAGCTGAGATGCTGTGATAGCACAGATCTGTCACAGTCTCCCCTTTTAACCAAGACTATCAATATCAGCTTTTAAGAGCATTCAATTTTGCATCTTTTCACGTGTGCCTCTATACTTTACCAACTTAATTTGGTAAGCTGCTTTCATTTGTGTAAGAAGACAGAGACGAATGCTGTGGAAGGACCCTGCAATATTCCATTAAATTGCAAATAGTCGTATATGTTTATATAAAGCTTGGCAGGTTCTTCTGGGAAAGAATGGTACAAATGAGGTTGGACTGCACTCTACTGGACTACCCTTGGCTCGAGTGTCAAATAACACAAGTTCCTGTATTAGGCACCATCTGTTCTTTCTAAAATCTAGCTTTTGGAAGGCCTGATGCTACTCGCCCTCTAACTTGGGTTTTGATTTTGGAGTCTTCTACTCTTTCATGTGTTCCAGAGGCCGTTAATCGAAAATATAACCAAAATGAGAATGTGATCTTCAGAAGATCTGGAGAATTCCTGATCCTAATGTGTTATCCCGGAAAAGAGGCAGGAGCAGGGCCAATCATTCCAAAGCCAAAGGTATCCATAGCCCAGAGGCAGCACTGAGTGACTCATTCCTTGGAAGCAGTTGCTGCCAGCAGCAAAATCGGAAATGGCCTCTAGTCTTCTGTTTTCATTTAATATTCTGTCCCATGGCAGAAAAATGAAAATGGCATGGAGATGCCATCAGATGGTGTTATCCCATAGCAGTGAAGTGATAGGAATGTGCAAGAGTTCAGTGGCAAGGTGGATTTAGAGAAGGAAAGCAGAGGTGGAATGAAGTTGTTTTCTCTGTAAATCTTTTTAACGTGTTCAAAAGCTACCCTGAAAGTCCATGATGATCATTTTGCTGATTTTTGTGCACTGCAGGCGAAAGGATTTAATTAGTCCTATTGAGAGAATATACTTTTCCTTTCCTTCACCCATGGAACGTGTTGTGTCTTTGGGATTCCCGTGTAATTTATACAACAGACAGAGGGAAGCAGACAAATGACACACAAATGAGCCTTAAAAGTAAAGGAGGGAGCTCCCCTTTGAGGGGAGGTTTTTATTGGCCAAACTCTAGGAAGGGAAAAAGGTGGGCAAGGGATGCAGAGCTGGGAGGGGGAGAGGAAAAAAACGAGTCTGGAGGAGGTGGCTGAATGTTGTGTGCTTACGAGCTGCTGTCCCATTCCTTTAAGTCTCTTCCAATTAAAAGAGCTTTGGACTGATGTCTTGCCAGTGGTGGGAATTGGTTGGGAGAGGAGGAGCTCAGAAGTTAAAGCGGGACTTATTTGTCAACCTCTGAGTAAAAATAGGGTAGCGGCTCTTATCGGGGCATGCTGTGTGTGTGTGTGTGTGTGTGTGTGTGTGTGTGTGTTGCAGCATTTGTGCCTCGTGTGTCTCTCATTCTTGAACTGTGTTCCTCTGCGCTCTGTCTATCCCTTCTTTCTTTGTGCCTCACTCACAGGCCCTGCCATGAATTTTCTCTGACCCCTTGGGGCCATTCCCACATGAAGCTTTGATGTGTGTGCCCAGAGCTTGATTGACAAGGAAGTTTTAGTGGCAGCAACTGGAGAATCGAAGAGAAAAGGGCAGGGCTTTGAACTAAAGGGCTTTGAGCTCCGAGATGCTGTGCTTAGTTATCTCCTTCAGAATGTTAATTATTCATCATGATAATTGGGCAGGAGAGGGGAAAAAGAGAGGGGAGGTTATTAAAAAATTCCAACACTAACACGCTACAAAAACCTCATTTTCCAACGTTGTGACTGGCGTGAAAAGGATAGTGTGTATGTGAAGAGGTTTGGGGAGGGGGGCCTTCTTTTTTCTTTTTCTTTTTTTAATCCATTCCCTAAATAGTAGGATCCCTTCAGATGAAGGCAGCGGGGACATCAAAGCTTTTGTAAGAGTTTTCTTGGGGGTTTCTTAACTGTGTCTGGTACTTTTTAATTAAAAAGTTTACGGAGAGCCGTCTTTGTAACTGGCTTCTGGTGGAGCTGGCAACCCTGGGTCCCGCTGCTTGAGAAAGAAAATGTTTTTAAGGGGCCTAATAAATATTGTTTCCTACTGCTAGGATGTCAGGTTGGCACTGTGAAAGACCTTGTCGCTAGAAAGGAGGTGAACCCTGGTGCTGAGGAGGGCAGGGAGTGCGGGCTTTTCCTGGGAGCTAGACGTTGTCGGCCACTTTGAGTGCCCATGCCCACATCCGCCCCTCAGGTGCTCAGTCCAAGTCTATGGCGAATGGGTCAGGAAGAGACATTCTGCGGTCACTGTTATGCAGGCGCATTAGTATATCCTGACATTGTTTCACATCAGTTGCTTCAAATAATGGAAGCAACGAGGTTTCTGTGGCAAGTGAATATACACCATCCTGTCCTCTTTCGTTCCAATACATAGCTTTTGGACCCAAATCAGAGGTTCTCCATCAAGAACACTGATAATGGAATGATGTGTTTGGTGGGAAGCATAAGATTTCCAGACTTTATAATTATAATTATATATAATAATTATAATTTATTATTTATACCCCGTCCATCTGGCTGGGCCTCCCCAGCCACTCTGGGCAGCTTCCATAGAAACCAAAAATACAGTAAAATATTACACGTTAAAAACTTCCCTGAACAGGGCTGCCTTAAGATGTCTTCTGAATGTCAGGTAGTTGTTTATCGCTTTGACATCTGCTGGAAGGGCGTTCCACAGGGCGGGCGCCACTACCGAGAAGGCCCTCTGCCTGGTTCCCTTTAGCTTTGCTTCTCGCAATGAGGGAAGCACCAGAAGGCCCTCGACGCTGGACCTCAGCGTCCGGGCAGAATGATGGGGTTGGAGACGCTCCTTCAGGTATACTGGACCGAGACTTACGATGCTGGGAATTTTTGCCTCAGTGTGCATCACCTTTGTAGGTGTTTACATGGAACAGGATTTGCCATGTTGTTGCTCCTTTAGTTTGGAAAGATCCTTGTGGAGCTTGAGTTCTCACCATCCTGAATAACTTAAGAATTCTCAGGTATATTCCATCCAGACCCAGTGAGCTAAGTTTCTAATTTGTCAGTAAGTCCTAGAATGTCATCATCTTCCCCCCTTCATGACTTAGATCTTCAGATGCCCTCATTTCCAGGAAAGTGGTTTATTAGCAGATATCCAGTATTATTATTTTTTGCTCATCCAGCTTTGCTGCAATCTCCCTATCTTCCTATTAGCATCCTTTCTCTCCTTTGTCATCTAATGGTCCAACTGCCTCCATGTCCTGCTTCTGACATACTTAAATTTTGTATTAATACTTTTAGAACATGTTCCTCACTCCCTCTCCCCACCCCACAAGCATTGCCAGGCACTTAAAAGACTTTGGGTACGTGCCCATGACACCCACTTGTCCTAATTTATATTTATAGATGCCTCTGGGTGAATTAAGATGGTGGGTATCTCTAGAGCAAGGGGTGGCAGGAGGGTCTCACAAGCACTGTGCTTTGCAAGGCACCCAGCTGCCCTCTAAGCAAATGAATGTTACCTTTCAACTTCCTTTTAAATATAGATACGTAGATACATAGATAGATGGTAACTAAATCTTGTTCATTTGCTGTTGTTGTATATTCATACTTATAGGATTCTTTTTTAATTGCCCTGTATTATATATTGTTGGCTAACTTGGGTGCTTGATGTAGAAAGTCAAGATATTACATTTAATTATTTATCCACAAATCCCCATTATTTAAGTTTTCTCTTTTGAAAACAAATGTGACTGTGCTGGACATTCTGGGCAACTTTCCACTTACATATGTATTGAATTTAGCAGCACAGTCAGTTCATCAACACTTAACATCTTACACCAGACTTCTCCAATGTAGTGCCCTCCAGATGTTGTTGGACTCCCAGCTCCCATCGGTTCCATCCAGCATGGCCAGCCATCGTAGTCCAAAACACTTGGCAAGCACCAGATTGGGAAAGGCTGGGCTATATTGTGATTGCCTACACATATGTAAAGGGCTTTGTTGCCAGCATGGTGGCATTCTCGGTATTCTTGAAATGTGGTGACCTGGTTTGCACAGAGTGGTAAGCCATCGTTTGTTTAAAAGTCTACAAGTTAACCACAAGTTGTCCCGCGGACAATGATTACTTGGTTTTCCAAAGTTTGGTTTGTTGCTTCTCCTGCTTCTCTTGCCTTTTCCTTTACAGTTTGGTAAGCATCATCTAGGATGGAGTGGTCAAACAAACCATGGTTAAGAAAGGATCCTGGGAGTAATGCCAGGTCACTGTTAGAACAAACCAAGGTTCAAACCATTGCTGCAACAAACCATAGCTTCAGAGTGTAGTTTGTTGGCAGTAAGTAAACCATTGTGAAGTTGTTGGGCCAGGTTCACACATAACATTAAGTCAGTTTAGTAAACCATGGTTTAGCGTTATGTATGAAACCAGCCATGTTGTGACAAGCAAGATTTCCCCACTTTTAAGTTTCAAGGAAACAGTACTGTTCTGTGCATGCATGTTCCCAAGGCTGAGAGGAGAGGCATTTCTGGCCCTGGCTGTGTTTCTTCTAACCCTGGATATTTTCTCTTGTTAATAGGCTAACCTCTTCCCTGCTGCCATTGTACATTTTGGATCTGAGATGCAGAAAGGTGAGTCACGTATCTTGTTCCTCTCCATAAGAAACTCTGCATAGTTGTTACATGAGCATCTAGATGAACTGTGTCCATGGTTTCAGCTATGGTGGCTGAACTCTGATTAATGTGTTGGGCATAAATAAGTGGATATTTATAGCTCGGGGCTCTTAGAGGTTCATGAAACCTTTTCGCTTGATACAAAATAAATGATAGCCCAGTATGGAAATGATTGTAAGGGAAGTGCCCACTCTGGTTTAAGGTGAAATGAACTGAATCTTAGTGCCATTCATTGTTTGCTGTAGAAATCTTGGGTCACAGGTGGCTTTTTTCCAATTTGGGGGTGAGGCCTGTTTTTAGGTAAAAATCTGTGCTTCCTACGTACCACCCCTTTCTCAATTCTTTTTTGACTCAGCTAGGAAGTACTCTTTGTCCTATTGTGTGTATCCTGAGTTAGCTAACAGCTATAGAAATCTTAATCATGCAAAATAGGTGAATTTTTGAATTGGTCCATCTTCAGTTAGTGTGCAGAATTGCACACTTTTTCAGGGTAGGTATTTAGACCTTAAGTAAAAATTGGGTCCAAAGTATGGCAACTTTATGCATATCTTCTGCATCTAACTTATTTTTTTGGACCAGACACTAATACAGTAAATGTCCACGTGAACATTTCACAGTTGTCTCTCACCATGGTTCACTGTTAATCTGAGGACAAATGTCTGTGTGGTGCATACTGTTCTGGACATCTTTAAAATGCAGCAGGACTGACCCCCATAGTGGATGGGCTTTAGGGGCATTTGTCTGCAGGGAAGATCAGAGTAGGGTTGTGCTGCAGGTTGAAGATAACATCTGGTAGTCTCTCCTAACGGTTCAATTTACTAGGAAACTGCCAAGAACTAAATGATAAAAGAAACATATACAAGCAGGGGGAGACACCATCCCTGTCTGGCAGTTCTATTTTTGTGTAATGTTGCAGTCTTTACTCAACTAGTTCACAGAATAGGATCTGATAGGCAGATGCGTGTTCTAAAATACACACTTAGAAGTTGAGATAAATGTTTCACAGGTTGGGAGAAGAGTACCGAAGAGGATTAGTGCAGCTTGTTGGGGCTATTGGTTTCACAAAATAACAGAGTTGGATCATGGGGCTTCCTAGCTCTGAAGGACAAGAACTTTGAGTGAGGGGTGTGTGTGTCTGTTTAACAGATTATCTGAGGTCGGACCTCCTGGAATCTGCTGTGTCCCCTTCTGAAGCTGACATCTTAGTAGCTAGGTAAGTAGTGTGAGTAATTCTTTTTGAAGCTGTTGTGGATGAGTGAGTTATCATAGAACTGTAGAGTTGGAAGGAATCCCGAGGATCCTCTAGTCTAACCCCCTGCAATGCAGGAATCTCAGCTAAAGCATCCATGACAGATAGCCATCCAACCTCTGCTTAAAAAGCTCCAGTGAAGGAGAATCTACCACCTCCCAAGGGAGACCATTCCACTGAGTTGTTGCCTTGCCCAATGAAGAGTTTGCCAGCAGTTTACAAAGCTTGCTTTTACACGTGTTCTCCCACTGACAGCTTTGAACACCCCAAATGAATGAAGAGAGACCCCTGTAGTATCAAAAGCCATAGGGATTGGAAGGCATTTTTGCTGATATGCAACCTCTGGCTTTCGCAACAGTATTTGCAGTGATTTACATTTTGGAATATGTAAGCTTAGCAACTGGAAGACCCATATGAACATCTAATACTTACCTTTTCTCTCAGGCAGTTGTCTAAATCAGCACCTCCCACTAAGCGAAATTCAGATCCTGTTCTTAGTTCCCTACCTAAACCAAATGAGACCGATGGGAGCGTGGCAAGAGGGCACTCAGAAGCAGCAGTGGCTCCTGAAGCAGCACAGCCACCAGTAAGGAGGACGCCATCTGGGAAGGTGCCAAAGTGGCTGAAGCTGCCAGGTACCTTCTTAAGTATTACAGTGACACGGGTGGCGCTGTGGGTTAAACCACCAGAGCCTAGGACTTGCCGATCAGGTCGGCGGTTTGAATCCCCACAACGGGGTGAGCTCCTGTTGCTCGGTCCCAGCTCCTGCCAACCTAGCAGTTCGAAAGCACGTCAAAGTGCAAGTAGATAAATAGGTACCGCTCCGGCTGAAAGGTAAACGGCGTTTCCGTGCGCTGCTCTGGTTCGCCAGAAGCGGCTTAGTCATGCTGGCCACACGACCCGGAAGCTGTTCGCCGGCTCCCTCGGCCAGTAAAGCGAGATGAGTGCCGCAACCACAGAGTCGGTCACGACTAGACCTAATGGTCAGGGGTCCCTTTACCTTTACCTTACTTGTTCCTAGCCATTGTACTGCTCCTAAAAAAGATTCTGTGCGGCAGTCTGGCTCGTCAGCTAAGTGCGTACCTGAATATCCTGATTTAGGGCTGGGAAGGAATTTCCCTCAAGCAGATCAGAGTTTTCCTTTCCTTTCCCACTACCCCCATACTCCTTTCCTACTACCCATCTTAGCCGTGGTACGCCATGCTTGTCTCCCCCTGTAAAATGTGGCCCTGTTTAGTCTCCTACCAGCAGAGCCCTAAAATATTCTAATGTACTTTTCAGTCTGAAAGGACCTATCATTTGGGAGGCTCTGGAAAGCTCAGCAGTTGGAAGCTCCACTATATCAAAGTTTGTAGTAGAGGTTGCTTTCACAGTTGCTTTGTTTGCATTTCAGGTGGGAAGCGATGAAGGACTTGTGATTTCCACCTTCAGAAAGTTGCCTCACCTGGCTGAGAGGCAAGTGGGGTTGCTCTGTTTTCCTTCATGTGAAGCTGCTGAAAGACAGGGCCCAGCAAACGGATTTTTCAGAATAAAATTGCAAGCACCATTTTCTGTTGCCCATTCTGCTGCTCTGTGTGCAACATTATGTTTGGGCGGTGGGTAAAGCAGAGACACACTCCAGCCATGCTGTTGTTTAACTAACATGAAGTAGGCGCGGAAATTTGTAGAACTACCGTACTTTGCTGTATTTGTTGTGTAGGTGCAGGGAATTTCAGGACCAGGTTGTTGATGATAATTAAAAACCCAGTTGGGTGGTCATATATGAGTCTGTGTCACTTACGTCAGTTGTCAGATGATCACCTTTGTGTTGTATAAATTGTCACCAAATCCCCTATGTTGGAGGTTTGCTTCTGGTAACCCATAGGACTCCATGCCTGCCACACGCTGGACACTCCTTTTCCAGTGCTGCAGGCACCGTACGTTGCTGCAATATTTTGTAGTTCTCAAAATCTGTTGGTAGATCTGAATGAAGAGATGCCTTAGGACCTGGCAACACTTAAGAGAGGTCAGTGAATACTCTTTTGGGGTAATAAAAACACACACATCCCCGCAAAATTGCTTCAGACAACATAGGTTAGTGATAGCCAAAAAGGATGTCATCTCAAAGTCTTCAGTATGTTGCTTTTAATTCTTTAATGCCATTGGCAAGTAGAGGCAAGCCAGAATGCACTTCATGGTCATCTTTATATTAAAGATATGTGTGATGCACAAGCAGAGGATGTAGGCAAGGTCACATGCCAAAACCCTTTTGGAGCTTCAGATCCATAACGAAACTTCCATTGGCTTATCTTTTTAAATATTCCAGTGTTCCCGGAGCCTCTTCCTACTTCCTTTTGAACACTAGCTTACGGTAGTTTCTGTTGATTTCATGCTGTCACTTCTTAATAAGCACACAGTTCGCTTTGCTTTATGTGCATGTTTGAATCATGTACCGTATTTTTCACCCTATAAGGCGCACCGGCCCATAGGGCGCACCTAGTTTTTTTTGGGGGGGGGAAATAAAGAAAAAATATTATTTCCCCCCCAGGCGTGGGGCTGGGGCGGGGGAAACCCGAGCTTCCCCCAACCCCAGCCCCCAGAATAGGCTGCTATCCGCAAGCCTAGGGAGCCCGGCAGGAACTCCCGCCGGGCTCCCCAGGCTTGCGGAGAGCTGCCCGAAGCCCGGGGTGCACTCCGCTGCGCTCCCCGGGTTTTGGGCTGCAGGCTGCTGTCCGCAAGCCTTGGGAGCCTGGCGGGAACTCCCGCCGGGCTCTCAAGGCTTGCAGATAGCTTCCTGAAGCCTGGAGAGCAAGAGGGGTCAGTGCGCACCGATCCCTCTCGCTCTCCAGGCTTCAGCGAAAGCCTGCATTCGCCCCATAGGACGCACACACATTTCCCCTTCATTTTTGGAGGGGAAAAAGTGCGTCCTATAGGGCAAAAAATATGGTATTTCTACACTGCTTTTCACTGGAAGAAAATATCACAAAGTGGCTTCCAAAAAAGCAAATGTAACAAAAAATAGATCATACAATATATACAGCGATAAAACAGACAAATCACTAGAAAAATGCACAGATGTATTGCGCTTCAGACTGAGCCCTACTTAAGGCTTCCATCAATTACTGGGAGCATTTGAGGAACAGCCAAATGCTGGTTTTCTCCTTCGCTACCCTCAGAGCCTTCAGATGTTCAACTAGTTCATATCTTTGCTGAAGTATTATTCTGTATTCCACCTGTATCTTTTTTTCCTGAGCTGCCTTTTCTCCAGTTTAAGCTGTCCTCATTTCTGTTTCCTTGGTTGCTTTTTCTAAACCAACGGCTAATATTGTGCTCCCTCCATGTCCAGTCCCTGGCAGCACGAACAAGCACCGGCAACTGCTTCCTGTCAACCCATAGTTCAGATTAGGCCCAGAAAGATTGGAGTGGCAGCAGCTTACGACCCCTGCCCATCAGCAGTTTCAAGGGCTTGGGTTTCTGCGTCCTGGGAACTTCCTAACCATGCCAACTCCTGATACCAGGCTTGCCAGAAGGCTGCCAAAATAGTAGCAAGGTGGAAAATATTTACTCTGGGAGAGAACAACACCACTGGCTTGCTAGTTGGCATCATTTTGGTCTGAACTGCGATAATATCTGGTAGTTTTCAGAACTTTTGACGTTTGTTCTCAATGAAAACACTGTTATTATATAAAAATACATTACAAAACAGGAAAAAATATGTTATTCTAACTGAGGACTTTTACAATGATTATTCCAATGTGCAGCAAAAGGAACCCATCTGTGCAGCGGTTAATCACAATTTGTTTCCAGTTGGAGTCATATCAATATATAGTTGGCATGTCTATTTCAGCTGCAAGGAATGCTTTCCCAGCTTCTCCGCAATAAGCCATGGTCTGTTGATTTCTAGTTTGTTAAAATTACAAATGCAGTAACTAGCATTTTCAATTAGAGCTTTGTGGTCCATTAGCACCTCTCCCCAACAATATCATAAAAAGAAACAGGTTGCAGCTTAATCCAGATTGTTATCAAATGGATGTTTTCCCCATAAAATTCACTAACCAGAAGGTATTCTCATCACATATGTATAACTCCCACCCATATATGTTGACTCATTGAATCATTTAGTCTTGTCACTCGCTTCTCCCTCCTCCCCGGTCATATTCAAAAATATGAAAGTTTCTCTGGGCCCAGGGGGCCGCTGCACACATCACATTATAAGCAAGGGATACCTGCTAGCAGATTGCTGTGGATACATGCAGATTGCTCTAAACTGAGACATGCAAGGTAGGTCAGCCATATACAGGGCAGCAGTGAGCCGACTGAGTGCATTATTCCTCCAGCCCTTATTGAATTCAAACCGTAACCCCTATTAAATAATCAGTTGCTGAGGAAGGCCATTAAGGGCTAGAGGCCCTTAAATAACATCTGCACCCATCTCTTCCCATGACAACAGTATGGTGCTCCCTAAACACTTGTGCAACTTCAAAGGCTTCTGGATCCAAGTGTGATTCAATTGCCCCTCTGTAAACAGTTGTGAAGTTAAGCTAACTTATTTAACCCTGTGCTATGCTATTCAAAGACCCTGGCTCTTCTACATAATAGTTGATGAATAAGTGGAGGAGGAGAAATATCTCTGCTGCAGGCTAACAGATCAGGCTAGTTTGATGCTAAGATGGGTGCTAAGAGTTACACTTTTTTCTGAGAGTGCATAATTTGTAGGTGTATGGAAGCAGGGTGACCATAAGAGGCCTTTCAATTAGTCTCTTTTTGAATTGCACATCCTCTCCACCTACTTGTTCGGGTTCTCTATCAGTTCAGAGTAACCTGCTTCCTGTTCAGTGTGCCTGACATGGCCCATTTCCCTCCTGCCCCTGCTTTTCCAACAAAGAAAACAAGAGCATTGTACCATCTGAATGAACTTCAAAGTGGCTGGAAGGGGCACCAAGGGTTCCTGGCACTTGTCATTGTCTCCCAAACTGACCAACATTTCCCTTCAGGTCTAATTACTTCCAAATGCTTCCAGCCGCTTTGAAGAAAACCAGGAGGGGAGGGGGGGAGGGAAAAGGTAGGGAGAAAAGCTTCAGAGCACACAGGGAGCAGAGAGCAGTTAAAATAGCAAAGGCACAGATCTTTAATGTCACCCAAAAACTGAGCCACCAAAGAAGATGAGTGTATAAGACAACAGCTGACGAAAACTGAATCCTGCTTTAACTGTACTGTTCCACACACACACTGCTGCCATCTGTGGTACTGGGAGGGTGGCTGCTACAGAAGACAAAGTGGAAACTAAATCCAGGCAAGGTTAGGACAGTGCCAATTCTAGCCTTATTACCCTTACCTGGAAGAATGTGGTCTGTGTGGTTCTTCAGTAAGTCCATTTCTCTGTGCTAGGAGCTTGGCAGATCTCATCTTTCTGCACTCTACGTTGGAGGTTTCTAATTGTTTCCTTTGGGCCGGTTAGTGTTGACACCCAAGCTGCTTTCTGGCTTTCCCTGTGATCTGCCCTTTGTATCTTTATACTGTAAGATCTGTCACATAATCAAGCAGCCAGCATTCTGCGCTGAAATGTTGTTCAAACAGAACACACACACTGCTGTTAGGACAGATCATACGCATTAGCATATGGGTCTCTGGCTGAAAGGTGTATGTGTGTTCTTGAAAAACAGAATTTTGTTTTATTGCTATATTTTTATTACAAGCCATGGAGGGAAACAGGGAAGGGATGACGCCCTGCGGATTGAAGCCCCAGGCTGAAAATGCCAAGCTGTCTTGTTTCTAAGTTTTGACCATGAAGCTACTTACATTTCAAAGGTTGAGGGCTGTTGTTTTTTTCACTCACAACATTTTCATTAGAAGCTGTTCCTTGAAAAATGTAAAACAATTAGTTGATGCTGCTATAGTTTCTATACTGCAGCAATGCTTGCTGTTAAGACACATGTACCTCATAATCCCTAATTGTGGGTGGTCATTCAGTTCTTACTTTTGCTCGTGTCTTCCTTCAAAGCGGAGATGAGAGATCTGTGGCCTTCCAGGTGTTGCTGGACTCTCATCAGCTTCAGCCAGCATGGCCAATGGTCAGGGAAGATTGGACTTCTAATCCAACAACATACGGAGAGTGGCAGGTTCCCCCACCTCTTGTTCAGAGAGCCCTTCTTTGCTGTACTTGCACACATCCTGCCCTGTGTCAGATTCAAGATCTGCACTGGTTGCTGGCTCACTTGCCTATCCTAAAACAACTGAGCAGGTAAGAGCGCTGGTTTGATCCTACCTACACTGTCACTTAAAAAAAAAAAAATCCCTCTGATTGCATGTAGTAGTATCAATTTTCTTCTGCCTTCCTTTCTCCCAGGCAACAGATGCTTTAACACTGATACATGTGCAATTGTAAAGTGTAGAGTGTTTCTTCTAGGAGCAATAATCAGTCAGGTGTGCATTAGGCAGACTGATGCACAGGGACTACGGCTCAGGGCCCATGTTCAAAGGCTGAACTGTAACCAAAGTAGGGCTATGAATAGATTCAACTGCAGCAGCAATAAAAAGGACCCATCAGATCATAGCTGTCAACGTTTCCCTTTCTTAAAAAGGGAAATTCCCTTATTCCGAATAGGATTCCTCGCAAGAAAAGGGAAAAGTTGACAGCTATGCGTCAGATAATCTCTAGAGTCTCAAAATTAAAATCTTGATCATGTTGAAATGAAGATGCACCTTGACTAGAACTTCCAGCTACATTGTATGGTTGAATCACACCTCTCTGCTGCCAGAGTTTATATTCCAAATAAATTTGTTTGGTACTGCACGCAAACTCACTGTGCCCTGTTTAAGACCAAGATTTTTAATAGTACATCTCTATCCCACAGAATTCAATGAGACTTTACACCCAAGTAAGTGTGTACACAGGATTGTAGCATAAATCAGGTGAAAAAGAGAGCCACTTCCCTCTGTCCCATTCATAGAGTAGGTGGTGGGGAAGGATAGCATATTACCATAATCCCCCCTCCCAATTTTTAGCACTAGGTTTGGGCCATAATTTGGATTTTCCCTTTAGAAATTTAAACAGAGACATCCTGTTAAGTCAGTGTGCAAGTGTATGCAGAACAGAGACCTACATGTGTTTTAGTTTAGCTTTGCTGTGGGTACATGTGTGTTTAAACCCATATTAAATGTTCTGTAGTACATTCACACCCCTTGCTTAATGGGGGATTAAGCTTTGTGTTTAGTCAAAGCTGCTCAACTCTGGTGATCGGCCTGTTTTATACAATTCAGAGCTATATAGGAAGCAGCTGCCTGGGCCATTTGCTCGTCCAAAGCCTAGACTACATTAAACCAAATGGAAATGGAGAAGATACTTGCAAATTACGGGAAAAGTTAGCCTTTAAGGCTGTTAACACTTTTGACCAGATCATTTTGAGCTCAGTGAGACTTGCTTCTGAGTAGACTAAAAGCAAGGTTTTAGGCCGGTACTTTAAAACACTTCGCTTAACAGATGGCTGTAAAAATTCTGATTGATCAGATACCTTTAACTTCTAGCCTAAGCCCTACAAGTATCCTTAATTTACATGTCAAGAGCAGTGTGGTACACTGGTTAGACTAGTGTGGGTCTGAGAACACACTGGTTCAAATCTGCATTCAACCAGGGTGACTTTGGGCCTGTCACTATCTCTCAGCCTATCCTACTTTACAGGGTTTTGGTGAGGATACAAATGGAGAAGAACTATGCACATTAGTTCTTGGGGGACACACACAAAACTAAATACTGTCTTTAGTACTGTTCTTAAGCCCACATCCTCTGAAGTAAAGCCCCACCAACCTTAGATTCCTAATAAACGAGCACAAAGGAGTGCATGCATTATCAGTAGTTTGTAGCATACGTTTTATGATGCAACACAGCACAACATTGTTTTCATGCTTTGTCACAATAGCTATAAACATTACACTACCATATTTGTCTAATGCAGACATAGCAAAGAGCTACAAATTCAATTTCTGGTTTAAGGAACCAGGTGGGAAAGAATAATGCCTAAGAGAACAACTCCCAGCTAGAGTAGACTACATGGACAAATACTTTGACCTGATACAAGGAGCATCCTAGGGTTTAGTGTTAATACGCACTGATAAATCCACTTCTGTTTTTAAAATCTGATGAAGATGAGAATACTGGAAACGCTAAACCATGGTTAAAAGGCTGCTAAAGCAGGGTAACATGTAGCGCTCCTAGAATTTGCTGGATTCCTAACAGCTCCTGCCAGAATCGCCACCAGTGGTAGACCAGCAAAAGCTTACTCACCCCTCTGCTAAACCATGGTTGAGGCTGACAAAGGCAGAACAGGAGAAAGGGAAGTTGCTTTTGTAACGCTGGTTCCTAATTTATAGGCCATAGGTTTGTAGGAAGACAGCATTATGACAGTTCTGAGAAACGGCAGCATTCCACCTAACCCTCATCCTGTGTTTTTCAGCGTGAACATTACTGGGTACTTCAGAGCCAGCATTCAAAGCCAGCAGTCCTTCACCCCTGTCATTACCAATAGGTAGCAACTGGTACCTTAGAAAAGTCATGTGCGTGCTATACCTATCAGGCAGCATGGCTGCTAACCACTAGCTGACAGTATCATTGCTGCCTTGGTCTTGTTCTGCCTCTTGGCGCACTCCTCTCTATATCCATTCGGAAGTAAGCCCTGTTGAGTTCAATGGGGTGTAGGCCCAGATTTGTGGGTATAGAATTGCAGCCTGTCAGTACCTCAAGTGGCAATTGCTTCTCCCTCTGTAGGCCTAGCCTTTATTTTGCAATAGAAAAAAAGATTCATTAGGCTATGCCCTGCCCCCATGTATACGGTTTACTATTTCACAGCTCTCTTCTCTCCCCCCCGTCCTGCCCCGCTGACACAGAGGGGCTGGGCTGTGCGTGATGTGGGATCCTCACACATGCTGTTTGTTATTCTGCCCCTTTTTGAAAGTTTTTCTTTCGTCCTACAAAGAGGGTGGGGGGGGGAGGCCAAACGACTCTTTGAAGCTACTTGACTTTCTATGATTAATTGCAACAAGGAGCCCCGCGCGAGGGAGGGAGACTATTTTTGATTTATTGAAGTTTCTTTGTGAGAACAAATTTATAGCAGAGGGAAGCAGCTTCTGAGAGGAATATCAAATGGTTAAAAGGTTCCAAGCACTCTTTGATGTCACGGCCCCCGTGGAATGCTGGAAAGGATTGAGGGACAAGCACTGTTTATTTATAAAATAAAGATCAGGTACCTGATGCTGGCACAGACCTGGGGCTCGGCTCCTGTTTAAGAACTCAGACAGCAGACAGGCCCGGAGCTGGCCTTTAAATGCCTGCTGAGGTGATGAGAGCCCACGGTGTGGGGAACGCTTCCAGGCATACTCACTCTTTCCACACACCCCTACAGGAAGGCACCTGCTTCTCCCATTGGAAAAGAAAGTGTAGACTGCCTGGCTGTGAATCGGAAACAGCAGCAGGCTAGGACGCAGCCTCAGATGGTGAGGTGTCACTGACTCCAGGCATCCCATCACAAAGAGGGAGGGGGGGGGGAGAGAGAAAAGATTCCAGCCCTTAGCAGCCAGCCTTTGACCATCATGGAGTGCCCAGAAAGAGAGATAGCAAACAACCGCAACTGTGCCGGCAAGGAAGAGGAGAGGTGATGAGAATATCGTCCGAGCAAGCAGAATCACGGCGGGGCAGATTCCATTTCAAAGCCTGTCTTCCACTTTGCTCCAGAGGTCAGGCCACGATCCTCCCTCTCACAGGAATGTGGGCTTTGCCCCATCAGGTTTCTAGAAGTCCAAAAGCTGTAAACATTAAGTGTTTTTAAGTTACTGTGAGCAAAGAGTTCTCCCCAAACTGTTTGGCTGATTTGCCTGAGTTCCAGTTGCCCAGTGAGGATATTGCTAACCAGCCAAACATCCCCCCAAAGGAAGGGGATTAAGATGCCTTTGCCCACATCCTTATCCTGTTAATTTAGGAATCCAAGCTGTGCGTTACATACCAGCTGCGGCAGCACTTTTTCCACGTGCTCTACATCCACCCTGGTCAGGTCCTCCGTTTGAGCCTGCCGTGCGGCTCGTGCGGCTGCCTCTGCAAGAAACACACAAGGCAGGCAAGGTGCAACAAGTAGGTACTGGGAAGGGTAACAGAAATGGCCTTTAGGGAGGAATGAAATCAGTCAAGTAACAAAAAAGTTACTTTGAGGGGCTTTGCTTGGGAACAAATAAGTCTGCAATTCACAGTATTAGTACTGGACTTTCAGATCAGAAAGTGTTAACTTCTCACCACTCAGCACTTTTTCCTTGCCCAAAATTGTTCTCAACGTTCAGGCAAATGATCCCCAAGCAAAGCATGTGCTACCTTCTGAATGTGCACATGTCCACCTAGCTCCACCTGAGGCTCCAAACATTCATGGTTGGGGAGCCTATGGCCCGCCAGATGCCGCTCAACTCCAATTCCCATCAGCCACAGCATAGGCGGTGGCTGCAAATGATGGGATATGTAGTCTTGCAACATCTGGAGAGTCCCAGGTTCCCCACCCCTGCAGCAGATCATGAACTCAAGACTGCTGAGAAAGTCCTAAGCTTTATATATCTGATGGAAGCATCATTAAAAATAAGCTTTCAGCATTTAAGCTGTACCCATTCTGTATCAAGCCTGGAAAATCAAGCTCTAATGCCCAGCTAAAGTATAAGGTTTCATGAAGAATCTACTAGTTTCTGATAGAAAGATCAGGGTCTTTTTTTTCTTCAGGACTTGGTTTCTGTGCTGAACCATGATTTAGCTTGTCCTGCTTTCTTCCTTCTAGTATCTCCTATTGACTTGTACTGCTTTCTGAACGAGCAGTGAGGCTACACCTTAAAAGAATAAAGAGTGTTTATAGTCTTCCGATTTTTGCACTAATTTTTGTCCTTCTATGTCATTCATCTGTGACTGCCATTCTATGGAAAAAAGGCACAGTCCTTTACAACTTACCTCGCACGAACACTTTGAGCATTTCTGCCATGAGCAACAGAGCATCACCACTGACTGGAAAGAGGGGGAAAAGTAACCATGAGAAGTGCTCAGCCCAGTTATCTGCCCACAACCCAGGAATCATGGTTACCTCTGATATTCCAGGGCATGATCTCTCTACAGAAACGTTTGGCAAGATTGCGAGCAGGAATTGGCCTCCTTATTGAGACAGAAGGGAAAGCAATTACCTCGTGTTTTGTCATCTTTGAAGTGGAGCTGGAGCAGTTTGTTCACGGTCTCCTGCATGGAAAGGAAATCAGTCAAGGGGTGTTAATGGAGAAAAAGTGAATCTCCCTGTCTTTCCATTTCAAAGAGATATAAAATAGGTAAAGCAATATCTTTTATGAGATCAACTTCTGCCGGTGTAGGAGTACATCAAAAGAAGATCAGCCAATAAAGTATATTACCTTACCTGTTTTGCATCTCATTCTCTGGGACCAAGAGAGCAACAACTATTGATGCCAATCTTCCATCCCTGGGCAGGGACCACATAACTGGCTCCATCACCCACCATTTCTCTGTTGCTGAGGCCCAAACTTTTTTTATTAATCGGCGATAATTCTCCTCCCCACCAACTGCCTTATTTGTGCTATCTTATTTATTATAGGGGTTTTTAATTCTGCCTTTCTGCTCTGAATACAAGGGTGCCCAAGTTGGCTCTCATCAGGGTAAAAACAATACATAATCAGAACACTAAATCTCAAAAAGCAGCAGAAGCCAAGAAAACCATACTGGAGATGAAAAAAGGAAAAGAGACACTAAAGTTGGGCCAAAAGCTAGCAAGAAGGTCCTAAACCTGAGGCAGAAGACCAAAAAGCAAGGGGGCTACGTGGCTCTTCCTAGACAGACAGTTCTACAACCTGGGTGCTCCAAACAGAACTGCCCTCTTTTCCTGTTCCTATCCATTGTACCTCAGCTGATGGTAGGACATGCATAAGGAGCCTCTTCAACGCAGCTCAGTGGCTGGATAGAATTGCATGAGATTAGAATCATGTTAAACAATTTTTAGTTGACTAGTCAGTAACATCCAAATTCACACATGAATTTCTCAGAATAGGTTGCTCACTTGCACCTTCAAAAAGGAAAACAAACATTCACTGCCAGATGGAAAGGCCCTTTTTAGCATTTGCTCTTGTGTTCTGTTAGAACCAGAATAACCTAAAGAAATAAGGTGTATGCCCTTAGCTTACAACCTTCCCAATAAAAAAATGATGCCCTTCCATTAATTAACTAGGGTTGCATCCAATAAAATCACTGAGCTTAGGGCAAGGACTTCTGCATACACAAAGGTTCTTGTTCTCCACATATAATCCCTCTCCCAACCACCACTGCACCAATCTGCTCTGGAGGTTTGGGGAAGCCCCAGAAAAGATTAATTTTATTTATTTCATGTTTATTCCATCTTTTCCTGTAAGTTAACTTTCAGTTCTTGGTAGAGGTGTTACCACATCAAATCCTGTGAAGTGGGATTTACTAATTTTAGCCCTGGCTTTCTGGACTGGTATATAAAGTAGCACTGCACACTAAGAGAAGAAAGATGTATAAAAATGAGAGTCATGAAAAACTATGCATTACAGTGACTTACAGTTTTAGGAATGAAGAATTGCTCAAGAAAGGGACTGGTATGAATGTAAGTACTAACATAAGCTGCAGTGACTGTCCCCTGAATCACTTTAGATGAGCCAGAAAACTGCATCTTTGTAAAAGCAAATTTAGCAGCTAGGCCACAAGTGAAGAATGTTTGTGGTGTACTGAAGATATGAAAATATTTCAAGGAAAATGCAGTTGTGTCGCATTAACAAAAACAGTATAAGGAAGACACCAGTGGCAACAACATTATACTGGTTCAGTACTTATTAGGCTTTTGTTTGAAAATTCTGTTCAGGATACCAACAAACACTGAACAACAAAATATGACTAAGTGCTTGGAGTACATAGTATGAGAAAGGATGAAGGAACTCTTGAGAAAGAGACTTGAAGAGATATATTAACAATGCCTAAATATCTTAACAAGTTGTCAGACAAAAGGGTGATCTACCAGAGCAGTTAAAGAATAGAGCACCAGCAAAATATATTGACTGCTATTAATTTATCTCCAAGCATCCATTGCTTTTCTGTTTTAAAAAGACACCAAAATCACATCTATATAATACAGTGTAAAAGCTATCAGCAAAAGCTTCCTAATTTTAGGAACAGCTGATTAATGGATCAAGTTATTTGTTCTATGGAATTTGTAGTAGTTTAAGTAACTTATGAAATAAGTTTTTGGTTCTGGAGGCGAATTCAGAATATCTTTTTCAACTCCTGATTAAATCAGTATTACCCAACCTGATTCTCTCTAGCTGTTGCTGACTACAATTCCCATAATCCCTATTGGGTGTTTCCACCAGGGCTGATATGAGTTGGGATCCAAAACATCTGGAGGACAACAGGTTTGGGAAGGGTTAATTAAAATGTCAAACTCTTTCTTCATCCAAATGGAAAATACTAGCTTGATTAATATATTCTAAGAAAGCCCTATCCAACACCCCTAAGGAGGGACTGGCTGTTAAGATAAAATAATAATGACAAATAAGATCTAGGCAGGACTGTGCAGAAATGGCTGTAATCAGGATGCTGGTTGCCAAAGCTGGGTTTTAAAAAGTGCCCTTCCCCCCAGATTCTGTTACAAAGGATTTCTAATGATAATTTCATTTTATAAGCGGTTAATCAGCCGTCTGAGCCTTTACTCCATACCAGAGTCAGGAACATAGGGGCATGCCTTAAAGCAAGTCAGACCATTGCTTTGTCTAGCTCAATATTGTCTATGCCAGGTATGAAGAACCTTTGACGCTCCAGATGCTGCCGTACTACAATTCCCATCAGCTCCAAGAAACATGACCAATGGCCAGGGATCATGGGAGTTGCAGTTCAGCAGCGTGTGGAGGCCAAAGCTTCCCCACATCTGGTTGACATTGATGGGAAGTGGCTCCCCAGGATTTCAGACAAAGGTCTTTTCCGACCCTAGCTGGAAATGCTGGGAACTGAACTAGGGATGCTTTGCCACTGACTACAATCTTTCCTCTAAATCTTTTGAAATCAAAGGGTTTGAGCGTGCCTAACTCAGCATAACATCTAGATTAGTATATAAGGAATCCTTTGCACAAGAAGGAAAGGCTTACGGGTTTTATCAAGTGGGCCTGCTAGAAAATAAAATACAAAATTAACTAGGCTGTAGCGCTACCTGCTGCATATATCTGGAAGTGCTCTGGAGAGTTTCACCAGTTTAGCATATTCCATTAAGAGGGTCAGTAGGAAAGGGACTGAAAGTCTGCCAATATCATAATGCCATTCTACAAAGCTATGGCACATGGAATGCTAGCTACAATCCTGGTTGCCTTGTGTGATCAAAGGACTGAATCAACTACCTTATGAGGAAAAGTTGCATTTGGGGCTTCTAAGTTTTGAAAGAGTGAGTATTTGGGGGGAGGGCATGACAAAGGGGCATACAATGATGCGACGTGGAGAAAATGAACGGAGAGAAGCTTTTCTCCCTCCCTCCTATTAATTGAATTCATGAGTCATCCAGTGAAACTGAATGTTGAAAGATTCAGGACAGGCAAAAGGGAGTTCTTCACACAGCACATATGGAATTTGCTCCCACAAAATGTAGTGATGTCTACCAACGTGGATGGATTTAGAAGAAGAGTAGTTTGGATTTGATATCCCACTTTATCACTACCCGAAGGAGTCTCAAAGCAGCTAACATTCTCCTTTCCCTTCCTCCCCCACAACAAACACTCTGTGAGGTGAGTGGAGCTGAGAGACTTCAGAGAAGTGTGACTGGCCCAAGGTCACCCAGCAGCTGCATGTGGAGGAGCGGAGACGCGAACCCGGTTCACCAGATTACAAGACTACCGCTCTTAACCACTACACCACACTGGCTCTCACGGGGGATATCATGCCTACCAGCCATGACTAAATTCACTGTCAAAGGCTATAAGTGTTTGAACAGCATTTACTGGGAATCAAAAGCTGGGAGAGTGCTGTTGCACTCAAGTCTTGCTTGTGGGCTTCCCATCAGCATTTGGCTGGCCACTTTGAACAGGGTTCTAGATTATATGTGGTCTGATCTAACAGGACTCTTCTTATGCTCTTACCATGAAAGTGTGAAAGTGCATTTAAAACATTTTTACCATATTCTTTGGCCAAAAAGTCCCCCAGGGCAGCTTACAAGGATCAGTCTTATTACAGGAAGAATGGAGAGACATCAGCTCTGATCTCCCAAAAGTTATGGTTTGGTTGTAGTACACCTGCTTTGCAATCAGAAGGTCCCAAGTTCAGAAGCCTGTCTGGGAGCATTTTAACACTTCCTATTCCTTTCCTTTCCCGTCTTCTGAAATTTAAGTTTGCCCATGTTTGACTTCATGGGCAGCTTTCCACATTCTTGTATGTTTAATTTGACAGGGCTGTGGTCCCTTTTCCCAATCAGTTCAACATCATTTACATCTTGTAACAGATCCTGGGCTACCACTCAGGTTTCTAGCTACAATCCTAACTACTACTACTATGGCCTGGAGGGGCTGAACAAAGTGGCAGGACCAACACTGCATCCACAGCTCTGCCACCATCACCAGGGGGGGATGCTGGAGCAAGGAAGTAAGTGTATCACAGCAGCAGCCTGCAGCTGGTGCAGCAATCAGGCCTGATGCCATAACACAGCATCACTGGGACAAGCTTGGGATCAAACAGCACATCTGACAGGGTGAAGGGGAGCTCCATACTTGTGGCATGACGCCGGTATCTCCCTGCAGGCAGCAGGGCTGGGCAGAGAGACACCTCTGCCCAATTCAACTCCCTCTCCAGCCTGTTATGAAGGGGATTTAGATTGTTCTGTAATTCCAGGGTCATTCCCATTTATTTGCTTTCTTCCCCAACAGTTTCATGGCGCAGTCATTTAGATATGTTTTGCTTTGTCACCGCCTGAACGTGAGTTCACCTAAGCAACTTGAAGGCAGCTGAAGTTACCCATTATTACAACATCCATTATTACAATTATTTTCACACTCCCAGCCCTCAGATTTCTATAGCAAATGAAGGCCATTACAAAATGACCTTCAGAAAGACATAGTATGGTGGGTAGGTAGCCCTGGCTAACTTACAAATCTGGACGCCAGGGGCAAAAAAAATCCCTCAAGCAAGGAGGGGGCGGCCAATGGATAGGGCTTAAATATTACCAAGTCATGTCTCTCCCCAACACCACTTTATAGTGGAACCTCCTTGGTCCTTCCCCAACCCCATTCCACATCCAACGCCTACCCTTTAAGGAAACCACCCCAGCTTCTGAGCACCCATCATCTGATTCTCCACAAGAAGATTAAGCCCAACTCTTGCAGTCCTGAATTGGCCAAGCTGCTCTATCTATCCACTATTCTTTAGTGCCCCCAAAACTAAATAAGACCCTTCCTCTAAACCTGTTTCCCAAACTTGGGTCTCCAGCTGCTGTTGGGTTTTTTTGACTACAACTCCCATCATCCCTAGCTAGCAAGTCAGGGATGGTGGGAATTGTAGTCCAAAAGCAGATGGAGACCCAAGTTTGGGAAACGCTGGGAGTCTAAGCCAAGAGCCCTCCCAAGACACAGGTCTTCCCTGAGGGAACCTCTTTAGCCTTCACAGCAGGATTTGCAGAACTTGACAAGCCACTGAAACAACTTACACAGAAACCTTCCCAAGTTCCTGCCATAACATTTTAGCGCGTGTCTGTAAACTCTGAACTCTCAGGGCTCCCGTTCACACACACCCTTTAACCGCCACCCGTCACTTTCCAAGGTGAATTCCATCCCCTGCTCCCCCCGCCCCCGTCCTGACCTTTTTGAAGCCTTTCGCGCCTTCTTCCCTCTTCTCCATTTCAAAGAGGACCCGCCCTCTTGACTCTCCTCCGCAATCACTGGCCAGAGGAGGCGCCGGGAGTCCCGAGGGCTTAAGGCATCGCGCAATGCATGCTGGAACATGTAGTCGGTCTGAAGTCGGCTCCCCTCGCGATTTCCTCCCACTTCCGGTGGCAGAAGAGGCCTCTTTGGCCGAGCATTGTGGGAGTTGTAGTTGACTCCCCCCCCCCGTCTCCTGCGTTGTGCTCTCTTGACTCAGTAAGTAATCTAAGGTAGAGACCTGAACGGGAAGCCTTGTTTTGCATAGGCGGTGGAGCCCGGCATGGGGACCTGGGGGTAGGCCAGGATCTGAAGACAAAGCGAGATAAGAGGAAGATAATAGGCGGTGTAAGAGCCGCAGCTCGAGTAAGTTCAGACAGGAAGGGTGGTTTTCTTGCTCATTTGGTAGTGGAAATGGTATTTTTGCCCTCATTGCCACGTGCGCCTGCTCCTGTGCTTCACTGCCATAGCTGATTCTGCTCACATCTCTACTGCTCGTAGTAACCATGTTCAGAATAAATTAGTAGCTAGTAGGATAGATTGCACATGCATTTTCCACCATCCCTACAGGATCATAATTCTAAAGCCTTTACTTGGAATTAAATTTATATCAGTAGGAATTACTCCTAAAAAATAATTACATCCCATTAAGTTCAGTAGGACTTCCTCTCTTGTACATTTGTGCAATCAAAGACTGCGACTTAGTCACACTGAATGTGGTGGGATTTATGAAGTAAACATTTATAGGACTGGATTGCACAGTTGCAGATCCTGAGCTTGCTTAGCTCCCTGAAAGTACAGTGGTACCTCGGGTTACAGACGCTTCAGGTCACAGACTCCGCTAACCCAGAAATAGTACCTCAGGTTAAGAACTTTGCTTCAATATGAGAACAGAAATTGTGCTCTGGTGGCAGCGGGAGGCCCCATTAGCTAAAGTGGTGCTTCAGGTTAAGAACAGTTTCAGGTTAAGAACGGACCTCCAGAACGAATTAAGTTCTTAACCTGAGGTACCACTGTAGTTCTGTATCCAAAAGGTTTAGGGCTGGGCTGTTAGCCTGCCTTCCTAAGAGAACTTAACTCATTGAAAATCTGATTGAATTTAATGCATCGTACCTCTGAGTATACTTGGCTAGGCCCAAGCTTTAAGTCAGCATACTAGGCACTGGAGCTACTGACACTGAAATAGTGCTAAAATGCTTCTATACAACTATTGTCACCATCTCTTAATAACTTTGTGCCAACTGTATGATGGGCACTAGAAAATACACAAATAAAGTTGTTTTGTTTCTCAGGGTAAATTTAGTCAGAACCTCCCTTGGCATGGACACAGCTGAAAGGCTGAGAAACAAATAGTGGGTACAGAGCAAGGAAATGTGATGGCAAACACTTTATCTAAATTCTACTAGGGCAGGCAAGGTCTAGCTTTCCCTATGGGCAACTTTCCCAGCCAGTGTTGGCTGGGACCAGAGGCAAATGCAGACGGAGCAATGAATATAAATGCTATTTTGTACAGTAGGCTATTTTCTACACACACACACACACACACATATACCCCTATTGTTCTCCATCCAGACTAGTAGGAATCATTATCAGAATTCAATGACATATTCCAACCAGGCAAAAACACTCAAAGGGAATGTGAAGCAAGGCCTTTAGTTTGGTGAGGAGCACTACAGTTCCCAGGATGGTTGGGGGGTGGGAGTTATGTGCTTTTAGTCTATAGTGTGGATCTGACTGGTTGATACACTTTGCCACCTCTTCCCACAATTCAGCAACTATTCAACATCCCCAGTGCTTGTCTTCCTAACGGCTTCCCTGTCTCCATGCTTTCAGTAGAGAGCAGCAATTCTTCCTTTAGTAAAACTTTCAAATAG
Organism: Podarcis erhardii; assembly: GCF_964252035.2. NCBI lineage: Eukaryota > Metazoa > Chordata > Lepidosauria > Squamata > Lacertidae > Podarcis > Podarcis erhardii. The sequence goes on from NC_138498.1 coordinate 32,606,905, forward strand.
TGTCTGATGTATGCAGAATCTGCTCCTGATTCAGCCTTTTAAATTTTAAATCCACACTGATCAGAACTTTCACTTCTCTTTTTCCTCTATCCTACTCTTCTGTTCATTTGATTTTCTCTTCTTTTTTGTCTACTGAGGCATGAATGGGTATGAAAGTGTGGCTGAATGTATACAATTAGAATATTCACAACACGTTTTTTAAAACTGCAACACAGTGTTGGAGGGAAAGTGTAGGGAGAGATTGGGCGAGGCAAGGTAAGAATACATATATGAAACCGTTTCAACCAATTTCTTATTGCTTTACATATTTTTCTTACAATTTTTCTTACAATTAAGACAGTGGGTGGCGCTGTGGGTTAAACCACAGAGCCTAGGGCTTGCCGATCGGAAGGTCGGTGGTTCAAATCCCCGCGACGGGGTGAGCTCCTGTTGCTCAGTCCCTGCTCCTGTCAACCTAGCAGTTCGAAAGCACGAAGTGCAAGTAGATAAATAGGTACCACTCCGGCAGGAAGGTAAACAGCGTTTCTGCACGCTGCTCTGGTTTGCCAGAAGCGGCTTAGTCATGCTGGCCACACGACCCGGAAGCTGTACGCCGGCTCCCTCAGCCAGTAAAACGAGATGAGCGCCACAACCCCAGAGTCGGCCACGACTAGACCTAATGGTCAGGGGTCCCTTTACCTTTAAACTTTTAAAAAGCCAAGTGAGTCTAGTTTTGTTCAGGGGAAGTTTGCAGATTTCAAAGCCAATGTAATTTGACGTTTCACACAGTGACTTGTAGACACAAGAATTAACTGCCTCTATTGAAAAGAACTGTGCTTGGCAGTGTGAGGTGATACATAATGCTTGAAATGTGATAGTGGTTACTTTTGCTGCAGTCACTGAGTGGTTAACATGTATGTGTGAACTCATCCTGAGACTGAACTGTTACTGTGAACTAATTTACAAGTAAGTGGATTGTTCTCACATAAACATAAAGTGTCTAATTCTCATCCCTGATGGCACACTGTAGTGTCATATTGTACCCTACATCTCTATAACAGTTTCTTACAGAAAACATGTGTGATTCCAAGGCAAACCTCCAGGGATGCAGACAACAACTTGGCATCTTTGTGTGAAAGGCTGGCTTCATCCTTCCCAGTTAAATTAATGCATTGATTTGATAACACACACACATACAAAAATAAACAAGTTTTCCCGAAGTCCTGTATTCTGCAGAATATGCACCTCAGATTTCAGCATCTTACATTTCCACAGAATATGAGAGACTAGCCAGACTTGCATTTTGATTCTGGTTAATCTCTCACGTTCAGGAATCTTGTAGAACAGCCACACTAGATATTTATTTTTAAAGGGTTCTCTTACACCACACGAAGACCACAGGTGCCTCTTATTTTAGAGAATGGCTGTCCCATAAAACAGGCACTGAAGGTCTCTCGAGACCTTTTAAACATGCTTGATCTGCCAACTCTAGTTCTTGTTAAGTTGCCTTCATTACTTCAGAAACTTAACATAAAACACTTTATCAGATTCTAATTTGATTTCATATATATCATTATATGTGTGTTTACCCTGTGTGTTTAAAACAAGAACTCCTTAGCAGAAGGAATGTCCGTAAGAAAGTCAAATATTACTTCTAAACTACAACTCCCAGCATGCCTTACTTCCTAAATAATAGGATTTGGCAGAGGAAGAATTTAACTACATTACCCATCATGCTCCATTTCCCTTGGTTACATAGGCTGACGCTGGCAGTTGAAGGGTGAGGCTGTATTTCTAGCAACCCTCAGTGAGTGTTTGGAAACCTGACTGCTTTGTCTCGGGGTAAAGTTGGCTAGGCTGGTGCCATTCCTAGTGCCCTTATGTGGGGTTTTCTTAAAATCTTAAAAGCATGATTACCTGAGAGAAAGCACTCAGCAGCATGTATCAGGGTGGTAATATCTGACTGTTGCTGTCCCCCAGGCTACCCTCGGCTGCCATTTCATACCGGGACCCCTCCTAATTCCTCATCTACGTGGAGGGGCATGAGTGACACTGATGCCTGCCACAGAGATGGATGACTTCCGACGGTCCTACGTTAGGCTGTGCAAGGAGAGCGGTGCTGAACCCCAGGAAAGTATCCTGCAGCACTTGGAGGAAGCCTCGGGGAAAAGCCGCTTGGATTTAGCTACACACACCCTTTCTGTGGAAACCTGCGGGGTCCTGGGCAAGCTGTTGCAGGATGAACTCCAGTTCACCGAGATCACGCTGAGCAATTGTATGCTGAGTGAAGAAGGTGGGGCTCTGTTTGTTCATAAGGCAATTCTTGATTTCTGTCCTTTCCTGAGAATAGACCGTAAAAGTCAAAGTCCGTGGCCTCTTTTCCTCATGGCCTCTCACCCATCCTTCAGTTGCTGATGTGGCTTTGTCACCCATATGTTTTCGTTGCGTTGTACAAGTGGGAATTTCTGCTCCTCGTAAAAGGGGTTTCCAGTATCACTTGGGAAGGAATAAAACAAAAGATTGCAAGTTGCCATGGGAGGCCCAGGAATTTAAGGGCTTGGAATACCTGCTGGTGGCAATTGCCATAAGGGGATTTGGTCACTATTCAGAACCATGATGCCTCTATGAGGGGTGTATTTGAAATCCTATCAAGAGCCAAACAATGATGTGTGAAGTGATGTAAAATTGATTTTTTGCAGAAAGTGGATTTTCCTCAGTGCCACAGTAGGGGAGGAAAGGGTTAACACACACCCCCACACGCCTGCTAATTACCAGCCACCCAGGCTGGGGCGTTTTTTCCCCCCCATAATGTGAAGACTGCATTTAACAGACTAAACCCCAGAAAATATTACACTGACACAGAATTTTCCCAGTTCCCAAATAACATGTTGTTAAGAGAGCTTCTTACACAGGGCCAGGCATACACTGCAATTTCTGTGATTGCACTATGCAATAATTGGCAGTGGGGGCAGAATGCAGCATCCTGAGAATACAGGCTTATTTCTAACCCTAAAGCATGGGTGGAAAGCTTGTTGCCCTCCAGATGCACTTGTTGCACTCCCTGATCACTGGTCATGTGGGCTGGCGATGATGAAAGTCGTAGTCCAAAACATTCAGAAGGCACAGGCTTGAGGGAGACGGCCTTAAAGTATTCAGGTAAAATAACAGGAGCTGTAGGGCAATTAGAGAAGGCCAATTGCCTCTCTAGAATTGCCCCATTTTTCTTTTTTTGAGAGAAGGTGTGCCTTTTGGGACTGCCTTCTACAATATGGATGAGAAACATCCAGGGGTCAAATGCAGCACTTTATCTGCCCCTCAAGGCTTCTCCCCCCTCCCCCAGACACCTCTCCCCTGCAGACCTCCAAGTGTGGGTCCATTTAGTGTAGGCATTCCATTAAGTACTTGAGCCTAGAGCCAGTAGCAAAGCTTTGGATTGGGCCTGATAGCTCACAACATGCATAAGATGATGCTATAAATGAGTTATGCCTCCCCTTTTTCCAGGCTAGAGTAATGGGTAACACATAATCCCAGAGGAAGACCTTTTGGCACCCATTAGAGCAGGGATAGCCAACATAGTGTGTTCTAGATATTTTGGACTACAACTCATCCATCGTCCGTGATCGTTGGCCATACTGGCTGAGGCTGATGGAAATTGTCCACAGCATATATAGGACATCTGTTTGGCCACTCCTGTGTTAGAATCACAGCAAGAAGTTGCTAACTACAGAGCTTGCCTGACTGAAACAAATACCTGCTGACTCTTGCTGCTCATACCCAGGGGTTGAGAGGCCAGACCTGCAGTACAAAAAAAATTAACTGCTTTTTCCTTTTTCCCTTACAGGGGCTAAGCTACTACTTCATGGACTTTGTTCCAACACTGTTGTGAAATCCTTGGATCTGAAGGTGAGTCAGTTCCACTTCCAAGTAGTGGGGTCCAGAAATGACTACAATGCAACTTTGGAATTTTGGGAATCCCAGCTATTTTTAAAGGCTGAATTCCTCTTCTTCAGGGTTGCAGAGGTACAGTTTTAAATGTAAAGGCAGGAATTCAGAATTGTAAGTCCCAGTTAATTGCTTTAAACTCTTACAGGTTCTGTGCATATGGTTTTGCATCCCAGTCCTAAATACATGTGGAACAAAGCACCAATAAGAAATAACTAGCTCCTCATTACCCTCCCCCACAAGCCAAGAGAGACAGATATTTTGCTTAAGTTGCAGCATATGATTAGCCCATACCTCAAACGTAAATAGCGTGTGTCCATGTTGCTAGGACAGACTTTTTTTTTGCAGTTTAAACGCCATGGCTTTCTCCCCAAAGGAATCTTGGAGTCTATTTATGTACTTACTAAATTTCACCCTGCTTTTCATTTCAAATAACACAAAGTAATGTACAACAGCAGAATCATAAAAATAATAGTTGATAATGAAAATAAAAACACAACACTGAATGTGAACTGTAGTCCACATTCACAAGAGCTAGTCACAACATCTTTACAAGTTTCTGACTCCCAAGAGTCCTTGGGCAAAGCCACGGTACAAAAAGTTATTTTAAAGCAGTGTTGTTTGTAGTGTAGATGTTCTTGTACCTGACGACGAGGCAAAACAAGCAGCTGAATCCCATTTAATGGGGCCCATGAGTGGGAGAGGACCGTTGTGCTCCTGGCTTGCTTAAGGGCTTCCCACAAGCATCTGAGAGCAGGATAACAGACTAAGTGGGCCTTTGGTCTGATCCTGCCGTGCTCATATGTTATCCTGTTAACTGCTGGGGCTTGGTTTGTTTCAGGGAAACAACCTACGATCTGTGGGGGCAGAGGCTCTGGGGAAACTGCTCAGGCAGAACAAGACAATCCAGAGGTGAGCAGCTACAGGGATTTTGGGGTACATCTGCTCCTTTTGGACCTTTTTGGGGGTGCACTGTGTGCATGTGTGCATCAAGTTATTTGAAATCTGACTGGGAGCAGCTTCTCCTGTTGTTGCTCAGCGAAACTGGAAAGACTGAGTGGGTTCTTTCTTGTCTCTACAAAATTATTGATTGTCACACAATATTACCTCATAAAATTGGTACTGAGTGCGAGGAAAATTAAAGGCTCCTTGCTTGGTGTATAGCCCTGTCTTAGCTGTGCCGTAACGTCTCTTGCCGAACGTGGTCTCTTTGCCTTTCTTTTTGACTCTTCCCCGCTCCCAACTCCAGTCTCACTTTGGAATGGAACAACGTGGGTGTGTGGGAAGAAAGCTTTGCCATTTTCTGCGAGGGCCTTGGCGCCAATGGTCACATCCAGTACCTGGATCTGCGCAATAACCAGATCAACCACCAGGGGGCAGGAGAGCTGTCCATGGCGCTGAAAGCCAATTCCAGTCTTCGGGAACTTGGTAAGACTGATCTCTCAGACTTACTTCTCTAGGCCACGCTTTCAGAATAAAAATGTACTCATGCCACACCAAATCGATCAGCAATACATTGGAAAACACAGCTAGGATTCTCCTTAGTATTACTTGATGCTCTTGCTCTCATTTTAAAAAGATACCTATCCATATTCTAGAAATAAAAAATATATTATTTTGACACTGTATTATACCACACTGAAATGTTTAAATGTTCCTTTGATGGTCCTTGAATCTTCCCTGCCCAGCTACATCAGTGGGGGGTGCCACACCCTTTGAGAACCACTGCTCTAAGCAGTGAAGCATCTTCCCCTTCGTGTCAGCCCTGTTCCTTTTTCAGAGAAGCGATGACTGCTCTTCTGGCTTGAGCCTTGGACTCTGCCTACTTCTGAAGGTATCTGCAGGGCATTGCATGGATGTGTCCAACCCCTGTCTGCACAGTGACCCACTTTCACCCTGGGATCGTTTGACTTCTGCACTGCAGCCACCAGATGCTACTAAGCAGCACCCGCAGAATTGCAGGAGGTGCTGAGGCAGTTGGGCATCTCACTTTGCAGATTTTGATACACTGTTCATAAAGATATAAATTTGCCCACTCTCAACCAACCAAGCCAGGGCAAGTGAAGCTTAGAACTGTACAGGTGCAGACACGGCCTTAGTGGCCTGTTCTGTTCCTTTTGTCATGAGGCCTTCAGCTGTTGAGCTTTATTGGCTGCCTGGCTGGCACCTGAAGCAACGCATGGCAAAATACTTAAAACTCTATACACACACACACGCAAACGCAAAGTCTCGCTAGCCTGCAAAGTATCCTTACATAAGCATTTTCAAGTTGAGCCCTGTGCATAATTTGGTGCACACGTAAACCCATAGTAATTAATGGGCTTAAGCACCTCTAATTATGCATAGAATTATACTGCTCGTTTCACACACGTATAATAAAGTATGGATCTGTTCCTTTGCTAAACTTTGCAGCAGTTCAGCAAGCATTTATCTCCCTAGTGCAAAAAAAAAGGACATGAAGGGGAATGCTACCAGAAATTAGCCTCCCAGCCCTTTTCACTGGACCCTCGATGAATTGCAGTTATAGGTAACATCCCCCCCCCCAAGTGGCCTAGTTTCAGCTGCTGGTGTGTGAAAACTTGGGAAAGCGAGAGCTTGTGTTTAACTGGTGGTCATGTGTGGTGCTTTTCTTCTTACTTAGATCTGCGCTGGAATAACATTGGGCTCCTGGGGGGCCGTGCACTCCTGAATTGCCTGCATAGCAACCGGGCACTACGACAACTGGAATTGGCCGGGAACAATGTGCCCAGTGACATCCTGAAGGCTGTGGGTGAGCAGCTGTGCCAACCCTTTACGTGCTTAGAGTTCTACATTCAGCTGTTGCAGCGGGTTGCCCTGTACCCAACGGTCCTGTACAAGAGGTCAACATCCAGCCTGAGACCAAAGAAGACTTTCAGACAAGCTCACAGTTCTTTGAAGTTGACAGTACATCCTGGGCTGGGAGGGAGGGCAGCACATTTGCTGGGTTTTTTAAGTTTATATTATGGGCGTCTCAGAGGTAACTGGTAGGCCCCTGTTGAAAACAGAGTGTTTGGTTTACTCCAGCAGTGCTCTTTGTATGTTACACTCCCCATTTTGATGCCAGATGCACAGGGAACATACTAACAACAATTGTTGGATTTCACATTTGTGACTCTGGGACAGAACTAACCTTATTGGTCATAGGAAGCTGTACGCCGGCTCCCTCAGCCAATAAAGCGAGATGAGCGCCGCAACCCCAGAGTCATCCACAACTGGACCTAATGGTCAGGGGTCCCTTTACCTTTACCTATATGGTTGATTGATTGATTGATTGATTGATTGCATTTATATCCCCTTCCCTTTTCTCCCAAGGAGCTCAAGGTGGCAACAGCCTTGTAAGGTAGATTAGGTTGAGAGTTAGTGACTGGCCCAAGGTCACCCATTGAGTTTCATGACTGAGTAGAGACTAGAACCCCAGACTCCCAGGTCTGGGTCCAACATTCTATTGACTACACATCACTGGCTGCTCACCCTGAGCAGAATATTTGGTGAAAAGGTTCATTTATGCACTTTCTCTCTCTCCCTCTGGCCCAGATCAAGCCATGGAACACAACCAAGAACGTCAAAACATCCTCTGCAAGAGTCGGAGCATGACCCAAGTGCTCAGCAAAGAGGTGATAAGCTTGAAGGAGAAGAACTCTAGACAGGTTTGTTAGCTTTGCTTGATAGTTTTTTGGGGGTATGTACTACGGAGCTGTCCTGTCTTCTTCATCCATGGATTCAATCAGGTTCTCTGAGTGGAAGGGTTAATTTGTAATGGTGCTTGATCTTGAGGGCATTGCATTTCTAACCTCACTTGGTGATTCCTCCCAAGTTGCCAGAGGAAGTCGTTCTGATCTACAGAACCCTCTCAACTTCAGATGGCAAACTACTTTGAACATACTAGAAATTGAAGAAAGCCTCGACCAGTTTGTCTGGTCTGGTCTAGGGAGGATTGTTACTGTAAAATCATCTTTCTGGATCCCTGTGGCCTGGTAGAATTGCTGAAGCCAAGAGAAATGGGTAGTGCTCTGTGTAACTCTCAGCCTCCCAGAAATATCATCTGCACTAGTCCAGCGAAGAAAACTGAATTCCTTAAACTCCCTGAAAGTAATCCATTTGATTGAATGAATCCTTGGTCTCCCTATATATACCTGACAAGACACCTGTGGATCTAACCTGTTGCTCTTCAGCATCTTGGTGTTTACCTTCAGCTCTTGTGACTACAGTGATAACGTTCCCACAACAAAGAAAGACTTGCGGTCTTGTGAATAGAGCTTGAGGCTAGGACTGGGGAAACTCAGGTTCAAGCCATAAAGCTAATTGGATGAGTTTAGGCCATGCTACCTCTCAACTTAACCTGCTCCAGAGGATTGTTGTGTAGTTAGAATGCAGGGAGGAGGCATTGTGCATTTCCCAAAGCTTATTAGTAGAAGGTTGGGATTAAAGATCTATAGACATATTAACTGGAGGGCTGGGAAGAAAAGCTGTGGCCTGAGGCTAGAAAAGTTCGACTCTCCCAGTACACTTGAGAACATTGGCCTGCTTGCTGCTTGAATTTAAAACTCAGGTTACTGATTTTATACATATGTGATTTCCAGTACCTGGATATGATGGACACCATTGACAAGCAGCGAGAGGTGATGAACCACAGCAGTAGGTGAGTGGATTGTGAGCTGCAGATTTTTTACCTCCTCAGCTGAGTCCAGACCTTGGTTCCTCAGTGTTGTTTTCAGGTGCTACTAAGGCATTACGGCACTTAGAAATGGTAGCATGGAACAGGGAGCATCTCAGAAAGAGGATACTTCCACTGTGGAAGTTTAGGGATATTGCTATTTTACTTCGCTTCACTTTGTATGGTACAACCATGACATCTGTGCTGACCCTAATAGGTCTTCTGGACTAGCAGTCAGAATACTGTTATTTATTTATTTTAAAGGGTGTGTGTTTTTTTTTGCACCCGGCTTTCCTCATATAGTCAAAGGCAGCTTACAAAAATATCAAAACAGGTTATTCAAAGTGCTGAACCCTTGTAAAGCATTACCTGTCACATAGGAACTATCTACAAAGTATGCTGTTGGTTTTTTTTTAAAAAAATGATTTCTAAGAACCTTCCTTCGGCTTGTTGCTGTTTGTCCCATTTTAACCAGTACTTTTGTCACAACTTGGCTGCTCCCTTCCCTGCTCTTGCTACAAAGTTTATTTTACAGATAGTCCCATACCTGGATATTGCCTCTCTCCTCCATGCAGGGTATCAGCGACACGAATTGGGCAGTTGCAAGAGGCCCTGACGGAGCGACATTCCGTGTTGAACTCGCTACAAGCAAAGTAAGGAGCAGCAACTCTTTGGGGACCCGCTGGGCAAGGGGGTTGGAAAAAGCAGGATTTCATTTCCACCCAGATATCTGGCTCAAGCGGAATCTCATTCTAAAGTTACATCCACACCATCCAATTAAAGCCCACTTTAATAGTCATGGCTTCCTCCAAAGAATCATGGGAACTGTAGTTTGGGTTGCTGGGGGCTGTTAGGCAACTCCTCACAGAGCTACCGTTCCCAGTGCCCTTAACCAGTTCCCAGGATTCTTCGGGGGAAGCCATGACTGTTAAAATGGTCTAAGAGAGTTTTAAATGGATGGTGTGACCCATCTAATATACCATCTTGTTCTCGCTACTGGGACTCCCTACTGGATCACAATTTGATCTAGACCAAGTCACACCAACCACACTACCACTATGCAGAAATACAGCTAAAAATTAAGAGGTGGGTCCCCAAATGCATGTCTTGGCAGAAGGTGGTCCCAAGTCTCAAAAGGTGGAAGATTACTGTCGTCGTGTGCGCCTGGAGAAATACATTGGACTTGACCTGTGTTGCATGAATGCTGAAATGGTTTTCCAGCATCCAAAATGGATATGCTGTCTCTTTATTTAGTTATCACAATTATTTACATTCCACCAAGGTGGCTTACAGGTAATATTTCAATTAGGTTAGTATTTTTATTGTATTTCTAAAATATCTATCAAAAACACATCCTGATCCTTCACACACAACGTTCACCTTGGGGTGGTGAGGAGATAGTCAAGCAAGAACAGGCCCTGTTTATCATAGAATCATAAAATGATAGAGTTGATGTTGATCTAAGTACATATTTCTCAGAGGCATGGAGAGAATGTGGCCTTCCAGTTGATGTTGGGCACAAACTCCCATCAGCCTCAGCTAGCCTGGCCAGTGGTGAGGGATGATGGGAGTTGTAGTCCAACAAATATTGGGAGGGCACCAAATTCCTCGTCCCTGAAAACCCTGTGAAAGTTTGTTATACTGGGTTAACTCCCCTTGAGAATGTTTCCTCTACTCTGTGCGTGAGGTTTTGTGGCTGTAAAGGTCTTCAGGTTGAAAGTGATTATGCAGGACAATTTGGCTCCTCTACCCTCTGATTCTGGCCACAAGCACACGGGTGTTTGCTTTGCTGCATGTCCCTAATCTCACGTGACACTTCCTGCCTTGCAGACTCCAAATGACGGAGGCCGCTTTGGCTTTGTCCGAGCAGAAGGTGTGCAACCTGGGAGAGCTGCTGAGTACGGCAAAGCAGGAGCAGGCGAGGCTGGTTGAGAGCCAGGCCAAAGAGTTGCAGCAACACAAAATGGTAGGCCGGGATGATCTGGGCAGACTGGGGCCATCTGTGGCTGAGAAAGTGGCAGGTGGCCAGTGTGGTGTAGTGGTTAAGAGCGGTAGTCTCATAATCTGGTGAACCGGGTTCGCTTCCCTGATCCTCCACATGCAGCTGTTGGGTGACCATGGGCTAGTCACACTTCTCTGAAGTCTCTCAGCCCCACTCACCTCACAGAGTGTTTGTTGTGGGGGAGGAAGGGAAAGGAGATTGTTAGCTGTTTTGAGACTCCTTAGGGTAGTGAGAAAGCAGGATATCAAATCCAAACTCTTCTTCTTCTTCAGCATGGAAGAAGTGGGAAAGGTGCCCAGAGCTGATGTGGTGGTATGGGAAGCAGTGCTACATAGGGGGTATGTGAGGAGGATGGAAGAAAAGTAGGGGAAGAAGAACTGATAGTTGCCACTGCCTGCCTTTGTAGGCATCTGCTAATCGAGAGGCAACACTTCAGCGAGAACTTTCAGCAGCCCATGAGAAAAACCTCCTGCTCAAGAATCAGGTAAGAGAATGGCTTGAGTATCTGCAATGGGTAGCTTACCTGAGTCACACACACAGACACACACCCCAGGAACTCCTGACAGCCCATCTTCTCCTTTTCCTGCCACCAGGCTCCTGCCTCTCCCCCTTGTCCCAGCAGTCCAGGGTGCAGAGACTGGGCTTGCCTGGGTATCATGAGAGTGGCTTCCTTCTAGGTGAGCGACCTGGAAAGAAGGTGCAAAGCACAGCAGGAGCAGCTCTTCCAGGTGAAGGAGGACCTGACCCACACAACTGCAGAAATGAAGCTGCGGGTTGTACAGGCTGAAGGTGAGCAGGATTTGGGGAGTCTGGAGCTGTTGAATGTAAGATGCAGTCTGGATTCCACAGAAGAGGTGAATCGGTGAAGGATCAAGCAGCTGGCACCTCATTGTAGTTCTCCCTGCTTATCCTCAGAGCGTTTGGACATGGAGAAGAAGAGGTTCAAGCAGGTCCTGGAAGATGCACAGTCCCTTCGGCTGAAGGAGGTGAGGTTGAGGGCGGCCAAGTCCCTCAGCAGCGTCCCTGGGGAGAGGGGGCGGGCATGATAAGAAGACAAACACAGATCCCTTCTCAAGGAGGCAGAGCTGACTCAAGCTAACTTTCTGTCTCGGGTGAAAATTTAATTCCTTCATTTAGCATCTTGCTGCATAGGATGTAGGGTCGCAGAGTTTTTCCTACAGGAGGTTTCAGTCCCTTTCCCATTTCACATGACTGAATGAAGAGAAAAGGAAGGGGGTGCCCCCAGGGCGAAGTGGGGGATGGAAAGGCCTTTTGTTCTCTTTGGGGGGGGGGAATTCCCCGATTGCAATCTCCATTTCCCTCTTCTCCATACAAAGGACTGGATGCTTTCACAATGGTTCCCACATTTCAGATCTTACTTCCCAAGAGTCTGGGGCAGGGGAAATACATTTCCCCTTGAGGGATCTCCCAATTAGCCTGTATGGCTTGCTGCGTTAGACGGACTCTAAGCAGAAGCTCCATAGTCTGAATCAGTCCTCATTTCTTATCAGGAGGTCAGTTCATTCATGTATCTATATTGAAAGGAAGGCTTTGCTCCCAAACCATTTGGGACGGAGTGGAGCCCAACATCCCTTTCTGAGCTGAGAATGAGAAGGTCCCCATTTGCTGAAGGGGTTACACTAGATGGTGCTCAGATGCTGTTATGTACCCCCTTCCTTTGTGCCATTCATAATGCAGGTAGATCACCTGAGCCATCACATGGAAGCAAGTGAGCGGTCCCTGCAGGAGCGCATCCAGAGACTGGAAGCCATCCGCATAGGGCTTGAAGAGGTGAGTGGAGCGGCAGCAGATCCGCCACAGGGTACAAAGTCCCAGCCATAAGCTGCTTACTACCATAGCCAACCTTTGCGTGAAAAACATACCCAGTCCCTATCCTCTGTTGTTTTTCGACCTCCTCTAGGATCTTGGATCCAAATGCAACCTGTTGGATGAGAACACTCAGGAAGGCCGAAGTGACGTCGAGATTCTTAACAACCCAAAGTTGTCATGTAATGCCCTTTTTTTGCTTTTGTAACTAGGAATTGAGCCGAGTGAAAGCTGCTGCCCTTGTAGAGCGAGGCCAGATTGAGGAAGAGCTCATCAAAGCCAAGAACCAAGCCAGGTTGGAAGAGGTGAGCGCGGCTGGGTGCTGAGGGTGGAGCTACATGTTATAAGAAACAAGGGGGGTGGTTGCAGAAGCTGCAACAGCAGCAAACCACTTGACTTGTCCCCATTCCATCCATAATGCGTTGTACCGCCTACATCATATCACATCACTGTGTTTCAACAGCCACACGAGTGGCACCCAGTGATGTGGAAACAGGGCCGGTAATAATAATAATAATAATAATAATAATAATAATAATAATAATAATAATAATAATTTATTATTTATACCCCGCCCATCTGGCTGGGCCTCCCCAGCCACTCTGGGCGGCTTCCATAGAAAGCAAAAATACAGTAAAATATCACACGTTAAAAACTTCCCTGAACAGGGCTGCCTTAAGATGTCTTCTGAATGTCAGGTAGTTTTTAATCGCTTTGACATCTGCTGGAAGGGCGTTCCACAGGGCGGGCGCCACTACCAAGAAGGCCCTCTGTCTGGTGAAGGCCCTCTGCCTGATAAACTCTCCATGTCATAGCATCAGGGTGTGAAACCACTTTGAAAGAGGGGGGATAACCATTTTGGAGCAGTGGGGGAGTGTTGGCATTATCCATGGCAGCTTCATGTTTTCTTGCCTCTGCAGAACAGCAAAATATATGTTGCAGAACTGCACACTTGGAAGCGAATTCAACATCGCATTGTATTGCTACTTCCAAAAACTGCAGGTGGCAAGCACGGGCTTAGAAATAGGAATTCCCCTTTCTCAAACACACACACACACACGGCTAACGTGAGCCCACAATCTATGCTTTTTGCTTCACAACTATGGCTTTTTCAAAAGTTATGTGCAATTTCAGTCGAATAACTAAAGGATTAAAATTTGCACCAATAATGGGTGGAGGTTTTCCTTAACTGGAAGACGGCCCTAATTAGTGCATGCCGGGGTTATATATATAATTTCAAGCAGTTGCTTTCCCACCCCCTCCTCTCCCACCCCCTTTCGGGCTTTGCAGCAACAGCGACAGGAGCACCTGGAGGAGAAGCTGCGGCTGATGATGCAGTCCCGCGACGAGGCTCAGAATTACTGCCTGCAGCAGAAGCAAGCAGTGGCTGAGGCCCAGTCTAGGGAGGGCCACCTGAGCCTACAAGTGGAAGGGCTCAAGAGGCGGGTGGAAGAACTTCAGCAGGTGAATGGAGAGTGTGGTTTGGAGGCCATGGTGACTGAGTGGTATATACCGTATTTTTCGCTCTATAGGACGCATTTTTTCCCCATCCAAAAATGAAGGGGAAATGTGTGTGCGTCCTATGGAGCAATGCAGGCTTTCGCTGAAGCCTGGAGAGCGAGAGGGGCAGCTATCCGCAAGCCTTCGGAGCGCAGCGGGAACTCGCGCCGCGCTCCGAAGGCTTGCGGATAGCAGCCTGCAGCCCGAAGCTCGGGGAGCACAGCGCTGTGCACCCCAGGCTTTGGGCAGCTATCTGCAAGCCTTCGGAGCGCTCCCCCAGCCTGTAAGCTCCGGGAGCGGCGGCAAGGCTGCGCAACCTTGCCTCCGCTCCCGGACCTGTTCTGGGGGCTGGGGTCGGGGGAAGCTCGGGCTTCCCCCGACCCAGCCCCACGGCTAAAAACGAAGCCGCACACAGCTTCTCCCAGCTGAGAGGTTGTGCGTGGCTAAAGAGGAAGCCAAGACAGCCAGCGGAATGGATCCCGCTGGCTGTCTTGGCTTCTTTGCTCTTTGGGGCTGGGGGGGGGAATAAAAAAGTTTTCTTTATTTCCCCCCTAAAAACTAAGTGCGCCCTATGGTCTGGTGCACCCTATGGAGCGAAAAATACGGTAAATTGCCTAAGCAGCAATAATAATAATAATAATAATAATAATAATAATAATAATAATAAAATAAAGTGGAGAAAACGGGTAGGGCATCCTTCACTGCCAGAAAACCTAAGATTAAATTTTCAAACACATGCAATTTCTACTGACTGAAGTATTGAATTGGTGTCTGTAAGACATGGTAGATTACCTCGGGCTACATACGCTTCAGGTTACAGACACTTCAGGTTACAGACTCCGCTAACCCAGAAATAGTACCTCAGATTAAGAACTTTGCTTCAGGATGAGAACAGAAATTGTGCAGCAGCAGTGCGGTGGCAGTGGGAGGCCCCATTAGCTAAAGTGGTGCTTCAGGTTAAGAACAGTTTGAGGTTAAGAACAGACCTTCGGAACCAATTAAGTACTTAACCCGAGGTACCACTGTACAGGGAAGGGATGGGATGGGCATCTCCTCTGAGCTTTTGAAATGGTTCATACTTAGCCTGCAGCCCTCTTGACTTGCTTTGTCGCCCGTATTTCGGATGGCAGGAGTTGAGCAGCAAGGAACAGGAGAAGATAACTGAGATCAACAAAGTGCGAGTCGGGCTGCAGGAGCAGATAGGACACCTTGAGGCCGAGAGGACGGCACAGGAAGGGCTGCGGGAGAAGATTGCAGCCCTGGAGCGACAGCTGAAAGGTAGGGAATGGTGTGTCTCTGCTTCCCCGGGAGCTGCAAGAAACAGGGTGGTATGCCATGCCTGTGAGACCAAGCTGATCTATTTCTAACTCCACCAAGTACTCTTATTGCATCCTTTGATGCCTTGGAGCTGGGTCTGACAAATGGGAACTTTTGCATCCTGCTTCCCTCTTGCTGGCAGATTTGGGACTGAAGCATAGGCGCCGACTCCATGGGGCCTGAGGGGGCCCGAGCCCCCTCAAAAATTCGTTTGGGGGGGCTCCGCCCCCCCAATAATTTAAGAAAATTATTAGTTATATTATGCTTTGTAAAATCACAAAATTATGTTGGTATTTTTTATTTTCCTTGTTTGACGATAGTTACCTTTTAAAATACATTCAGTAATGAGTTAAAACAAAGCCACTCCCGATCTAGAGAGGGGGTGGGGTTGCGGGCTCTCGACCCATCAACAATCTCGCGGGGCTGGGATCAGCCCTGCGAGAAGCGGGGATTCCCCCTAGCTCATTAATATTCACCGCCCACGGCGGCAGCCAATCGGCTGCCGCAAAGGGCGGGCCCTCACAGGTTCACTTAAGGTCGGGGCAGCCCGGGGCTCGCCCCTTTCGTTCCCCCAGCAGCAGCGGTTTGGAGGTCTTGGGCCCCCCCAATATTTTTTATAAGTCGGTATGGGCCCCCGCCCCCCCAATATTTTTTATAAGTCGGCGCCCCTGGACTGAAGGAGGTGGAGATCGCTGACATAGAGTCCCAGCAAAGGAGGAGGAAATGAGAGGGCTTTCTGGAATCCATGTGGCAGCCTCTCTCAAACTGAGAGGAACACATAAAGAGAAATAGAAGCATTTGATGCAGGGCAGGAGTAGAAGATTAAGTGGCTCATACATGAGCAAGAGGTGTAAAGGTGGGACCTTTGCAGTCTACCAGCTGGGGACAAAGTCACATCCAGCCCACGGGATTGAGAAGATTGGGGCGCCCCCTCTTATTTCTGCCTCCCAGGTATCCCAGATGCCAACTCCCCAAACAGCAGTGCAATTGTAGCTCTTGTTCAGTAGCATTTTTGGAGCTGGGGGAGTGACTTGTCACAGGTTTGCCCATTTTGTCATTCTAGGAGGTTTACATTCAAAGAAGAAACCTAGATTTCTCCACCAGCAGAGATCATACGGGCAATGGGGGCTTTCTGGTTTTCTGCCACTGCTGTGTAAAGTTTAGCCCAGCCCCAAGAGCATTTCCAGAATCCTGAGGACCACAGAGGTCTTGGTGTGCTGATGCTTTGTTCCTCTTTATGTAGTTCTGTCCAGCAACCACCGGGAGGCGCTACTGGACAAAGAGGGCGAAGTCTCAAGCCTACTGGAGAAGCTGCGGGTTCGTGAGGCAGAGATCTCCAGGATGAGGGAGGAGGAAGCCCAGCGAGTCAGCTTTCTTCAGAACGCCATCATGTCTTACGTGCAGGGCTCCCCGCGAAGCACTCAGAGCCCCAAGAAGTGAGCATGAGGATCCTGGCTTCAAGGAAGGGAGTCTCAATTATTACTGTGGACAGGTTGTGGAGTATCATGGAGTCCATCTTCCTTATGTCGCTAGGAGATCCTGCAAGAGAGACTGCATTGCGTCAGATTACCTGAGGCTGGGCCTGAGGTATCATTGGAGTGTTTGCCGTTGCCTTAGGAACTATTTTAATGGCCTGCACCAAAGCCAAGTCTTGTTTTTAAACCTTCAAACTGTGAGGAAGTCTCCAAGGCAAAGCCATCCATTCCAGTTTGTGAGACCACAGAACCGTCTGGTCGCACGGGCAGGAAATAAAATGTCTTCCTACGTGACAGGCATTAGCCTCAGCCTTTGGTCTGATGCACGTTACCTCAGTGGCATGACCTGAAGCAAAAGCCCCCTCCCAGCCGCAATGTGGTCAACTGTCCTACTGTATCAGGAACAAGTGAAAGCACCAATTTCTCAGATACCCCAGATCATGTAGGTATTTCCCACGCCAGACTTTCACCTGCACAGGGACTACTGATGCGGACATGGGGGAAATTCTATTTCATGGAGAAGGTTGGGACAGGAATTGCTTTGTATAGCCTGGTCTACATCCATCAGCTCCTTCCCCAGAGCGTATAATTTGCCTTCCATGCTTGGGAGGAGCTCTCTTGTTGCAGCTTTCGAAAGTGATCATTACTGTGAGCGAACCTCTAGCTACCGGTGCATTATTTCCTTAGCCTGAAAGTGGTACAGGCTTGAGTAGCCTAATGGGGCAAGGATGGGGCAAATTTGCTGTGTTCCTTTCATGGGAGTGGCAAGCTTGGTGTTCATTTATTATTCTAGCTTTAAAGGCAGGATAAAAATGAAATGTTTCTACTTTTGCTCCAGTTCAAAGGCCGGTTTGTGCACAGACCAGTGTTCATTTTATGTGTCTTTTCACATATAACTGTGACGCTGTTGCTTATGTATAATTTGACAATGGCCTGGTTCACAAGACGCGCTAAGCCAAACCTTAGCTTAGCGAGACCATGCAGTCTCCCCGGGGAAAAGCTTTCAGCTGCTTTACTTCTCCCTTGTCCTTTATGTTGCCAAACTGCACTGAGCTCAGCTAATGTTTGGTTTAGCATATCGTCTGAACTGTGGTTAGTGATGAGGCTACTTAACCACAAGCCCCCGGTTCAGATGACACATCTTGGCTTAGCTCAGCACAGCAGCTAAAAGCACCAGGGAGGAATACAGCAACTGTGAGCTCCTCTCCAAGAGCTACACACTCTTGCCATCTCTCACTATGCAAAGGTTTGGCTTCCTGTGCCATGCAGACAAGACCCATGTATGTCTACCCACCCTTCATACACGCTACAAAAATGAAGTAGCTCATTTATATACTATTATGAACCACCCTGTGATCTTCAGGTGAAGTATGGTATACAAATTTTAATAATAATAATAATAATAATAATAATAATAATAATAATAATAATTAATAATAATATTGATGATGCTCAGTGGGTTTTGAGGAGGAGGCAAAATCCCCCTCTTATAGTCTGGAATATTCACCAAACTTCACAGTAGGGTGTGTGTGTTTGCAGCTTCCAATAATACAAATTGTGTGCCGAAATAATTTTGTTTCTTTTCAGATTGTTGCCACCATTTGTATGGGGAAGCAATACCACTCATCTCTTACACTTTCCATTTCCCCAAAACTGGCAGAAATCCAAAACTGATTTCTAAAGGAAATATTTTATCTCTTCTCTTCCAAGCCCCTGTTAAAATATGAAGCGCATTGTATGAAGATGGCCTGAACTTAAATCTTGTTAACACAGGGTCTTCTAAGAGGTCAAGGCCTGCTTAGTTTTTCTTGGCTAATAATAATAATAATAATAATAATAATAATAATAATAATAATAATTTATTTGTACCCCGCCCATCTGGCTGGGTTTCCCCAGCCACTCTGGGCGGCTTCCATAGAAACCAAAAATACAGTAAAATATCACACGTTAAAAACTTCCCTGAATATTATTAGCCAACGGCTGTGGCTTCCTTGTGGGAGATGTACTCTACGAGGATATAATTGTAAAGTTTTGTACATCTTCAGTAGCTTTTCAAGTTTCTTACCGTTTTAGGGATGATCTATTGGTGGTGGGTTTAATAGTGCTTGAGAATTGCATGTGCCTGAGGTGGGATTTCAAGCATCTGCCCCTTTTTCTGCCTTCACTAACACGGTGTCCTCCTGCTTATACGAAAAACAACATGGCTGGCGACAGAAAGGACACAGATCAGCTAGAGAAGAGTGTTTGCAAAGGCAGCGGGGTGAAAAAAAAGGACAAAGCTACCCTAGTTTATTATTGCTCTTTCAAAGCTTTGTTTATATGGTTTGGGAGGAAACCTGAGTGCTGTTTGCTCATGTCTGTCTGGAGTAATCAGTGCCCTGCAACCCTCTGCCCAATGGCAAGGACATCCCTTCCCCCATGCACACATCAACAGTGCCCCAGGCGTCAGGTTTTATGAGGAAGACTCTTAAAAATAATAAAATCCTTGCATGGGTGTTTAATGGGATCTGACTGATTCTGTGGGAAAGCAGAAATTTGTTCCCTCTTAGGCTTGTCCTGCATTTTGGAGAGCTAATCGAAAGGGGCAGCAAATCAGCAACCATCTTCAGCTATTTTGCTAAATCTCAGTGCCAATTTGAGGTTTCCGTAATGTGCGGGTGGCAACTGATGAGTAGTCATATATGACACTAAAAGTGACTCTGAGCCTCATGTCACACTTTAAATGCACACAAAAGTTGCCATTACGCGATTAAACATGCACAAGATAAAAAAAAAAAATCAAAGATACTTTCTAACAAATACCTTTGCATTTATTTATTCACTGCCCTAGCAAGGGTTGCACGAAAAGAACATACAGTTTAAGCAGTAACAGCATTAAAACAAAGGGTTTTCTACATAATGCAAAATAAACAGGCATAGCTGGTACAAAGGCCTTTCAACTGCTTATAATACTCCATGTATAAAACCAGTACATTGGCTGCAAATATAATCGCATATGGTCTAAGAGTTATAGGGGGCAACCCCCCCCCAAATGGTGCCCCTGGAGAGACATGATTACTTTCCTGGAGACACATGGTTGAAATTAGCTTTGCATCTCTTAGGTCACAGCTTGGCTGCTATCCAGAGAACTACATTGGTTTCCTGAACTTGCTCTTGACTGCTAGACCATGACTTTGATAGGAAGTTATATAGCAAAGATCAGAAGAAATGTGCCCCCCATGGATGCAGCAAGCAGCAACTATGGTTGGCAAATCTATTTTCAATCCTAAAGACACAACTCAGCTCCCCCACTCCACCCCCTCAGGCCCTGAGAATGCCATAATTTCATAAGTTCTCTTGGGTGGAGTTTGAGAGAAAACGTTATATGTACACACACATAAAGGTAAGGTAAAGGGACCCCTGACCATTAGGTCCAGTCGTGGCTGACTCTGGGGTTGCAGCGCTCATCTCGCTTTACTGGCCTAGGGAGCCGGTGTACAGCTTCTGGGTTATGTGGCCAGCATGACTAAGCCGCTTCTGGCGAACCAGAGCAGCGCACGGAAACGCCGTTTACCTTCCCGCCAGAGTGGTACCTATTTATCTACTTACACTTTGACGTGCTTTCGAACTGCTAGGTTGGCAGGAGCAGGGACCAAGCAACGGGAGCTCACCCTGTCGCGGGGATTCGAACCGCTGACCTTCTAATCGCCAAGTCCTAGGCTCTGTGGTTTAACCCACAGCGCCACCTGCAGTGCTATTTTTCTAGAAAAAGAGGTGCCGGAACTCACCATGAACGCTTCCCTTGTTCTCTTATAATGGCAATGGCGCCCACATGAGAGGTGCCGGAACTGAGTTATCATTACATTTCCTCCAAGGAGCTCAAGGTGGTGTACAGGGCTCTTCCCCTCTCCATTTTATCATCACAATAACCCTGTTAGGTAGGCTAGACTGAGACAGTGGCTGGTCCAAGGTCAAGCCGTGAGTGAGCTTCATGGCCGAGTGGAGATTTGAACCCTGGTCTCCAAGCCCCTAGTCCAACACTATAACCATGACACCATACTGGGTGTCAGTTACCTGTTCTCAGGCACCTGAGTTTCCAGCAGCTTTGTGGAAAGATGGTGATTTGCATAGACGGTTCCTTGTGTTGAGTTGGGGTGCTTGCCTGAGTTGGCTTCCAGGGCAAGGAAAGCTGCTGGGTGTTTCTGCACTCATGCCTGGGAAGCTGCCTCCACTAGGCTGTTCATTTGAGTTTATGTATCAGGGCTTTTAACCAACCCCCTAATATAGCTGCCAGATGGAGCTCTGTGGCTTCAAATCACAATTCCTCACCAGGTCACAATTTAGGAGAAACCAACGACAGGAAGTTCCAGACCCGCCTCTGCCACTCCAGAGATGCACTAAAAGGCTGGTTGCTGCAGTAATGGGGCATAAGGGCTAACCTGACCTCTTTCATCCCATTTGACAGGATGCCCTCCAAGTAGCTCTGTAAAACAAGTTACTGACCATAACCACAGAATTACACTTGCAGTGCACGGCTAGGGCTGCCACTTAGCCTCAAGACACTAATGGCTACATGATCCAGTGCTATTTTTCTAGAAAAAGAGGTGCCAGAACTCACCATGGATGCCTCCCTCATTCTCTTATACAGTGGTACCTCGGGTTAAGAACTTAATTCGTTCCGGAGATCTGTTCTTAACCTGAAACTGTTCTTAACCTGAGGTGCCACTTTAGCTAATGGGGCCACCGTGCCACTACTGCACAATTTCTGTTCTCATCCTGAAGCAAAGTTCTTAACCCGAGGTTCTATTTCTGGGTTAGCGGAGTCTGTAACCTGAAGCGTCTGTAACTTGAGGTACCACTGTAATAGCAATGAAGACACAGCCTTGTAGCTCAGTATTGCCAACACTGGCAGGCAAGCAGCTCTCCAGGATTTCAGGCAGAAGACATTCCCAGCCCTACCCTGAGGATGCCAGCGAGTGAACCTTGGACCTCTTCCACACAAAGCAGATCTGAGCCACAGCCCTTTCTGTTGTAGCGGAATGTCAGCATCACTCTTTATATGCGGCCACAGGGTGGTTCACAACAGAATAACCATACTGTGCACACATAACAATTACTTCAATCTGACTCAAAAGATAAACAGCAGCATCAGACTGCTGTAGACATTTAAAGGTGCAGTGGCCATGCCAGCAGAAAGGTGCCAACCCCCTACGGTAATGTAGTGGTTGCAGTGTTTGACTCCCCACAGGGATAGGGCACTTCTGGTCCTCCAGGTAATGTTGGGATCCAGCTCCCATCAGCAGCAATCTCAGCTAAAGCATCTACGACAGATGGTCATCCACACTCACATATTTGCCCACCTCTTGGAGTTAGGGCCAGAGAACCCAGGGTTCGAATTTCCATTCAGCCATTAAGTTCTCATGGGGTGACCTTGGGCCACACTTTCTCAGCCTCACCTACTTCGCATGCTTGTTGTGAGGATAACATGTATTGGAAGTCATGGGAGTAGCCAAAGGGGACAGGGGGCAAATCAAGTAAATTAATAAAAAATACTTAACTGATGTTCTCCCCTGCCCCCCAAAAAAGACCATAAACCCTGGCTACACCTATGTTGGAGGTGGTGGTAGTCTGCCACTCGAACACAAGTGGGGCCAATGCTGTTGAGGCCATGCCCTGCTATGGGGCTACTTATGGGTGCCTGACTGGCCACTGGGAGGCCAGAACAAACCCTTGTTGTGACCCAGCCGGGGCTCCACTCCTCTTCTTCCAGGATCTGGAGCACCTTGGCAAAAAAGGCAGGGCATAAATGCAGGCAGCAAATAACTATTAGACTAGAAGAGGCTGCCTTTTGCAGGCACCGGGCTCTCCTTCGCTGGAAGTTTCTAAACAGAGGTGGATTGGAGGGGTTCTGTAGCCCTGATTCCTGCATTGCAGGGGGTTGGACTAGACGACCCTCGGGGACCCCCTTCCAACTCCCGGGTTCTAGGATTCTGTGACTGCAAAGGGCCCGATTCTGACCATCTCCCCCCCCCCCCCGCCCGTCGCCGACGGTGCTGGCTGCTGCTGTCCCAGGCGCCACCAGGCAGTGCACCAGTCAGTTGCTAAGCTACCGCGGGTTGCTCCCTAGGCGCCTGCTGGGTCCTAAGATCTGGGCATCTCCTGCAAGGTGCCTCTGCTCTGCCCCGCTTCCTTCCACACGGCTCCGCCGACGCGAGTCCAGGGGTGGCAGGGAGGGGCCACAGGACTCCCACGCTGCCGCCTCCTCCTTCCCTGGCCCCGCCCGTCTCTCTCTCTCTCTCTCTCTCTCTCTCTCTCTCTCTGGCTCGCTCCCTCTCCTCCCTCCCTCCCTCCCTCTCTCTCCTTCACTGCGGCTGCGGGCGGCATCCATCGCCAAAGAAGACGAGGCACACGGAGCCCGGCGCCCGCCGCCGCCGCCGCCGCCATCGCAGCCGGGGCTAGATGCAGGCCATCAAGTGTGTGGTCGTGGGAGACGGGTGAGCGCCGCCGGAAGGCATCGCCGTCGGGGGGCGCGGATGGGCGAGGCTGGCGCTCGGCCCAGGCGGCAGGGGACCTCAAGGGTGGGGCTCTGGGCTAGCGGGGAGAGAATGAACGCCTCGCGGAGAGGAAGAGGATGATGCACTGGAAGGGAGGAGGGGGGCGTCTGGGGGAAGAGGGGGGTGGGTTTCCACCCGCAGAGGGGATCTGAGCACACGCCCATCTAGTTGCCTCTTGGGGGGGCGCCTGCTTTCCTATGCCTGCGCGCCCGCCCCTTACACACGCACCTATTGTTGCCCTACGAACCCCCCCCATTGCCTTGCCAGCCTTTGCCCCTGATCATAGCTGCCCGCCGCCCCTCTCCTCTCATTCTTCTGTGCTGCCGCCCCCCCCTTCTGCTGCAGTCTCCAGCAGGGGTGCCAACTTGAATAAAAATATTGGGGGGGCAGGTAAGCCCCACCCCACGTATTCAATCACAAGACAAGGCGCACGCATACCATTTGAATGGCAACGCTCGTCAACTTTGGGGGGGGAGCCCCATCAAATATTTTATGGGGGCGGGGGCGAAGGGACCTCGGCCCCCTAGGAGTTGGCTCCTAGGGTCTCCAGGGAAGGCTTCCACCCACCCCACGCTTCTGATCTGCCCCTCTGTTCGTCCTCCGGGTTTCCGCACTTAGCATCGCCATGTGGTTTGGTGGGAGCCTTTATGAAAGCCCTTCGCCTTCCCTTTGGCACAACGCCTCCCCGCCTCTCCCGCGCACATACACACAGCTGGATCGAGGAGCGGGGCGGCTGCTTTTATTGTGATGGGGCTCTGACACCGATTCAGCGAGGCGGGCTGAGATAAGGTGTGTTTCCTTCTTTGAATCCTAAGATGATATGACCGCCCTGCAGATTGGCAGAGATGGGCAAATCCCCAGTCTTGATGGAGTGCCATTCTCTCTCACACACGCACAGAGCCATGGCTGTTTCAAATGCTGTGATTCCCCAGCTTGCAGGTTTAAGTGCCACCAGCCAGGATGATGTGTGAAGATAGCTTGGCAAGCTGACAGCAATAAGCCCTGGTGCAGGGTGAATCCTAAGGATGGTTGCCAGCCACCTCAAATGTTTGGGCCAGCAAAGGAATACAGTATTGTGCTCAAATAACTACCGTATGTTGGTAGATGGATTCAGGGATTTAGGGAACTGTCCTGGTGGTAGGGACGCAGGGGGCGCTGTGGGTTAAACCACAGAGCCCAGGACTTGCCGATCAGAAGGTTGGTGGTTTGAATCCCCGCAACAGGGTGAGCTCCTGTTGCTCGGTCCCTGCTCCTGCCAACCTAGTAGTTCAAAAGCATGTCAAAGTGCAAGCAGATAAATAGGTACCTCTCCGGCGGGAAGGTAAACGGCGTTTCTGTGTGCTGCTCTGGTTCGCCAGAAGCGGCTTAGTCATGCTGGCCACATGACCTGAAAGCTGTACGCTGGCTCCCTCGGCCGATAAAGCGAGATGAGCCATGCAACCCCAGAGTCGGCCACGACTGGACCTAATGGTCAGGGGTCCCTTTACCTTTACCTGGTGCCAGGGCTTCAGCATGTAGTGTGCTGTAGAAGGCATGTCGGTCATGGAACACAGAAACCTGGGTTCAAAGCCCCGCTGGGGGCGGGTTGGGCAAATCACAGAGTCTCAGCCTTTCCTACCCAATAGGGTTGAGAAAGAGGAGGTGATATCAGGTATGCTCCCTTAGCTCCTTAGAAGAAGGGTGCAATACAGATGTGATAAATGGCAGTGTGAAGTCAGGAGCCCCTAGTTCAGACATCACTTTAGCGGTGAACTCTGTGGCTGGCCCTTCAGCACAGAGGATCTGGTTCAAACACAGTCAGCTATTTTTGTGGCGGTTGTCTGCCCTCTTCTGACTCTCTTTCTCCCCTCCCCACCTCATTGTTGCCCTAGCACATCAATCTCCCACCACCCCAATCTCTCAGCTTCAGGTTCCCTGGCTTCCCCTTCCAATAGCACTGACCTACCTTACAGTGGGTTCTTAGTATTATTTAGGCGATGCACACGAATCACTTTGAATGCTCAAAAACCATTCTGTAAATGCCACATGATATTTATCACAAGGCATTGGGTGATCCAACTTCCCTGCCACCATTGATTTGGGGTATCTCCATTTATGTGCCTCATTGCTCCACTGATATGAGAAGACTGTCTTCCTGCATGCTCACAAAGATAAATTAAAACGCATAATTCTAACATGGTCAAACTGCACCTCTCACCCAATCTGTTCAGACCTTTACTCAAATAAAAGTTAAAATAATCTCCCTGTTTGCAGATGTTGGCAATTCCTGCTTTCAATGCGCCCCCGCCCTCACCCCCTAGAAAAATAGGTGCTGGTACTCAGCATGAAGTTCTTACAGTAAGTGCCACGCTTTTTAACAACAACAACAAAAGGTGCCGGTACTCCGTGCTCTTGAGTACCTCCTGAAGTCAAAAAATTCCACACAACACTGCCTGCTTTAAACCATACCCAGTGAGCTGGTGAAATGGCTAAGAATCAGAAGTGCAAGCATGCAAATGAAATTTCCAGCACATGGGAAGGGAATGCTGTGACTGGGTACAAGGTGCGTGACCTCTCCCTATGCAATGGCTTGCCATTAGACAATGCTGGTGCTGATCTTAACAGAATCAGTCCACAGACATTATATCACAAGCATCCTTTTTTTTAATGTGTGTTGCACAGAAAGGACAGTAGAGAGCAATACATTTGTTTCCTACCTAATGGTTTTCACATGTATTCTCATGTACATGAGATCATATGGGTGAAAATTTGTCCCTTTGGCTTTTGTGCTTGCTGGCTGGGCCATTGAGAGATCCTTGGTATGCAAAAAGCAAGCTTAAATGCAGGATCGTTGAACACCGTTTTTCCTGTTGGAACTTAAAATCCTTGGCTATTAATTGTGTTTTCACTTTTTAACCCAATTGCACCCTGTTAGTCTCAACAATGAGGGGTGTTTTTTTAGGTTATTATGAGCCCAGATTAGTAGTGTGTGAAGAATCTCACTATAAGGGAAGGGTAGCTTTCCAGTTGTTGCCATACTACAACTCCAGTTATCTTGATCATGGCCAAGCTGGCTGGGGCTGATGAGTGTAGAACATTGGGTACCCCTGCTGTATAAGGTATGTTTTCTGCCCCATAGAACAATGTCACTGAATGAAGAAGTTTGGGTGTGTTAAGGCTAGATCACCTATACAAAAATCTAGATCTGATCCAGTGGTTGAGAATTGGGGAAATGTACCCCATCTCCCCCCTCTCAGCCCCACTCCATGCCATCCTGTTGTGTCTATGCTGTACGGCTCTGCTTTCGTTTCTTCAGGGCTGTGGGGAAGACCTGTCTGTTGATCAGCTACACGACAAATGCCTTCCCCGGAGAATACATCCCCACTGTGTGAGTATAAAGGTTCTACTACATAGCTGTGGGATAACATGCATGCGAAGATAATATGGTGGTTTGTAGAAGTCCCACACTGGGATGCTGATACTCTGGGTATTGAAGGAACTGGGACTCCTAGGGACACTTGAAGTGGGACAAATTGAGCAATAGTCTACTAAACCAGATAAAGTTAAACACAAATGACTTTAAAAATAAAAAGAAGTATTTTGCTGTAGGCACATCTGCAGGGAAGCTGTAATTAGCCATTGTTTTCCAGTGTGTGTCCACACATAGCAAAAAAATCACAGATGATCTATATGCCTGCTTTTCTTATGTGGAATTTTGTTGGGTAAAATAGCCCTGGTTGCGATGGCTATAGCATCCCTCAAGGATTGTGCTTAAGAATAATAGCACTGTGGGAAATGTTCACTAGAGTCATATCATTTACATGCTTCTACCATACTTTCACTTGGAAAGTAACAGAGAAAGGGTTGGTGTTAAACTTATTCTCCACCTCTGTACAGGTTGCCTGTTGAGTAACTTACTGAAATGTAATATACAGATTAACTCAGGTTACTTCTGCTCTAGCACGCTTTAACAATCCTGAGGCATTGCTTTTCTGCTCTCAGCTGGAAGCAGAATTAAAAGGGAAGTTCAACAGATCACTTAATATATAATCCTGGAATGCCCACCGCTATGGCTGTGATCTTTCTTATTTCCCCATTCAGCAAATGGCCCTTCTGACATCATTGAAAAATGTCCTGCTTGCAGGTTGTCCTAAGACAGCTTTCACAGTGGGGCTGCTGATGTTAATCGCCCCTCCTAAATGCCTCTCATTATCAGTGCCTGTTTCTCCTGAGGGCTTTTAAAATTAATGGGGTTTAACATTACAAAACAAAGCTATTTCACTATATAAAAACAAAAAGAACAAATGTTATGGGAGGAAAATAATATTTTTAATAAAGACGGCCAGGGGCAGGGGTAGGGAGGTAGAAGAAGAGACTGTGCTACTACTTTTCAGGCACCATTAGGCTAGACAACAGATGTGATTTAAGTGTGGTGGAGGAAGAAATAAAGCAATGTGATTGAGGGGATGCCCTAAGATGTGTAGTGAATAGTTACTGCTTTAGAAGAGAGAAGTAGTTAGTGGGAAGTATTCCAGCACAATTAATCTAGCATGGAATTAAGGTTGCAATCTGAAACCCACCTATTTGGGAGTAATCCGAATTGCTCAGTGGGAGTAGGTATGTATAGGATCGCACTGTGATACTGAGGGTGTGACCTGTGATGGTGGAGTAGAGAGTGATTCTCTGTGGCTGATGGAACATTTCCCCCTCCAGGTTTGATAATTATTCTGCCAACGTCATGGTAGATGGGAAGCCAGTAAACCTGGGACTGTGGGATACAGCAGGACAAGAAGACTATGACAGGCTAAGACCTCTTTCCTACCCACAGACGGTAAGTGATGAGGCTGCCCCTCCACAAGTGGAGTCGGATTTTATCTCCTTTTAGAGAAAGGCCCCTCCACGTCTACCAAACTAGGCAGTACTCTTGTAGACTATGCACAAATGCATTCCATGCTCTTTCTGCGACAAACAAGTTTGAATTATGTGACCATGAGAGAAATCTTCAGTCAGTTCAATAAAAAATTAAGCCAATATTATACATCCCTTTTGTGAAATCTGGTATTTTGGGGCGGGGGCTAAATTGAGAGGACAGTATTGGGACACAAAGAGCTTGCAGGTGCACAAGATGCATTTCCTACACCTGTTGTTTCATCAGAGGTTACATACCACCCTCGTCATGTATCCTGCTTGTATCCTTGCAGGATGTTTTCCTGATTTGCTTCTCACTGGTGAGCCCAGCTTCCTTTGAAAACGTCCGAGCCAAGGTAAGAGGCTTTCTCTTAAGAATGTGGAAGTGACTACCAAGAGGTAGGCCTGTTCGTAGCAGCCTAGCCACAGATTGGGAGAGGGTGCCTTTCATCTTGCTGCCCAAAGCACATGAGTGATGCCTCAAGGACAGGATTAAAAGTCAATGAAGTAGAATCAGGATATTTTCTTAAAGGCCTCTCCCAGGCATCTTTGGCAAAGCAAAGAGTCAGGAAGGGCCACCTATCCTTGGGTACCATTTTGCTTCTAGCGCACAGTAACTTCTGCCGTCAAGGATATTCACTCCCTCACTTCTCATTTTCAGTGGTACCCAGAAGTTCGACATCACTGCCCCAACACACCAATCATTTTGGTGGGCACCAAGCTGGATCTGAGGGATGACAAGGACACCATTGAGAGGCTGCGTGACAAGAAGCTGGCTCCCATTACCTACCCTCAGGGTCTAGCTATGGCCAGGGAAATTGGTGAGTCTTGGAAGTGTGGGCTACAGGAAGCAATGGTGAACTGAGGGGGACACAGCATTCTCTCAACAATTAGAAGTGTTAGCTTCTGTGCTTTTCCATCTTTTTGTCTATCATGTGCACTAGAACCTTGCTTCCCCCCGGAAAAAGAATTTTATAATCAAGGTTTAAGGATCTGAGGGGGAAGCAGAGAAATCGCAACTCTCCCTAAGTCATGTTGTCTCCTGAATTCCTCCAGGTTCAGTCAAGTACCTAGAGTGTTCTGCCCTTACACAGCGTGGCCTCAAGACTGTCTTTGATGAAGCCATCCGTGCTGTGCTCTGTCCTCCCCCCGTGAAGAAGCCTGGCAAGAAGTGCACCGTGTTCTAAGGGCGTCTGAGTTCAGCATGTTATGGGTGTCTCCTCCTTGTATGTGCCAGGAGGAAGCGTTCGCTGGGTGTTCCCGCAATGGGAGAGGCGGGGCCCTTCATCATGTACGAAGTCAGTGTTTTTTAAATGTCTCTTTGATTTAACGTCTGTGTCGATGTAAAAGGGCCGCATGGGAGGAGGAGGAGCTCAATGCTGTCCCACCCCCAGGGCGGAGCAGTGGGAGGTGCATGCTCCCCGTGTCTCCATGCCGGGGGGGGGGGTAATGCGTGAATGGAAAGACCAGCCCTTTATTACTACTTCTATTGGTGCTAGAGCATTGTGGCAGGAGCAGGTAACAAACCCCAGCTGGGGCAGGGAAAGACAAACGGGACACAGGTTGAAGAAGCAGCCTTTATAGTGCTTTATTTGCACGAGACACTAGCAAAGCTAAATGATCAGTGCAGCTCTGTGCCATCCCAAGCTGCCTTCGCCTTTCAGGATATCAGCCTGTGTGCTGCTCCTCAGCTGGTTTTACAGACCATCAGCTCTCCCAAAGATGGAGAGTTGGAGGAAGGCCTCTTGAGCAGGATAGGGCCAGATGGCAGGAACCTTTCTGTAAGATTAAAGATGATGCAGGTGGAAAGGGTTATGGCCAACCCCTTCCTTTTATCAGGTGGGATGGACTGGGGGATGGAGCAGGGAGAGCTTTGGAGGGGTTGGGATGGAGACGGGTCCAGTTTTTAATCATCGTGTAGAGTGATGAGCTGAACACCTCTTATTTTATACAATAAACATTTCTCCATAAGTAAGGAAGTGTGATTTGTTCAGGGTCAGTGGCAGACGCAAGCATCCCAGAGCCCTCATTTTCCGCATGGATCCACTAATGGAACCTCCCACTTGGTCTCTCTCTCTGTGGCCACAACATCTGTCATCCCTGGTTATTGGCCAGGCTGATGGGAGCTGGGGCCCATGAAGATCTGGAGTTGCGGCAAGTTCCCCATCCATGTTCCACAGAATTTCATTCCACGTCTCAGTCTGTTCCAGATGACTCAGTAGGGGGAACAAATCACACAGGGAAGACGGAAGCAAATGCTGGATTTTAGCAGGCAAGGAATCCCCCGTCAACTGGCAGCATGGCACCTGTCGTCATGTTGCTTTGGTTGCTCAGCAGGAAGAGAATGCTGTTCACCACATCGTCCACCTCTGTAATGATAGACCAGAGGCAGCTCTAGGCAATCAAGTCCACGGAATCCCCTTGGGCTTTCAGAGGTGGATGAAATGCCCCAAACTCCAAACAAGATCTTCCCCATCCTTGCACTTCCATATGTGCTGTAGCCCTGCCCCAAGACTGTTCTCTCTGGCAGATACTAGCTGGAGTCTGTCAACCAGTTATACATGTGATAGGACTCCTGCATGTGATTTCTCCCAAGGCAGTTTTCAATGGTTAGTGTGCTTTTCAAGCAAATCCATACAGGACAGGGGTAGTATAGCCCGTGTGTGAAAACTGCACTCTCCTGACTACTAACTAACGCATGTACTGACTAGTTACATGTCTATCAGGAAAAGGGGAAATAGCAGTTTTGCCTGTCCCTGGAAGGATGTCCATTTGCCATGATCTTAAATGGTAAGCAATCCTCCTTCATTTTGAGACACAGTCCCTTTAGCCCAGTGGAAGCAGGGTATTTTTGGGGAAGTCAGAGGCAATCTCAACTGTTCCATGTTACTCAGAGGAGGCTGCCATGCTCTTCTCTTTTCTACTAGGTTTCCAAAGCTACAGATGCCCCCCACTTGCGCTCCTCATGGGAAACTGATGCTTCAAGTTACCTGCAAATTTCCCCAAAGGGATGCGGCTAATCATAGGTCCAGCTTTCTGGGGATCAGTCCAGTTGAGGCGGCCCATGTCCGTCATGACCACCGTGGGGTTCACACTGTTCACCCGAATCTTGAAAAAGCAAGGACAGGAAAGGAGATAATGAATGCAGGCTTAGCCCATTCATGCCAGCAGGACACCTGCTGGGGCTTTCAGATCTTCCCCCTCTTTTATAACCATTCTTGTCCATAAACAGAAATCTCCAGAGACAGAGATTTTCCCAACTGGCATGTAGGAATATACATGATTCTGACTTATTCAACCTGATTACCTTCAGGGCAGGATCCAGCTGAGTTTTCCTCTTTGGCCTACATCAGGGATGATGAACCAAGTGGCCTTCCCAGATGTTCTTGGACTACAACTCCCATCATCCCTGACCATGTGGCCATGTTGACTGAGACTGATAGGAATTATAGTCTAACAACATTTGGTGGGGGGGGGGGGCACAGGTTCCTCAACACTGCCATAGGCATATATCCTGATTCAACCACTATTAGCCTCTGCTTACTCTACTCTGACTGCTCTATAGTTCTCATGGCCTTTTCCACTCCAGATGTTCACATTCTTATAATGATTCATCAAGGTTCAGTTCTTACCTTATGGGGACCCAGCTCCAGAGCCATTGTCTTTGTCAGCATATCCAAGGCACTCTTGGTGGAACCTTCAACACAACAAGAGAATTTAGTGTACTGGGTTGCTGCCTGCTCATCCCCACACCCCAATCCTGCCCCTCACGCTCTCATCCATGGCCAGCTTGAACAAGCAGGGCTTGAGGCAACGTTGTCACTGCAATTACTGCTTGCAGATTCCACCTGTGTTTAGCAGGAAGTACAGCAGCAAAAACCTTGTAGTTTTACTCACAGTAAACCGTATGATCGGTCAGAGCCCGATGAGATGCCTGGCTTGAGACATTCACAATTGCACCCGGCGCTCCCCTGGCAATCAGTTTCCGAGCAACAATCTGAAACGCATGGCACCCGATAAAGGGGTGAGGACATTGTAGCTTGGGGTTTAATGTGCACTGTCACCATTGTAACTAAAGACAAGCCTTGAGCACAGAGGAGCAGTTACATGGAGAAGTTCTAATGTACCTCAGCCCTGAAGGAGCATGTGACAGCATGGTCAAAGCTCTACATGTTTAACACCTTAAGGCTGTGGTCCTATGCACTTACTAGGGGAGTAAATTCCATTGTTTATTTGTGAGTGTTTACTTCAGAATGAACATGCATAGGATTGAGCTAGAATTCCTACGGGAGGCCAGAATACTAGCCCAGCCTCTTGAGTCTTTTGCTTGGCTGCTCAGAAGTGAGCATTGCCCTCCCAACACCACGCAGACTTCTCACCTGGGAGACATGCAGTGCGGCCCGAAGGTTGACATTGAAAGACCTACATAAAAGCAAAGTCCGATTAAATATGTAAAGCAAAGCAGACAGCAATGCCTTGAGGTTACTGCTAGAGACAAAAGTATGCAGGGACAACACTTGTAACCTGCAAACAGAGCACCGCCCCCTTATTTTAGCAACGGATCTGCCTTGACAATAACCAAGCAGATAAAATAAAACAACCCCCTCCGTCTCTCTCTCTACAGTGGCAGGAAGAGTTGTGTTTGGCGCCTCTGTGAGCCAGCTCTTTCAAATCAAATCAAATTTTATTAAACGGTCACAGACCAGATTGAGCCAGCTCTTTTATTTGGCAAAACATCAATCTAGGATAAAGGTTTTATTACACGTCTTTCAGAATTGAATGCAGAAAGCCTCTAAGGCTCAAAGTGAGAATCTGCAAGGCACATAATTAATTGTATGACAGCTTGCAGTGTGAAATTAGGCATCTCTTCCCCTAACCACCAGATACCAACAAGGGAACCTGCCTGTAGCCCCGGGTCTGGGATTACCTGTCAAAGGCCTCCTTGGTCACCTGTAGGAATGGTTGCAGCAGTGCTACAGCAGCATTATTCACCAACAGGTCAATATCCCCCACTGTGCTCAGTGCTGCCTCTGTGGCCTCCCAGTCTCCTAAGTCTATGCATAGCGTCTGGATGTCAGGGCACTAAGAACAGAGAAAACAGATAGAGATCGGGGTTAAACTAGTGGAGCAGAAGAGAATCTGGGTCTGCTGGTGCCCCAGTTCCTGTTCTTCCAACAAACATACAGACGCACAGAATAGGCTGAAGACGTATGTGGTTGATGGTTCAAGACTAGGGTTGTCAGATCCTATCTTCACCCTGAAATTAATTCTGTATCATTGGGGCACTTTTACACAAGTGTGTGTGACATCGTCTGCATCTCATTTGAGAATGTAACATCTTGGATGAGGGATAGCTCAGTTGGTAGAAAGCATGAGACTCTTAATCTCAGCGTTGTGGGTTTGAGACCCAGGTTGGGCAAAAGATTCCTGCATTACCGGGGTTGGCTTAGAATTATGATCTTTGTGCTCCTTTCCAACTCGTAAGATTCTGTGTAAGATCTACACAAGCTGGAATGTGCATTTTACATTTTGTACCCTACATTAATAATAATCACACAAATGGTGCCACAGGTGAAAATATCACAAGGATTGCATGGAAGGCAAAACTGTGCAGGCAGATAATAACCGCCCCGCCCCCCAGCTATCACATTGTTTCTCAGTAATGCTCCTACACCCTGAATAGTGTAGGTAGTGATAAGAAATTCAGCAAGTGAAGCTTTTCTCAGCACCGGGTCTCCATGAAGATCAGCTAACTATATAGGATCAGGGATCAGCTGGTCGGTAGGTGGGAGCATGAGTGTGGGCAACCCCAGCCAGTAAGAGCCCTCTCAGAAGCTTGACGACCCTACACGAGCTTTTCTGAAAGAGGCATTGAAGAAGGACTACCTCCTTTTGCAGGTGGTCGAGATCCGCCTGGGTCCGGCTCAGCGCGACCACCTGGGCCCCGGCACGGCTCAGCGCCACCGCCACAGCCCGGCCGATCCCTGCAAAAAGGAGGAAGGAAATGCCTCTTAAATGGCCGGAGAGGGTGCGCGGGGGCCGCTGCTTTCAGGCCGGAGACCCCTGGCCGGTACCTTTGCCCGCCCCCGTCACCAGAGCCCGGCGTCCCGAGAAGCCCTCCATCTCCCGCCGTGGCGCAGAAAGTCTGGAGTCCGGAGTCCCCGCCTCGGGGCGAAGATCAGAGCGCGGGGCGTGCAAAGAGGGAGGCGGGGCAAGACCGGGACCGCCCCTCTCGCACCCTGCCAATCACAGCTCGCCCCGGAACCGCCCCTTCCCTCCCGCTTGAAAACGGGGCTCCTTTTTCTCCCGTCTCAGGTTTACTCCGCCCACACAGAGGTAAACAGTAGCAGACTAGCCTTTCCTTTGTCTAAAAGATGGGTCTGCTCCGTTGCTTCTGTCGCCATGTTTCCCTTCTGAATTTTGTAGCTGCTGTTCTCCCTAAGAGGCAATGGCGAATGCGAAGACTTCCCTCTCCCCTAGGGATGGGGACCTTCTCCCCAGTCCCGGTCATTCTTTTTCTTTCAATTTGCAACGTTTTCTGGAAACATCTTAAAAATTGCCCTGCACAGATATTGTCCACGGTGTTTTGTTTTCATTTTTACCCCATTTTGCAGGCGGGGTGAGGCGGGACCGGAGAGGATGTCACACGTGCCTGTCAATGTAATTCATTTTTTAATATTATTACTATTAACCTCATATTGCAGGTCGGGAGGGCTGAGAAGGAAAGCGGTTTATGGCAGCCCTTTAGTGTTGCCCACTGGGTGTTGTTAATCCTCAAATTGCTAAATTGCCTCGCCTCAAGCAAGTGCCTAGAAGAAAGAAAGAAAGAAAAACCCAAGTTCAACTGAGTGTGGTATATTCCATTCATTTGCACGCTGGCCCCTTTGCGCTTTTACCCATCTTCATAAATGATCTCAAATAAAATAAACTGGCCTTGAGGGACACCGATCATGGGTAATTCTTACTGGCAACATTCAGGTAAACGTCTCTGGTCTCCAGTAATTTAATGGTCCATTCTTACACTTCCATAATCCCATTGTTACTGGACACCCCCTCTTAAAAATAAAAATAAAAAAGACAGTTCTCAGCTCTGACCTGCTCCGTGAACCCAGATCATCATCACAGGACTGAAAACAAGCTACTGGATATCGTATTTGCTGGATTCTGAATCGGTGTGCAGTCAGTATTTATCTTTATGCATGTCCAAGGTAGTTCATACAAATAAATAAATAAAACAGTAAAATAAACAAACAGCAGTGAAATATCAGGTTAAAAAGCCTAGGGGAATATTTTTATTTAATTATATGAAGCAAGTATTCTGCAGCACCATATCATAAAACATATCAGGGGGGTGCACACTATAACACAATATCGTTTAAGTTAAACTTAATAATAAAGAAGTATTACCTTCATTAAATATCTATACAGCCCAGCACCCATGGATCTTAGAGAGGGTTCACAACATAAGTAAACACATGCATCAATGTAGGGCCCGGGTGAGCCTCCATAAAGAACAAATTCTGTAAGCAGGGTGGGTGCAACTGATAAAGCCCTCCTTGGTCACCACTGGTGACCAGGAATTCCACATAGGCGAGGAGGGACAGAGCGTTGTTTCACCTTTGTCAAGTGACTCAGCTTCCATACTTGGAGGACGGGGAGTAATGGCCTCCATTGTCAGTGTGGAAATTAGCTTGGATGGGGAGGAAGTGAAGCCGCCTCTGCAGCCTCCACAAACACAGCAGACCAGTGACAATGTTTCTCCTTTGCCTGCCAGCTGTGCTTCTAGCCTGCTATTCTTCA
The DNA here is from genome assembly GCF_964252035.2 of Podarcis erhardii. Taxonomy (NCBI): domain Eukaryota; kingdom Metazoa; phylum Chordata; class Lepidosauria; order Squamata; family Lacertidae; genus Podarcis; species Podarcis erhardii. The sequence continues at coordinate 32,642,842 of NC_138498.1, forward strand.
CCAGCCTAATTCTTATTTGTAAAAAGAGCCTTAGTAACAAGGCTGGCATTATCTTTACTAACCCACATTTCGTGCAATTGCGCCATGACACTTTTTGATTTTGATCGTCTGTGTTTTGATTCTGTAACACTTGCGTTGGAACACACCACATTTCCAAACACAACAGATGACGGGCTACTTGAGGCCTGCCACTTGACATAATTTCCTACTCGAAAGGCGGCAGGATTCCTGTTCCCTACCACCCAGCTTTTTGTGGAAATAAAATTGGCTGCTTCGGAACATTCCAGAACATTCCTGTCCCTGTGACATCACTTGCTGCCTGCCACACAGCTAGAATCTCCCCCTGGCCCATTCAGGCCAGTCTGCGACTGCTGGCCTCTCCCTGTCAATGTTGAGCCGCAAGCAGCTGGTGCAGGCAGCACAGCTAGCAGAACAATGTGGCAGGTACAAGGACATGGCCACTGCCATGAGGCAGCTTGTGATGGAAGGGAAAGACCCACTAACCCACGAGGAGAAGACCCTGCTTTCTGAGGCCTACAAGCTCCTAACACAGGAGCGGTGCTCTTCTTGGCGACGGCTAAAGCACTCCGTGGAGCAAGGAGTGGGAAAGCAGAAGGAACAAGCACAAGCTTACCGCGAGACCATAAAGAAGGAGCTGGAAGCAGAGTGTTGGGAGATCCTCAGCCTCTTAGACCACGTACTGCTGAAGCACTGCAGTGACACAGATTATGAAAGCCGGGCGTTTTACCTGAAGATGAAAGGGGACAACTACCGCTTCTTAGCTGAGGTGGCCCTGCCCGATGTCAAGGAGACGCTTGTGAAATCTGCGCAGAAAGTTTATGGGGAGGCTCAGGAAATCAGTCAGTGGCATTTGGAACCTACTCATCCGTTGGCTTTGGCTGTGGCTCTGAATTACTCCATCCTTTATTATGAGGTTCTCAACAACCCTCAGCAGGCAACCAAACTGGCCAAGGCTGCGTTCGATAAGGCAATCGCTGGACTGGAGACTCTCAGCCTAGAGTATTACAAGGAATCCACAGTCATCATGCAGCACCTGAGGGACAACATTGTGCAGTGGACTGGTACCCAACCACAGCAGGAGGAGAGCAACGGGGGAGAGCTTGAAGGCTAATAACTGGAGTCCTGAAACTGGCATTTTAACCACAGTGAAATGAACCATAGAATCCATTGAGGAGCAGCAACAATACAGACTCCCTTAGCCTTTGTACAGTATTACATTTGCCAGGTACCAGACCCATTCCATAGATGACTCATGTAAATGCATGTGTCCCTGCTAGCAATAATAGCCCATTCCTAATGCACTTTGGCTGTACTGCTGTAAAGGTTCAAATCTTACAGGATATTATGTAATGCTAGGGACTAACAAAAAAATTAAATCTTGCCATCGCACCCTGGTCCTCTTCTCTGTGCCATTTACTACTCCACGATTGAGAGTAGATGAAATACATGCTTCAGATAAACTCCTGGCAAACAACTAGAAGAAATTGGCAGAACAGACTGGTATCTTTCAGTGTGTTAAGACATCTACTGTGGAGAATGTTCAGAGATGGGTAAACAAACACACACAGAGAGAGATGGGTAAACACTGTTATGGCTTTAGTTAATGCTGGAAGGAACCATGGTAACTTTGTACTTTGTGTAAAATACTTTTGCACAGCTTAAGAGTTGAATCACCTTTGTCAAACTGTTTGAAAAAACTATTCCTGTGACATTCGATTAATACCGTTATCACATGGTCAGGGTGACTGAGTCACAGCAAGAGGCACTGGTTGTTTCTAAACATACATTTCCCCCATTAAAATTAAGCACTGGAATGTGAACCATTCTAAGTTCTTAGACGTACATTAAAAAGGTTTCAAAATGCTTACAATCTCTTAGATAATCAGCATGTAGGTTTATTCTAATATTGCATTTTAGATAGGGAAAATGTATTAAATGCATGTTTTCAGCAGGGACCCATTATGAGGATGCATGTACCGGAATATTAACTAAGTCCTGAATACCATTCAAAAAAATGGTACAGCAACTCAGAAGGAAAGGAGAGTTAGTGAAACACTTTATTTTTTAGATTCATTTTCTAGAAAAGAAATGTGGTAGTTGCTAAACCAGTAAGTGCCAACATCATTTGCTCAAAACGAAAACTTGTACATGAGCAAATTGAGCATGGCTAAATTGACAAATTGACAAATTGACACTTGTACAAAAAGAAGTACAAGTGAACAAAGCAGAAGATCTTAAGGCCCCAATTAAGTCTGGAAAACTGACACCACCACCTTATGCACTGCAAGGCTTGAGTTTATTCTCCTGTGCCTCAAAACCATCTTTAAGCCTTTGCTGACGCTCAATCAGACATCACAGCTAGTTGCAGACTCGACTCCTCATTTTACTCTACTAAAACTTTAAGAGCTGTGGTGTTTATAAAAAGCTATTAGAATCCTAGAATTGGAAAGGACCACAAGGGTCACCTAATCTAACCCCCTGCAATGTAGGAATCTTTTGCCCAGCGTGGGTCTCAAACCCATAACCCTGAAATTAAGAGTCTCGTGCTCCAACAACTGAGCTATACTGGGTTCAGTGCTCCTTCAGTGCTGTGTAGAGAGGCAGTTGGATGTTCCAAGGTTTTTCACGATTGAGAATAAAAAAATAACACACTTCTGAAAATTGCTATTTCTCATTATCATTTATTAAATTTCTATACCACCCTTCTTTACAGGATCACAGGGTGGTTTACAATAAAATATTTATTTCTGGGTGGGGTGGGAGGGGATTTCACTGGGAATGCTCCTGCATTCAGAAATAGCAGCAGAGGCTGCAGCAGTCTAATCATGCACAAACAATTCAACACTCCAAACACTTCACTTCTCGCCAGTGCTCTGCACAGACAATAAGCAGGTATACTCTATAGCAGGGATAGCCACCATGGTGCCCTCTAGATGGGGTTGGACTACAACTTCCATTATCCCTGCCCATTAGCCATACTAGCTGAGGATGATGGGAGCTGGAGTCCAGCATCCATAGAGCACTACAGAACACCTGCTCTATAGCCTAGAATGCGAAATTAGGTGTCAAGGAAACCAAATTCAGAAATAAGTATGCAAATGTGCATAAAAATAATTTGCATTATTTCTATAGGGTGAGATCCAATGTTAATAATTAGGTCTCTGAATAATCAACCCTGTGACCCCTGGATTGAATTGACTGTCTCTGTGGAACCTCAGGGGCCACGCACCTTGCCCTAGTTCCACCCCCAAAGCAATTCAGGAGGTAGGATTGGGTTATTAAGTTTTTTTTTTTTAAAAAAAAAAAAACAACCCTGAGCAGGTGGCTTTGAAGTTGGCGGTGCTGCTTAAGCAGCTTCCCTGCACACAAAGGAAGCTTGTTTGCAGGGAAGCTGTTTGCAAAAGAGCAGTGACCAGCTCCACACAGGATCTGCTTCAGGAAGCAGGAAGCAGGACAGGCCTGGCAGGAGAGCACCTTGTTCCACCATGAAGATTGAGCCACCCAGTAGGTTCCTCCTTTTTGCGGTTTCTCCTTCTTCCTCAAGACTGCCTCTCCTTCCTGCCTGATGCCCCACCCCCATCCCAACAGTCCTGGATGACACTGGGACACTTAATCCAACCTACAGAGATCTGGGGCTGTCTCAATTGAACTCAAATGAGGCCCAGATTCCTTTGAATAGTTCAGTTTGCGCTAGAGATTCAGGTCTCAGGACAAATCCAGTGCACAGTCCTATTAATTGTACTGTGGGTGGTCCATGCCAAACACAATTTAGTTGAGTATCGCCCCATTGCCCATTTTTTTGAGAGAGTTGCATATTTATTTCTATTGTGATACAAGCAGTATGAACAATGAGGAAAGGCAGATCTGAGGCAATTATAAGCCCATTCCAGAATGGCAGAGTCAATCCAGTCAGATGGGCAGGGTATAAGAAATAAATTGTTGCTGTTTTTTGTTAAGGATGCTGAGAGTCGTTAAGAGGCCCTTAACAAACGGTCTTCATGACTATTAAAGTAGTATGAGTTCCTTAAATGGATGTGTGGTACCTTCATTTTCTTATGGTTGCAAAGGTGGGATAGATTCTTTGAGAGGCCTGATAAACTGATAGTTTGTCAACATTTCAGTTATTACTTATTTCATCTCAGGGCTGCACACACAGGATTCCTTCACCTTTTCCCAAAATGCAACCCCCTTTTAACTTTTTGGCAAATGCTGCTACAGTATTTACAAGCAGGGTTATACCATGCCAGTATGGTACAGTGGTACCTCAGGTTAAGTACTTAATTCATTCAGGCGGTCCGTACTTAACCTGAAACTGTTCTTAACCTGAAGCACCACTTTAGCTAATGGGGCCTCCGGCTGCCGCTGTGCGGCCGGAGCACGATTTCTGTTCTCATCTCGAAGCAAAGTTCTTAACCTGAAGCATTATTTCTGGGTTAGCGGAGTCTGTAACCTGAAGCGTATGTAACCTGAAGCATATGTAACCTGAGGTACCGCTGTATAAGTTTGTAGTTTATTCTATGGTAGCTGAAGACTGATTGCAGAGACTATTAAACATTCACAGTTCCAGGATTATAAAACATCCTTTATAGAGCTAATCCAGTCCATCATCGAAAAAGTCCTTAAATAGTATCACATACATCATGAGTTAACAAATGTTCTTTCCTCATATATCCAGCATATTGATTGTGGAATGCATCAAGAAGAGGAGACAAGCTACAATACAAAAAGCAATAAACGTATAGTGGTCCAGCCAAGATAAATGGGGGTTTCAATTATATTAGTTAGTGGTGAGGGCACAGAATGCTCAAGACAAATAGGTGTGGGACTTGGAGGTAACAGTGGGGGACTTGTGTATGTATATGTTTTTCAGCCAGGCAAACGTGAAATACAGTACATGTATAAGATAGCTTTCAAATGGCCATAAAGGCAAGTGGCTCTGCTATAGCATGGAACACAGGAGCAGGATAGAATCAAAGAATTATAGTGTTGGAGGGGACCCGATGGGCATCTAATTCAACCCCCTACAATGCAGGAATCACAGCTAAAAAAATCCCTGACAAAGGCCACCCAACCTCTTTAAAACCTCCAATTAAGGATAGTCCACCACTTTCTGAGGTTGTCTGTTGCACTGTCATAACAGTTCTCCCTATCAGAAAAGTTCTTCCCAATGTTTAACTGGAATTTCCTTTCTGGAATTTGAATCCATTGGTTCAGGTACTACACTCTGGAGTAGGAAAAAAGGGGGGGGGAAGCTTATTCCATGTGACAGCCCTTCAGATATTTGAAAATGGCTATCGTATCACCTCTCAGGGTATTTCTGAGAATATGCACTCTGTAAATACTGGTCTACTTTATAATCATTAGTAGGCAAGCAGTCACTAGCATTTCTAGTGTGGTTCCACAAGGATACAGATGCTGAGGCAGAATAAACAACAGGCTACAACTTCTTGATTACACTATTTTTCCATTTAAAAAACCCTCTTGTTTTCCTATGTGAAGTCTTAAAACAAAGCTTTGTGCTTTACTCCAAGCATTCTAGTAGAAAGAAGATTAGCCCTCAACTATATTGCTACAGTGCCAGACTGTAACATTCCTGAGGTTGTACAAATGCAATGCAATAGGAAACAGGTTTGGCTAACATGACATATATGTGATTGGAAAAGGAGTGAGAAGAGCATTGCAGATATAGCTTATGATGTGCTTCAAGACTAAAGATATGTCCAAAGACCATTTACAATAGTGGTCAGGGCATCTCGACACTTGCTTTGACCTTGTCTTCCGTTTTCTCCCCAAAGACAGCTTTGGCTGCACATTAAAAAAAAAGGACCAGCAAGAGTCCTTGCTGAATGTTAGGGCAGATATCAGTTCACTGTTAGACTGGGGCACCATCCAGTGTCAGGGTAGAGGAGACAGTGGACAGATTTGAATCTGCAAATAGAAAGAAAATTAGAAACTGTCAGAGGAGTTAACACAATCTGGCCTGAAATATACAAAGCCACCAGTGCAGGGACATTGGCCATAACTTGTCAGTATATTTTGCTGGCAAAGAAATGCCATTTATTATTCTTGTGCTTGGATTTGTTAGTCAAATTGATTTCATTTGAAAAATGGTTACATACGCACCGAGTTGGATCTTGCTGTATGTTGAACACTTCACCCACGCTTACAACATTGCGCCTGTTCTCAGGACCACCATAACTCAAGGTAACCTGACAGTGGGGGGGAAACACGTGCTTAGAAACAGCACTTGCCAGAGCATGGCAAACAATACAAGAATAAGGAGGTGGCAAATGCAGAAGTGGCAAGGGAGGGATAGTAGCCTTGTGATATTTCCAAGACAAATAGCAGAAATCATGTAAAAATAAATGGTGAACAAATAAGTTGCTGGTGAGTGATCCCTATCTGCTACTCAGGATAATGCAAACATAGCTTAGGCCCAGACTAGATGTGTCAAAAGGACATTCCCCCAGAATGAAGAAGACCAGGATGAAGCAGGTCATTAGTGTTTCTGCCTCTTACTTTCACCTGCTAGGACTTGTCACAGTTCAGAAAGATTATGTAGCAAAACCATCAAACCACCCAAGACCTGAATTTAGGGCTTCTCAAGCCACCAATTCTATTATACTTTCACAACCCCTCTCCTGGCACTAGATATCTTTACATCCTGCTTGTTCATTCATTCCATTTCTCCATTCTGTTAGCAGCGGTGTAGCTACCACTTTTAAATGCCTTTTCGAAGCCTGCTCTGAAGTTCAGTGGCGTTCCCTGCTTTTATTCATTGCACCACTTTCACGCCCTCAAGGCTTTCCTCACCAATAATAATAATAATAATAATAATAGCCATATTAGTGTATGTTGTTTAAATATGTGTAGAGATATATTTGTTTTCCATAATTTCCCCCTTCTTGGTTTTTCCATGGTTGTGGCAAGCCTTTGGAAAAGGCATATGTATTACAGTACTTTTATAAATTGTTACACACACCAAACTCTTAGAATAGCTTCAGCCACAAATCCACATACATGTATCTATTTTGATGGACAGGCAAGCGGAAGAGATATCTGCATGCATTAAGGAAGATTTGTCCATACCTGTTTCAGCACAGCTTCGCCACGCAGCTGCTGCAAGTTTTCCAGATGAGAGTGGAACAAGGGGCTGCGCAAGAGTTTCACCTCCAACAGCCCCTCAATAATGTAACCAATGGTGCAGTCATCGGGGAGTCGAATTCTCTCTGCAGTGCTGATGAAGCTTCCTAGGCTGTCAAAAAACAATAAATCAGAGAATGAAATCTTCTAGATTCTAGTACGGCAGCAGAAAAAAAGAGAGAATTGTCCAAGTAGCACATACCTAGCCCAGGGGCTCATCTTGAGGGCAAGACCTCTGCTGATGCAGAACCCTGCACCACCTGTGGCAAACCAGAACTTTGCAGTGGTCTACCAAGATAAACAAATAATATTTCTGTCAGCTTTATGGTCACCTGGGTAAGTCAGATCCTATCCATGCATCAGGAATGTTTACGTTGTTTGATCTCCATATCCAAAGACTCTCAACAGATCATAGAATTGTAGAATTGTACAGCTGGAAGGGATCACATGGGTCATCTAGACCAACCAGCTGCAAGGCAGGAATATTTTACCCAGTTTGGAGCTCGAACCCACAACTCTGAGATTAAAGGTCTCTTGCTTTACCAACTGAGCTATCCTGAAGAGCAGCACAATGCGACAGCACAACAAGGATGAAGCATGGATCTGAAGGACAGAATCTGCAAGCAGAGGAAGGTGCCTACTTTCCTAAGGCACCTCTGTAAGATGATTTTCCATCCCAGAGTAGCGATGACTTAGGAAACAGCAGAAGCCATATAATTATTACTTCACAAATACTTCCTTAGGTAGCTGTGCTGACCACTGAGAAGTATATGAAGAGAGGGGTGGAAATTATGTCGCTTGCATCTGAAGCTGGCAACCCTCCGAGTGTAATTTATAAAGATATCATATTTAGACTACAGGGGGATGTGAGCAAATTGAGAGAATATCAGCTGAATTACAGATGACACACCACGTCCCTCTACTGCCATCTCAGTTTAGTATAGGATAAGATAATGAGACCTAAGAAAGGGTCTAACTCTGAGTGCAAGCAGCTGCAGAAAACCTCCTGAGCACCATATGTGTTGGGAAAGTGTTCCCAAGTTGCATTCTGCAATGGGATGGGGAAACCTGGCTGTAAATAGCAAAGAAGTGGGAGGACTTCCAGGATATTTAAGTGAGGAATACATAGCGAGTGCAAGAATCTGATTTGTTCAGTTTGAGATAACAGAGACTCAATTATAGAACATGCTCACTGATCCGTCATTCCGAACATGGTCTGCTGCTTCAATTGGATGGTCTAGACTTGGTCTCCCCACATATATATCTTGGCTGTGTGAAAAAGCAGACAGGAGATGCAGGAGATTGTGCAGGTTCACATAGTTATCATCATCCACATGACAAAACCACCTGCAGGAAAAAAACAAGACATGGAGAGACACAGAGGAGGTCACAAGGCATCACAAGATGGCTCTTTCTACCAGGTTTCTTTGGTGAAAGTGTCTACCTCACAGAATCACAACCATGAAAAGGCAAATGAGGCCACAATTTGAGAAGGCAAAAGTAGAGAAGCTCTTCTCAACTGAAGAAGTGTTAGATCAGAAGTCAGTACAGTGGTACCTTGTCTTACAGACACTTCAGGTTACAGACTCCGCTAACCCAGAAATAGTACCTCGGGTTAAGAACTTTGCTTCAGGATGAGAACAGAAATCACGCAGCAGCGGCGCGGCGGCACTGGGAGGCGCCATTAGCTAAAGTGGTGCTTCAGGTTAAGAACAGTTTCAGGTTAAGAACGGACCACCAGAACGAATTAAGTTCTTAACTCGAGGTACCACTGTATCTTGATTTGCTACTCATCCTTTCAGACAAATTTGGTTTCTTTTATGCTCATCAGTTGTGCTGGAGGTAGCTCATGCTAACTCACTGATGCCAGAAAGGAGAATTAAAAAATAGGCACTAATGGAAATAGTGACTCTCACTTACTTTCGCCCAGACTCTAGGAATTTATCATATTCCACGGACATCTTGCAGCAGAGAGCTTGGCGAGTGTGAACAGCTGAGCAGTTGGTATTGATTACATGGTCCCCTATAAAAGAAAAATGATTAAAACAGGGGAAGATGCATGATTTGTAAGAGAGATAACAAATACAGTAGGGCTTGCATATGAAGAAATGCTCTGGGTAATATTCAGTGTGGATTACATAGACATCTGATACAAGCAAAGCAGAATTCATACCTTGCAGTAGTGCAGAAGCAAATGTTGTTTACTCAGGTAGTGGTCTTTTATATTTCCTGCTACTTTATATCCCCTTTTTTAAAACTGGAGATGCAAAGGATGGAACCTGGGGTGTACTGCACACAAAACATGCTCTATCACTGAGCTACTGTCCCTCTCCTAGGAAGATAGCAAATTTATTTAACATGTGTCACCTATAAATATAAACCTGTTACAACTTTCAGAAATTTGGGAAGCAGCTTACCTGCCCTGAGACGTAGCTCCTGATCATCCCAGTCTGTGAATATAAATGTCTGTGGGAAACATGGAAAACAACAAAGAAAGACTTTATATCCTGAAGATTTTGAAGTAACACTAATGTTAAGTTTTAGTCTGAACATTGAGCAAAAAGACATTCTACTGGTTTCCAGCAAGCTAAAAATCAGGAAAGGATCAGTGTCTCTTTCCTAGGTGGAAGTTTAATCAGCATTTGGCTACCTAATTTGGTGGAGAGAGAACCAAATATGTCATCTAACATTGTACAAGCAGGTTTTTGCTCAACCCAGGAAAATTTCCACCAAAACAAGGATCAAGGATTTCACATTCCCCATGAATATCTTGCATATAACCTATATGTGAGGGTGGGACACGGGTGGCGCTGTGGGTTAAACCACAGAGCTTAGGACTTGCCGATCAGAAGGTCAGCAGTTTGAATCCCCGCGACAGGGTGAGCTCCCGTTGCTCAGTCCCTGCTCCTGCCCACCTAGCAGTTCGAAAGCACGTCAAAGTGCAAGTAGATAAATAGGTACCGCTCCAGTGGGAAGGTAAACGGCGTTTCCGTGCACTGCTCTGGTTCGCCAGAAGCGGCTTAGTCATGCTGACCACATGACCCGAAAGCTGTACGCCGGCTCCCTCGGCCAATAAAGCGAGATGAGCACCGCAACCCGAGAGTCTGTCACGACTGGACCTAATGGTCAGGGGTCCCTTTACCTTTAACCTATATGTGAACATAAGAGATCCTCCATGCAAGGAAGGCTCTGTTCCATTCAGATCACCCACCTAACATAGAAGATCTCTACACACATTTATGTCAGTTTACCCACACAGTCTCTTCTCATGCATGCTGAATATCCAGATGGCATGGTAGCCTGATATGTTACTGATGTGGGTAAGATTAGGTTGCATGGCCCCATGACCCTCCTCATGCTGTCTCTGAATAAGTTCTATGAATTATACCTGATGAGAGAGTATGAGATTTCAGTGTTAAACAAGTTAGTATTTTAGCTTGGTGAGGAAAGTGTTCTTACCTGCCCCTTAGCCTGAGAAATCCATGTTTGGAACAGCAAGTTCAGCCTTGTTCTATGGTACTTCCTTGTTGTTTTCACAGCAATAAAGATATCCTTCAACTCCAGCTTTTCCTTAGCAGAGGCTAAAGCAGGTTCCTCATGGTCTTTCATCAAATTGTCCAATCGATTAATTGGGCTCTCATTCATCTTTCTGTTAGCCTTCAGACCAGATCTCCCAGTGGTTATGATATAGTGACTCCATTCTTCTAACAGTTCTTCTTTCACCAAGGACACTATATTGTTCGCCTCATCATCCAAATGATCAATTGAACTGGACTCCACCAGCTGCAAAGTGATGTCACTGTTGCTGGAACCATTAAAAGGAAGTGGTGGCTGTGGCTGTGGATAACTTCTAGGTTTCCAAATGGCCTGGAATTTGGGGATTAGCAAGAGGAGAACTGCACAAAAGATAACTGAGAGCAGGAAACAGATCTTACTGAGCTTAATGCAGGAAAAGCTCATTCTTCAGCCCCAAGGGCCTTTGTCATATTGTAAACTTGTGACATTATTTTAAGGTGAGAAAAACAGAAACTGATACATTTGTCAAGGCCTAGTAATTTCCCAGCAACAGAGTATAATTTTTATGGCACTCAAATACCATAGACACCTACTTATATTTCAGGTTCTAACCTCTGGACTTGTCATCCTAACAGTAAAACACAGAGTTGGCACCTGTTCCACAGGGAGAGGGAAGCCTCTAAGCCACTGTATTATTTGTATATGTAAGTTCATTTAATCAACTTTAAAATTGTCTATTGACAAGTATTGAGGCTGAATGTTTAAAGACACCATGAAGCAAAAATCAAGACAGGTCTGTGCATACACAGCTTTACTCTTTATGAACACATGGAGTTGCTTTAAAGTCAGATGGCCTATCTGATACAGTATTATTTTTAATGGCAGCAGCTCTCCAGAGTCTTAGGTAGGGGTCTTTCCTGTCACTTGCTATCTGGTCCTTTGGTTGGAGACGGAATCTCAGAGTTTCTTCATGCCAGGCCTGTGCTCTATCACTAAGGTACAGCCACTTCTTATTAACGTGCATTATCAGTGTCCCATCTGCACCTTTCTTCAGGTGATAGGCACACTTTCAATAAGATGATGTTTTTCTGTTAAAAAAAGGACATTGTTATAATATCGTAAAAACAAACACATTTTAGAGTTTTCTGTACGTGAACATGAGAACCAGGAATTCTTTAAAAAACTACACATACATTCTTAACAACCTCTGTGAACCAAGTTGCAAGAGACAGAAGTGCAACTAAAGCACGGTTATTTAAACTTGCTATTGCACTGCAAGTATCTGCCACATGGCCTCTCAATTTAAATCTATTTAAATATTGCAGCTGTGCATGTTCCAGAAACCAATTATTCAGTATAATCTGTAGTGTATTTAATACACTGACAGAAGGGAAATGGTCGTGAATAAAAGCTTCTTAATTGATTTTTTCATATAATTATCACCTCCCTTGCTGGGAAATGAGATGAAAAAACATAGGGTTGGATACAGATTTAGTACTTTTGGAATAGATGCACTGAAATCAATAGGACTTGATTTCATTTTTTTTAAAAAAATAATATTTATTAGAATTTCAAATAGTACATAAAACGAAAAGAAAAAAAAAATTCAACATTTACAATCCATATTTTCAATTCCTTTTTTCCACAACTTCCCCTCGCCTCCCCTTCTTGTATTCCCTGTCCAAAAATTTGTTCAACAAGTTCTTCTCCCTAAATTTTTAACCTTAGTTTGTTGTTATATTAAATTCACTTTATATATCAACTTTTAGCATATATACATCAATCATTATACTTAAAAACTTTTTCTAAGATCGGCCCAGTTCTCCTTCCACGAATTCCCCATTTCAATACTAGTGACAACATAGAAAGAAAAAGAGATAGAATAAATCAGAATATTTTAGTACACCTTTTGGATTTCCAGACCCCACCCTCCCTTCCCCGGTTTCGATCCCCAAGCCATTGTCCATTAGTCCATCTGTTATCAGCCCGGCAGCCTCACGTCTGAGGCCCTTAAATCTCTCTCAGTCCCTCTCTGCCGGTTTCTTTGAAAGTCTTTTATATTAAACACCAAGTCTCGGAGGGGCACTATCCCTATAATGTCCATGTTCCTTCCAGCCGGATCTCCATATTTAAAAGTTGAGCTCAAATCTTGATTCTCAATCCTTCTAAGTCCAAATAGCCAAAAGGTTCCATCTTCCACCTTGATCAGATTTGTAAACCATAGGTCTTCAGATCTCCACAAAAGGAGATCCTTCCATTCCTCATTTTCCAATTCAAACCCAGTTTTTGTCATCCAGTTCTTATTTTCTTTTATGTCCATCTTGACAGGCCTCCGGCTCTCCTTTGCCTTCTGCAACATTGCAGCCCCTCCTTCCTGCTCCTCCTGCTCAAATTTCTTTTCTTGTTCAGCTGCCTGGATTTTGTACATCAAGTCCTTTTCCAGCTCAGTAGATTCCTTTACTGTTGGCTTCAAAGTTGTGGCACTTGTAGACAAAACATGACCTTGTTCTTGTAACTTACACAACTTTCTCACGAGAAACCTAACCTCATCCAGGTCAGCTAGTATTTTTTGACCTATTTCCATTTTTGTAATGTCCCTGAACCCCCACTAGAGGGATTCTGGTTATTCAGTATTCCTTTCACTTCCAACCCAAAAGCCAAGTTAGTTTGTTTCAATTCTTCTTTATTTTCAACAATTAACTATATTGTATCAAATGTAACCAGCAAAGACATCGGAAACAAAGTTCTCTATTTTTTCCGACTTTGACAGCTAGTTTGACAGCTGTCAAAATCTTCTATGTCTCCTCCGCAGTCTCCTCTCGCAGATCGCTCCCGGTCCCGGGATGGGTGGCACTTTAACTCAGAAAATAGCTCTTCTCCTCCAGCACAATTACTTATACTGTCAATCCGTGGAATTAATAACTTTTATCAGATAAAGAAAAGACTCTTCTCTCGACCTTAGTAGTCAAAATCCTTGCTTTAAATTGTATACAATAGGGGGGAGACGGACTTCCTTTTTGCACCTCCCCCACTCGTACCAAATCCAAGAAATTTTTAAATCCAATTTCCAAGTTACTCATGGGTTGTTGTTTTTAGATTTAGTCCAAATTTTTCCAAAGAAGAAGTTAGCGCTCTCCGTCGAATGGCATGCGGCTTCGCTCGGCAGGGGAAGCAGAAGACTCATAGCACCACGCCGCTCCCCGTCCTCCGCTCCGCAGCCTTTAAAAAGGCTCCTTTGCGGGTCGGGGAGGGCGCAAACGGTGCCCGCCGAGTCACCAGGTCCACGGGCTTCCGCGCCCGTGGTTTTTGAGGGTCCCCGCGTCACCGGCGCAGCAGGACCCGACCCCTGTCGAGCAGATTCCCTCCGGAGCTCGGAGGGAATCCGCCATTCGGCTATGGCGCCAACCCGGAAGTGCAATAGGACTTGATTTCAGTGGTACAGCTCTAAATCAATAGGACTTGATTTCAGTGGTACAGCTCTAAAGCTACAATCCTAATCCCATTTACCTGGGAGTAAGCCCCATTTACTTCTGAGCAGACATGGGTTCATATTGCACTGTAAGTATGACTCAAACTGAATCAGATGGTATTCTTTCAGGAAAAGATTTGGAAGGAAACACACACACAAACGGTCTCATTCCCAAACATCACATGTCTTTGAAACAAGGTTATAGCCCAAACCTACACAATATTAGGTGCACCATCCTAAACTCATTGATTTCTGTGAGCTTGAACAAACCTAACATTGAAAAGAATCAGACGTATCTGTTTCAAAGACCAGTCCTGTGTGGATGCCTGGTGGAAACCTGCCTGAAATACAGTAAGTTGTTCTGAGCTTCCACAAAGAGGGGCGTATGTGTAGTCAGTTAATATACTGCAGTTCCAAAGAATGAAATGCTAAGCCTGACAAAGTGCCCCTGAGCGGTATTGAAGTTTTCTCCTGACAAGCAGAAAAACATCTTAGGCTGGTTCACAGTACAACCCTATGCATGTTTCCTCAGGAGGTTCTCCTTACTGGGATCTTACAATACTTTCTCCCAGGGGTTCCCAAACAAGGGGCCAGTGCTCCCTGAGCTTCATTCACTTGGCCCACAGCATGCCTGCATTAAATATTCGCATTGATTTGCAGAATGTTTAGAATTCAAGTGGTAAAAAAAATGCATGCAACGTAAGAAATAAAAAGAAGAAATGAAATACAATTAAAAATCATACACCATGGACCACCGTGCATTATAATCTCTTGGGGGCAACCAAGAACATCAGCAGTTTTTGAAGTGGGACAGAGTTTGGGATCCACTGCGTTTTAGGGTTGAAGCCTCTGGTTTAAAGGCTCTGCCTGGCGATGGACACACTTAAAACAGGCATGAACTAGCCATTCCCAAAGGATTAGTACAGGCCTCGCTTCTTTAACTGGGATAGCTTTTCAGCAAAAAGAGCTGACTGCGCCCGGGGAAGACGGGACTTTTAGAGGGATAATGTCCCAGAGGCCCCATAAGTGCCCTTCGCAGCACTTTAGGCCTCTCAAGCCGGTTGCCATAGAAACAACGGCTCTTCCGCACCCCGGTTGGTCACCATGGCAACAAGGACACACACACACACACCTTGACATCCCCCCCACCCTTCTCCCGCCGCCGCCGCCACCCTGACCCTTCTCCTCCTCTCGCCTCCTACCTACGCGCAGCGTCTCCAAGGCGGAGGGACGCGGGCGCCGTCTCGCTGCGCGTCTTAACTCACCTGTCGCTCAGCTCAGGATCCGGCGCCATCCGCCGAGCAGATCGGGAGGGGCGCGGCGGGGGCGGGGGGTTGCGCGTTGGCAGCGGGCAGCGAAGGCTCCGCGGCCCCTTTAAGGGCTTCACCTGTGGCACGGACGCGGCCCGGAAGTGGAGCGCGACCCGGAAGTGGAAGAAGAAGGGGGCGCGACCCGGAAGTCCACGGTGCGAGGGTCAATATGCCGCTACCCGTCCAAGTCTTCAATTTGCAGGTACCGATGAAGTTTCGGGGGGGCGGCGGCGGCGGCGGGCTCGGGTTCGCCCCATACAAGGCGCTGCTGTTGTCTTTCCGTCCAGCGAGCAGGGCTGTGGTTGCGGGCGGGCAGGATCCCGCTGGGTCGCCGAGGAGGATCGCGCCCCTGCGGGGGATCAGCAGCGCGTGTGTCATTCTGGGTTGCCGCCCCAGGCGGAGCCCTTGAGGAAGGGGGCCAAGGGGGGGGGGGCGGGATACGCAAGAGGGTCGGAGGGCTCGGAATGTGGGCTCAGGGCCCCTGACCCGGGCGAGGGGAAAGGCCGTTGGCCGCGGTTACGGCCTGCCCTGCCGTCTCACGCCTTTGGTTCTGCCGCCGCCCTTGCACGGAACCCGGTTCTGGTTTTGGAGAAGCCGCGTCAGGGACCTCCGAGGGCCTGTGCTGCAACATGCCGCTTAATACCTGACAAGTGAAGGCAGATTGTTTCTGTTTTAATGCATGTCAGTGTGCACTGTGGAAACCACACGGTGTCATGAAATTTGCAGCTTGTTGGAAAGGCGTGGATGGACATAGTTCTTATGCTTCTGAATATCTTTAAGTGTAGACCCTTAAGTTTAAGACCCCCACCCACCCCTGAAATCGTGTGCTGCAGAGGAAATGGATGGGATTGAATGATCTTATCCCATGTGCAGGCCCACATCCTGATCTACGATAGCAATGGCTCAATGCAGTTATAATGTACCGTAGTTACTTGAATAGTAGAGACCTGTTTAATCTCCGCATTGCAAAATGCAGCTCCAGGGATGTTACAGATCCTGCACTCCTCATATTATGAGAAAATTAGTTCTACCAATGGAAATGTAGAATGATAATAATAATAATAATTGTTATTATTTTATTATTTATACCATGCCCATTTGGCTGGTTTCCCCAGCCACTCTAGGTGGCTTACATCATATATAAAAAAATCAAACACTTAAAACTTCCTAATACAGGGCTGCCCTCAGTTATATAGTTCTTTATCTCCTTGACATCTGGAGAATGTTCCACAAGGAGGGCATCACTACGGAGAAGGCCCTCTGCCTGGTTCCCTGTAACTTCCTTTTTGCAGTGAGGGAACCAGCAGAAGACTCTCAGAGGAGGACCTCAGTGTTCAAGCTGAACAATGGGGGTGGAGACGCTCCTCCAGGCATACTGGGCTGAGGCAGTTTACAGCTTTAAAGGTCGGCACCAAAGGTCCAGAGGATTTGGCTTTTATGTGTGGTACATTTTAGTAAATTGCGTATTTTATGGTTGATTCTCCTAATTGTTTATCTGCTTCCAAAAAGTGGTAGGATCAAAAACAACAAAAAACATGGTGCTTGAAATACAGTAGAGTCTTTCATAGAATCATAGAGTTGGAAGAGACCACAAGGGCCATCGAGTCCAACCCCCTACCAAGCAGGAAACACCATCAGAGCACTCCTGACATATGGTTGTCAAGCCTCTGCTTAAAGACCTCCAAAGAAGGAGACTCCACCACACTCCTTGGCAGCAAATTCCACTGTCGAACAGCTCTTACTGTCAGGAAGTTCTTCCTAATGTTTAGGTGGAATCTTCTTTCATACTGAGAGATCTGGCTGCAGCAGCTGTAACACAGTGGATAAATAAATAAATAACTCTCAAGGACTTGTCTCCTAGCAGCAACTCACGTCACAACTTGCCTCTGCTGTTTCAGCAATTTTTCTCTCTTCAGCTATGGTCTAACTAAAGAACAGTGTTGCGACTCTACACAGCATACCTGATCCCTTCAGGTGTTTTGACAACAGATTTTATTATAACTTTATAAAAGAAATATTTGTGTCTCTCCTCTAGCATACATTTTTGTGCTCTCCCCCCTCACCTGATGCTGGCATTTTCAGGTTGAATTTTGCAGATTGTGACTTAAATCTTGCTGCATGTGAAGATCAAAGCTAGATCACAGTGCATGTTCATCTTAAAATATTTTAGTTCCTGTCTTTCAAGTTTGTAATAGTCCATAAACATATTCTTTGCTATGTTCTACACCCTTTCTCAGCCATATTCCCCATTTTTCTCTTCAACACCTTTAGATAGTCATGAGAATTTTCTTGCAGTGGAAATGGGTTCAAAACAGCACTCATATCTGCTCAACAAGTTCTGTTTCCCATACTTTATATTTTGTGAGATGATAGAGGATTGGGAGATACTAACTGTGGATGCTAATGTGTCATTTTATGAAGGCATTGAATGCAAGTCAATGATGTCATGCAATTTGCTGCTCTTTAGTTGACAACAAAATACAGAGTTTTTATATCCAATCCTGTCTTTCTAGCGCTCACTTGCTGTGGCTGTGGAATGCTAACTACATAGCAGGAGTAGGGAACTTCAGGCCTGGGGGCCAGATGCAGCCCTCCAGCCTTTTCATTTGACCCTTGGAACTCTTCCCAAGCCACAACCCTCACTGGCGCTGCTTCACACCCCAAATTTTGCCTGTCTAGAAAGTGTTCCTTGGAATCTGATAATGCCTCTTGCTTGCCCACATGGAGGATAGAATTGGGTGTGTGTGTAGACACAAATATAAAATTAACGTTCATTGCTCTGCTTGCTTTGTCTCTGGCCCCACCCACCACTGCCACATGGCCCTGAGAAGGTTGCACAGAAGGAAATACAGCCCTCAGACTTAAAAAGGTTCCCTACTCCTTGCTGTGTATGGTAGGATGGACCAAGGGGCATGCAGCACAGTAATACAACAGTGAAATTAACAAACGCCTGCAATGAAAACTCGAGCATATTATTGTAGCCTAAGATGAGCAAGAGGCGTAATGTCTATGACTGCAGAGGCATTAATTACCTTTCTTTCCTTTAGCAGCCGGCGAGCTCTGTGTCAGGGCGAGGGGGTACAGAGAGTCAGGACAGGATGAGGGATAGTTCAGTTCCGAGCTCAGCTTCCTCGTCAGTGACAGATCTATACAACACCCCCCGCAGCAGTAGGTCAGAACTCTTCCTCCCAGGTACATCTGGAGACTTCAGCCTAAGTGCCTGCTTATCAGCCTGCACCCTGCTCTATGAGGTATCTCAAAGGAGAAAGCACTCAAGGATGACTGAGTGAGAATGACTTGACTTTTGCCAGCACTAAGCCATACTTGTTTAAAACGGTTCTTTTTTTTCTCTGAAGTGGGTACATCTTTTTCAAATGACAAGTGACTTTGCATTGTGTGGTTGAGCACAAACTTATAACAGCTAGAAGGATGGTGTATCTAGAAGAGGGATGATGGGGACAGGCTATAATCTGTCACAGAAGTTAATGTATCCTAAATAAATAATATCTGTTGTAAGTCACAAGACAGCTTGCAACATATTTAAAACAATAAAAATGTCATGCATCAAAACCACCCAAAGTAAAAAACAGCAACATGTATTATACACAAATTACCTTGAGATGGTTGTTTAGAAGGCAATTAATACATTGAATGTGATGGCGATGTTGTCCATCGCAAGAAACCAAGAGCTTTCATTTGGCATTTAAAGGCCAGCAAAGTAAGTGTTGAGTAGATTATAGGAGAGAGATGGCGTAGATGAGATGCAACCACTGAGAAAACCCTGTTACTGTTACAGAAGCCACCCAACTCGCCTCAGAAGGTGGGGTCACCTAGCGCCTGGTCTCTAATGAAGACCTAAATAATAACAAAGCATGGATCAGGTGATTCTTCGTATGAGTATGGGTTCCAATGTCAGTCCTGTGCACTATTGCTACAGGATCTAAAATTCCATGTTAACATCTCCATCTCCCTAACCTCTGCATCTGGAAAGCCCATCACTTAACAGAGCAAATGTTTTCGCTGCAGAAAGTCCAGAGGTAATTCCCTGGCATCTTCAGTTAAAGCAGCAGTGAGGAACCTCTGGCTGCATGTTTAGTTAGGCCCATCAAACCTTTCCATTTGGTCCATGAGGCAGTTTTGGCTAAGCCACACCCACCTGCCATAGTATACGATGTCAGGTGTGTGGCAGGTAAAGCTGCAGTTGAGCCAGAAGGGAGTTTTCAGGATTGGTGACACCTACGGAGTCCTGTGCATAGCACTTCATAAGCACTGCATCGGGGCTTCCAGAGTGCTGTACACAGGGTTTTGCAAGCCCTGAGGATTAAACAGTTGTTGGGACTTGCACTTTGCTGTGCCTATGCCCACGCAATTTGATTTGAAAATGCACAGGGGAAAACAGGTGAGCTGACGTTGTTGAGGTGTCAGGCGTATGAGCCGATTAGGTTGTCTGACATCTTTTAACTCAGGCGGAGAACTGAGCTTGTCCCTACCTCCTCTGGGCCTGTCAACTGAAGGAAGGGTCAGGCATGTTACTCAAAATCTGAAAGCCCCGACCTGATGACATCTAGTACCTGAAAACGTCAGCTGGCAGCTTCTTGCATTTTTAGTTTCCTCTGAAACTATAAGCTTAAAACTGAGGTTGAAACTGAAAATCTAGCAGCTTTATTTCATTCACATGCATATGTAGGGGTTGCATCCAATGCTCTGCATGCGTGGTTCTCCTGGTGCAATTGGACCTCAGTTCCATCTCCACCCACCCACCCACAATCTGCTCTGGGGGGTCACCCAACCCTCTGCAGCTGGTTTTGAGAGCATGGGGGCAGGAGGCTTGAGGGGACAGGTGAGGAGGCCACAGTAGGAAACTGCGAGCTGAGACAGGTGGACCTTTTGCCTGATTTAGATAGACTTGTATTCGTAAGGCCTAGGTATGTTGTAGAGGAGGGGGTTCTCAAACTGTGGTCCACAATCTTCATTCAGGTGGTTCACAGTGTGCCTGTTAAAATTTAGTTAAAAAGCCTACGGCATCTAGCACAGCACATTACAGTTACTCCAACAGGCAGACAACTCAAGACCCTCAGCAATTTTCAAGTGATCTGTGGGGAAAATATCTTGAGCACCGCTGTTTTAGAAGGTTCACAGAGATGTGACCTGTTCTAATTAGGATCAAGGCTAACCCCAGAACAAATGGCACCCTGGCAGTGAGCATCTTTAGTCACTTGATCAGCTTTCAAATTCCTTATTTCTTATTGCATTTGTAGCCCACACCATGACTTTGAAATGCATGTTTTGCTTTAGCACTATCATACCAGATAATAAATTAGCTTGCTAGGATCTGTAAATCTATATTTATTGGATTCTTTGTTTCAGCTGCTGAGTGATGAGTTCAATAGATAACCCATGAGCCACGATTGGTGGTTCTGCAGAATTATGAAATAACCCCACTCAACAAACCAAAGGATCCTTTTTTTTCCTTTGGCTTACTTTTGAGAGCATTATGCCCAAGATGCAGGTAGTGGTTAGAGATTTTAATATTGTCTTCAGCTGCATATTTGAATTTAGTGGAATTATATGTGTGTGTATTGATGCTTGTTCTGAGCTTTGACAGTGTAGTGGGCCATATAAATCAATGAAAAGGGTTGAGTGAATGAACTGTGAAGCAAGAGGATGCTCCTTTTTGGTTTCCTCAAATTGTTTACTCCTACCCCAAGCATAAAACTATTACAGCTATCCTTGATTCTTCAGAACACACATCCATAATGTCTTTGTGGAAATTATAAATACCTGGCTCTTACTGGGAAGGTGCCACTGAGCTTATCTTCTGGGGTTTTTTTTTTGTTGTTGTTTCTGTGATGGCTGCTGTTCAGAAAATCATCAGACCCCCTTGCACTTTCCTTTTTGAAAAAAACATTGAGATCAGAGAAATCTGATGAGTCATGCAGAGTGGGAGCAGTATTCCCGGCAAGTCTAGAGATCAAGCCTGGAGTTCAAGGGAATGGAACTCCAAGCAAAAGATGTGAAAGAGCAATGTTTGGGTTTCTAGCCATGCTATATCTGCTGGTGTATGAGGACCTCTTTCCCATGGGCTGGGAAGGAGCTTCCTAGCTTCTGCTTAACATATACACATTGCTGTTACAGGGTGCGGTGGAGCCCATGCAGATTGATGTAGACCCACAAGAAGATCAGCAAAATGCACCTGATATCAACTATGTGGTGGAGAACCCGACTCTGGTATGTGTTGGAGGGTAACAATGAGAAAGGAATTCTTAGGTCTGCTAAAAACTTATTTTATCCATCTAAGCCAGTGGTTCTCAAAGGGTGTGGCAGGAGAGGATGGCAAGTAAAGCAGGAAGATTCAAGGATAATCAATATTACTTTTCTGGGAATGATTCACGTTATGTGGCTGCATTGTGTTATACTTCCTGGATGTCCTATGATCATATCACAAAGCAGTTGTGTTCTGTTTTTATAAAGCAAGCAATGCTAGGAGTTGTTTTTCATTTCCCCCTCCAATGTATTTCTTATCAATAAAAGAAATGGTGTGGCACCAGCAAATTTTTGTTCTGAAGGTATAGCCCAGAGGAAAAAGTTAGATAACCAGTGATCAAAGGACATGCTTTGGATAGGTAGATAGCTAGATAGCTAGATAGATAGATAGATAGATCTATCCAAAGTAGCACAGAGGAATGCGTACTGTCAGCACAAGGATTTCCACTTACACAGTGGGACCCATCCTCCCTCGCCACCTCCCACACCCCCCTAAATCTTTTCCAGGGGGTCCTCCAATCTTCCAGAGCAAGTTTGAGGAGGGCACGGGGTTTGTTCAGGGGAAAGAGAGTGGGAGAATGTCTCATTGCACAACTGAAAATCCTTGTGCTGATTGGACGTGTTGCTTGGATACCTCCCATAATGTTTGATTATTCATTATTATTATATTTATTTCTGTTCTGCCTTTTCCCTGTACTGGGGCTCAAGGCGTCTTACACAAATTAAAACAACACACAGAGAAATGTTTCATCTGCATGGATTTTCCAACTAGACATTTATTTTGTTTGTTATATTTTCCTTACCCAGTTTCTGCATGGTCTTCCTGAGCTGCACAAACATTTGCTCTGAGTTCAGGTAGCATGGGATGATGTGAGCATGGGGCAAATGTGAGCTGGACAAGAAATTACGGCATCTTGACCAACTGGCAAGATTACCATGAATCTTATACATAGTCCTGCCTCTTCTGAAATGAGTTAACACATCCCCTTGATGCCACTATTCCTGATTTCTCACTGTTCTAAATTTCTCCCCCCCCCCCAGTATACTATTATGAAGCAATTTTACATTTCAACCCTCCTGTTCCAAGGCTCCCGTAGGAGTTGTATTCTGCACCTGCCATGCACAGATCCTTGCCCTGTAGAGTGGAGAAAACAGCAAGGATGAGATGAATGCCATTAAACCATTCTCATAAAGCAGGGGTGGGGAGACTTTGGCCCTCCAGATGTTGCTGGACTCCAACTCCCTAACAACATCTGGTGGGCTCCCCACCTCTGTCACAAAGGAACAGAATCCGCTGCATGGTTCTTACTTGCTGCAGGAGATAGTCAAATGACAGTGGAAGAATCCTACAATTCTAAGTGCAGGGGAGGACAGCTTGCTATCTGGGGCATTGCTTTCTGCTGTAAATGATCATTTTCTTGTTGTGCTGTGGCCCACAGGATCTGGAGCAGTATGCAGCAAGTTACAGCGGCTTGATGAGGATCGAGCGGCTGCAGTTCATTGCAGACCACTGCCCGCAACTGCGAGTAGAATCCCTCAAGATGGCCCTCTCCTTTGTCCAAAGAACATTCAATGTTGATGTTTATGAAGAAATTCACCGGAAGTTGACTGAAGCCACCAGGTATTAAGATGAAGAAACACTGAAAATAAACCTCTGGTTTGTGAGAATCCCCATACTGGTCAAATGACCCTGCATAGATCAATTCTGCAACTGCCTCTAATTTCAGTGTTTGTGCTTACTTGCAAGGTAGTGCGTGCACCCCATCCTCCCAAAGAGAGTTTTCTGTGTTTTTCTTCTTGTGTTTGTTAATTTGAGTTGCCCGTAGCCAGTAATGTCCTGTGAACAAACTACATGAAGAGAGGAGCAGCTCTGTCCAAAATTGAACTTTGTGCAATTATGGCACTGTAGTTAGCTTCTGGTCCTCCTGGTTCTTTGATTGTGATCTTTAATAATACAGTGGTACCTCTGGTTACGCACTTAATCTGTTCCGGAGGTCCGTTCTTAACCTGAAACCGTTCTTAACCTGAGGTACCACTTTAGCTAATGGGGCCTCCTGCTGCCACCGTGCTGCCAGCGCGTGATTTCTGTTCTCATCCTGAGGTAAAGTTCTTAACCCAACGTACTACATCCGGGTTAGCGGAGCAGTATCGAAGTGTTTGTAACCCGAGGTGTTTGTAACCTGAGGTACCACTGTAATAATAATAATACTAATCTTAAGTCACATACATGCATGCTACTGTCCTTAACTGAAACTAATTATGAAGCAAAGTAGGCTGAATTCCCATTCTCCGTTCCATATTCCCAAGTAACTCTCCTATCCATTAACCAGTTTTTGTTACTTTTATCACAGTCTCTTTTATTGTATCCATGTGACTTACATGCCTCGTTTTATCATAGTTTACACACCATAAGGCCCCTTGCTTCTATACTAAACTTCCACTGTATTTGGACTTTAAACTATTGCATTATAGGTATGTGCGGACTTCCACTGTTTCTTCAGTTAGAAAACTGTTTATAGAGTTGCATTAAGCAAACCGTTATTTATATTTTTCTAAATCAAGAGAGTTTTTGTCAAGTACTGGATCAACATCTTTAAAAACTGGCTGGATGACACACTTTGCTAATGGTTATGATTCCCCCCTCCCCCCCACTCTTACAGCATCAAACTCTTGATAGCTCATTTATTGCCCTTGATAACAGTGAATTGTGTGCCTCCCCTTACTATCTGTCTGCTGCTTTTTTTCCAGAGAGTTACAAAACACACCTGATGCTGTCCCAGATGGAGGAATAGAGCCCCCTCCTCTAGACACGGCGTGGGTTGAAGCTACACGCAAAAAAGCTCTTCTTAAGCTGGAAAAGCTAGACACGGATTTAAAGAACTATAAAGGGAACTCAATCAAGGAAAGCATCAGGTGATCAGCTGTAACAAAGATGCCTTTACTCGGGAACAACTAGTTCTCCGTTCGAAGCAACATTTTGTATCCAAAGGAATCAAATTGTTTTGTGAATTTGCATGCACTTCAAAAAACAGTTTTAATGAAATGCATCATTCGTACGATTCACTGGTAGATAATCCCATGAAAACAGACCTGTCCAGGACTCAAGTTGCACAGGTGACCTATTCAGAGAAAAGGTTTTCACATGTGCACACACACAAAGCCATTCTAGAAACCACCTTGTGAGTGTTAACATGTCTTTCTGAACTGCTTCCCACTAAGAGTTCCACCCACCCAAATATACTTTGCTATTTAAGGGAGTTGTGGGAGGGATGTGGGTGGCACTATGGGTTAAACCACAGAGCCTAGGACTTGCCGATCAGAAGGCCGGTGGTTCGAATCCCCGCGACGGGGTGGGCTCCCGTTGCTCAGTCCCTGCTCCTGCCAACCTAGCAGTTCGAAAGCACGTCAAAGTGCAAGTAGATAAATAGGTACCGCTCCCGCGGGAAGGTAAACGGCGTTTCCGTGCAATGCTCTGGTTTGCCAGAAGCAGCTTAGTCATGCTGGCCACATGACCCGGAAGCTGTATGCTGGCTCCCTCAGCCAATAAAGCGAGATGAGCGCCGCAACCCCAGAGTTGGTCACGACTGGACCTAATGGTCAGGGGTCCCTTTACCTTTACATATGTGTCTCCTACTTCTATAATTTCTACAGAAGCTCATTACTTTAGTTTTGTGTTGGGCTTGTGAATATTCTGGAATCAGATACATGTTTGGAAGCAGCTGTTTGGGAAGAGCAGAGAGAGGGCTTTGTAGCAGGAAACTATTGAGGAGATGATTGTGATAGCGATGCTAGAGTCTTTACAAATGATGACTGGCTCTGTCATGCTTGATATTCTGCACCTTGCCAAAAATATAGAGAAATGCCTTTATTCTGTGCATCTGTTAACTCTGAATAAGCACAGCCTTTTGCCTGAGCATGTTATCCAGCAGCTGGACTTGTTAGGTCAGGGCTGTGCTCTGGCCTTGTTTTGAGTTGTAAGTTTGGGGGTGGGCTATGTGTTTTGTATCCTGGCTTATTCATTTTGCAGCTGCCATCATCCCTTCTTTCTAGGAGAGGCCATGATGACTTAGGAGATCACTACCTTGACTGCGGGGACCTCAGCAATGCCCTGAAATGTTATTCGCGAGCCCGCGATTACTGCACCAGCGCAAAGCACGTTATCAACATGTGCCTCAATGTTATCAAGGTAAAGTACAATATATGTCAGTGGTCCTTTTCAAATGGGACACACTTGTGGAATTTCGCCTTTATTCAAGATACACTCTACCTGCTGCACATCATCAAATGAAATCTTCTTTTCTCTCCCCCACCACCTGGAACTTACAGCCTGATGACCCATCAAGAGAAATTAGTTTCTTCATTTACAGATGTGCCTATTAGAGAGACAAAATTCCCAGGGAATGGGAGCTTTGCCTCTTACTCAGTGTCAGGGGCTGGACTGAGGAAGAATGGTGGGAGCCACCCCCTTCTCCTGAACCTT
Source organism: Podarcis erhardii (assembly GCF_964252035.2). Classification (NCBI taxonomy): domain Eukaryota; kingdom Metazoa; phylum Chordata; class Lepidosauria; order Squamata; family Lacertidae; genus Podarcis; species Podarcis erhardii. The sequence continues at coordinate 32,669,045 of NC_138498.1, forward strand.
CCCAAGGGCAGGAGGATAGAATTGATTTAGAACAGTGGTTTGCAGAGGGGCATAGTCCAGAGGAGAAAAGCTGGGAAATACTGGGTGAGGAACAGCTAGAAGAAGGCACACCAGGAGAGAGACAGTTGGCAGATTCAGTGTCCTTGGACAGCATTCCTGACCGCCCCCCCCCCTTTCGCCTAGGACTAGACAGGCTCTGAGAGTGATAGAAAAGAAAGCGCAGAGGCAACAAGCTCAGGTTAGCCGACGCAGCAGTAACATAGATTAATGGAGATGGAGGGGGTGAACCTTAAGTGGGAGCAACGCCATTTTTAGAGGGATATGCATTCCTTTGTCTCTCGCTGTGATTATTAAAGAAACTCTGGTAAGAACGCTCCTTTTGTGTGATCTTTTTAATCACTGCCACCGGGGAAGGGATCCGATTCCCTGAAGCCTGAGACTCAGCTTTTATTGCAGTGCTACAGTCTGTTTTCTTCCTCTTGCAGGTCAGTGTTTACCTCCAGAACTGGTCCCACGTCCTGAGCTATGTGAGCAAAGCCGAGTCCACGCCAGAAATTGCAGAGGTAGTAAGCTTTTTACAACATGACTATTGCCACCAACCCAGGTCCGTGCCTTTTATTTTTACTTCATTTTTTAACAGCCATTCTTCCAGCCACACACGAGAGAGTAGAGGTCCCCCCCTCTCATTTTACCCTCACAACAGCCCTGTGAGGTAGCACAGGCTGAGAAAGGCCATCCAGCAGGGTTCATGGCTGAATGGGAATTTTTAAGCCAGGTCTCCCCACTTCTACTCTTAACTGCTATGCTGTGTTAGCTCTCAGTATGGTATGTGGGGCCCTGGATTTATGCCCTGAGGCTTCATAATTTCCTTGTCAAATATTGGACCTCAGTGCCCCACAGGAGGATTGTGACGGCAAATTAACTAATACTGCGTTTTGCGGGGTTCTAATGCACCCCTTGAACAGAGACCCTGTTTCCTTTTCATCCTGCTTGGTGTTCCTTGTTGAGCTCTGGGTGCCTTTTCAGACTTGGGTCATGCTGGGAGCCAAGGAGATTGCATAGCAGAAGTGCTTCCTCAGACGGGTTTAACAGAAGGAATTAACAAAAAAAAGCTGCTGTTTATTTGCTGAATCTCTTCCTCCTCCCTCTCTAGCAAAGAGGAGAACGTGACAGCCAGACACAGGCAATCCTCACCAAATTGAAGTGTGCCGCAGGTGAGTGAATTGCATGCCTCATAGATACATCATATGCCCTTAGTGATCAGACTTGCTGTGTGCAGAAACAGCACAGCATTTAGGCATAACAAACTTTCTTGCTTGCTTTTTCTACTCCATGATAGAGCAGGGCAAATTTAGTTTTAGTTCCCCTTCTTCTGGCCTTAGATGTGTGGAAAGGTGTGGAGCTCCTCTTCTAGGTTTCTGTGTGACCCTACCAGTGTGTCTCTCCTAACACATGCAAGCAGTTTCTTGGACAGAAGACTAATTGTTAAGTCTGGTTTCTAGGCTTGGCGGAACTTGCTGCCCGGAAATACAAGCAAGCAGCAAAGTGCTTCCTGTTGGCCTCATTTGATCACTGTGATTTCCCTGAGGTAAGCATTAGGCAGAGATATTGAGAGCTGGGGAAGCTGTGGGGTTGGTGTGAGGGGAAGATGCCAGATAGCTGTGGCCTGTTCCTAATATGGCCTGATTTGCGAGGAGGGACCATGTTCTTCCTTGATTTTTCTGAGTGTCTTGAAGACCAGCTTTTCTGTGGGCATGTGAACAGAGCAGGGTTCAGACTACCTAGCTGTCTACACCTGTAGCTATCCTTGAAGATCACTTCTTCAGAGGCTTCCTCTCCTCTCTTTTTCTAGCTGCTGTCCCCTAGCAATGTGGCCGTGTATGGTGGCCTCTGTGCATTAGCCACCTTTGACCGTCAGGAATTGCAGCGTAATGTCATCTCCAGCAGGTGAGAGCTTTGGAGGACCTTGGGCATGAAATAGGCCAACTGAATTAGAGCTGTGTTTTGTTTTTTGTTTGTTTGTTTCCTTTTGGGTTCTGAGTTGCTCTTAGTCTTTGGTAAGCAATTTAGTTAGATGACTTCCCGAAGGTCCTGGATTTGATTTCTAGCTCGTCGTTTGAGTGGTGCTCTTAGTCTGTTTGTAGACTTCCCAGAGGCATTTAGTTGCCCACTGCTGAAAACAGCATGCTGGACTAAATGAACTTATGTTCCTAAGCCACTGTGTCTAGGTGTTAATTTCCCTGTTTGAGAATAGAGAACAGTGACATGTCTGCACTGTGCTAATGTGAGAGAGAACAAGAAAAGGATGGTGAAGCCCTTGCGAGTTAAAAGGAAGAATGCAGGGCAATTGCATTTGGTTTCCTGTGGGTGTGTGGAGCTTGGAGCAAACCAATGATGAGGAGAGGTTAGGCAGGTTTCTCTCCTCCCACCAGTCCTCTACTCCCAATATCCATCCTGTGACTTCTTTTCGAATTAAAAAAATAAAAGTCTGAAAGAAGAATGGTAGAACTGTCTGGCCCCTGAGCAAGGCTGAGTTCTGGGCAGACATGCCTCCCCATAACTAGGGACCACATCTCCCAAGATGCAGAAGAACCTATTGCAGCCTTCCCTAACCTGAGGGGAAGTTTTGGCCTATCGGTTTATTGACTCATTCTTTTTCAACCTTTTCTGCACAATCGCCATAGAAACCAACATGTGCCATTCTTGTAGGGGAGAGGGATCCTAGGCTCTTTTTAAAAGGGTGTGGGAAGTGGATGACTCTGTGCTCTGACCCACTGTATCTGCAGCTCCTTCAAACTCTTCTTAGAGCTGGAGCCACAGGTGCGGGACATCATCTTCAAGTTCTACGAATCCAAATACGCCTCATGTCTCAAAATGCTGGATGAGATGAAGGTGAGTCCCAGAGAGCTGAGCTCTCTCTGTGTGTTGCTGGATATATATATATATATTGCAGCATAGTTTTTATTCATTTTCATCTATGTCAAGCTATGGTTTCCTCAAGCCAGGAAGAACTGATTAATTAAAAGGAGTCCAACGTGCCTTCCAGGCTTGTCCCTTAGTGCCAAAACCATGGTTTGGCATTATGTCTGACCTGAGCCCAATAGGTTAGCCTCTCCAAGTAGCTTTATTGCAAACTACCTGCATCTGCTAAGCTCAGACTGGCAGCAAAATAAAACACAGGAATATTTAAAGCTATGTGTGTAAATATGTACGTTCGTAGAGAGATCTTTTCCATGTCTAAATAAAGAAAAGTGGGGGGGGGGGGGGACAAATGTCGCTTGAGGAAAAGGCTCTGCATGCATATGTAGCTTTAGCTGCTGGCCTGAAATTACACTGCCCTGATGGTGAAAGCAGTTACATAAAATAAATGTATCCACTGCTTACTTATCATCTCCCTACTCTCTTTAGCTGTTTTATGAAGACTGTGCTTGTTCGGAATTGGTCAACATAGAGAGGGCAGAATTCCTCTCTCTCTTCTGTACTAGCTGGGATCAGTTTTCTCTAGGTTAATAGCAGTCAGTACAAATGTTGTGTATCTTTTGTTGGATGTGAAATATCGCTATAGCCACCACTCAGGCTATGAGGTGCACCTGACAATGCCTTTGTAACCTTTAATAGCTAGACCTATTTTGCATTAGTATTTTGCTAACTTCACAAATACATGTCTCTTGCTGTGTCGGGGGTGAAGGGTTCGGGAGAGCTTTAAGTGTCAATTCTTCCTGACATACTCAATTCTGCACAGGATAATCTGCTGCTGGATATGTACCTGGCACCTCACGTGAGAACACTTTATACGCAGATTCGAAACCGCGCCCTCATCCAGGTAATGCCATCCTAATGATTGCTTTCCTATTGTCCTTACTGGTCTTTTTTGGTCCCTCGCAGAAGCGCAGCATAGAGGGCCATTAATGGACATTTTCATTCTCTGCTCCTTTCCCGTTCTCAGTATTTCAGCCCCTATGTGTCAGCAGACATGCGGAAGATGGCCACTGCCTTCAACACCACGGTGGCAGCTTTAGAGGACGAGCTCACTCAGCTGATCCTAGAAGGATTGATTAATGCCAGAATAGACTCTCACAGCAAAGTGAGTACCGGTCACATCCAAACTAAACCTCCCTGACTGCTGCTGCTGCTGAAAGCTAATGGCTTGTTACTGTAGCGATAAAACCCTGAGGGGGGAATTACCAATGCAAGGCCTGCATGAGGGCTTTGCTTGCACCATGAGGCTTCCCCCAATCTCCTCCCCACCCCCACCCCCTTGATATTGGCTGGGATGGTGGGGGGAATTGGGACAACCTCCGGAAGAGGGGATTGGGGGTGTTGTTCTATCTGGCAAGCTGCAATGCTTGCATAGATGGGACTTTTGCCATAGCACGATGATCCATTCCACCCTGAATGCTCCACACATTTCTTTCTCTGTAAACCAATTTAAAAATAAGCCAGTGCCACATGAAAGCCCAAACTGGGTGCTAAAAAAGGCCTGCTTAAAATCCCAATTGTGGCACAAAAGTTTTCAGGATATTTAGGCTAGTACAAGAATTGCAGAAGGCTGGTTTTTTATCAAAAAGGATTTAGTTGGGGGGGGGTTATAAACAATGGAGAGGAAAGGGGGTTCTCCAAGATGCACAAGCCATACCTCCTTGTCCCTAGAACTCCTCCCTCAGTTCCATTCTGGCTTCTGAGCTTCTGTCCAGCATGTCGTTTCATTTTTGAATGCTAGAAACCACCACTCTTTTCATTTTAAACTTCGGAGTTTAAAGTTCTCTTCCACAAAGGCAACTTCATAGTGTCCTTGTTTCCAGCAAATCAGACACTGTCCCTCCAGTGAGCGTCAGGGGCTTGGGTGGCTGCTGTCCTAAAGGGTGCTGTGAGCCCTTCAACTTTCCTGTGTTTTTTTTGTAGATTTTATATGCACGGGATGTTGATCAGCGTAGTACTACCTTTGAGAAGTCCTTGCTGATGGGGAAGGAGTTTCAGCGTCGCGCCAAAGCTATGATCCTACGAGCAGCTGTCCTGCGTAACCAGATCCATGTGAAGGTCAGCAAAGGGTTAACTTTTTTAACGGTTTTTATGTTTCATTGCTGTAAATTGCAGACCTAACGGTATATAAATATTTAACAAATAAAGAGGCTCTAAATTCTGGGCAGGGGCTTGCTACTTCTAAAAGTACTGGGCGATCTGGCAGAGTTTTGTGTGTGAATATTAAGTCAGAAGCATTGGGGGGTCAAGCTGATACGTACCATTTGAGCCAGCATTTCTCTTAAATGCCCTGAATAGCTTTACCTTACAAATGTAGCTATTTACAAGCAACTAAGGTAGTTTTCATGAATTCCACTCATATTGATCCAGAGCAGATTCCAACATATAATTAGCAGAGTCAAAACTTAAAAACATTGCAGGATTCCGAAAAAAATAGACTAGAGGCAATTAATATTTCATCCAGCAGAGCTTTACTGCTACTGAAGGCAAATGAACATAATGGGCACAAATCCAATACATTCAGGATTGGCACTGTCCATAAGAAATCCAGTTGCTGCAAACTTAAAATAACTTATAACACTAAGCATATTATACACAGAACACCACAGCAGAAGGAAAGAGAGATAGAAAGTGAAACCCAGGCTCCTTCTGGCCCTATTATTATAGTCAGCATGACCTTGACGGAAAGAGATGACAGAACCAGTTTAAGCCAGCTGTACTCAGCTTCTCTGAAGGAATAAACCAAACATCATGAACCCTCTGCTTGTTTCTAGGCAGAATAGAAACTTTGTATGTCAGCTAGAAACTTCCAGCTTGCACCAGTTTCTTTCACAGAGAGAAGCTTTCAGAACCCTCTTGAATTAATTAGAATAGGAAAGATCTCTACATATCAAATCAATACTTTCTGTATCAAGAAATGCAAACTGATAGCAGTATCCAATTCTCCAACTCTGCTGCCGTAACAAAATTCTGGGAATGCTGTGGAACTTCTTCTTTCTCTTCTGTCCAGTCTCTCGTGTGCCCTCAAGAGACTTGCCTTGGAGACTTGGGGGACCTTCCAGAGCACATTTTTGGGGTATTTTGGATTGTGGGGGAGTAGAGCTGAAAATAATACCAATATTTTTCATATCTGGCAACCAATGCACCTCTTTGGTTTCAGGTAGTACATGGGTAGAGGAGTCAGTTTAGCCGTAATCAAGTATACACTTCCAGAGTCAACATTAAATATATTGCTTCTGGTAAATGAGCCACCATAGCTGCTAGAGGGCCATGGAAATTTGAGGCTTTTTAGACTTGACTACCCATGTACCATCCAAAACCAAAGGGGCACATTGGTTGCCAGAGGTTATTTTTCCCCCAGCTCCCCTACCCCACTAGGAGGGCGAGAGGAAACAGAAGTCCTGTTGTGCCAGCACAACCAAATGCACAGAGCACTGGATACAATCTATCCCCCTTAAAAAAATAAATTTATAAGACTAAAAAATAAATAAATTTGCCTCGGTGCAAAATGACAGTTCATGTTGTAGCTGCAATATTTAAGGCAGGAATGGGAAACCTTGGACAGGGTTGGGGAGCCTCAAGATGTTTTAACAGCAAACTGAGCATAGTCAAAATGCAGAGTGTTGTTGGCTGGTTTACAAGGGGAAAGCTCAGCTTGCTGCAAAACAAGGCGTTTGTGCCACACTCCTCTTCAGGGTGATGAAGTGCCAAGGATCATTCAGTTTGACCACAGTTTATCATGGGACCAACCAGAATGTGAGATGTGCAAGGTCTGGATTGCTAATCTCCTGTTATTTTCTCCCAAGATGAAATGTCTATAAACTTTTCCATATTTAACCAGCAATTTCTACAGCTCACTGCTGAGGTAGGAAGCCCTTCCCTCGAAGGACAACTCATTGGAATAACTGGATACAGGGAATAATCCCGTCTCGAACCATTCTGTTGTTTTGGGGGAAACGTAGTCGCTGCTCATTCGGCCCCGGTCTGGGGTTTTCCTCCACTTGCCTGCAACCACGGACCCTTGTGGGTTGGGGAGAGAAGGTGTCTTCCCATCTTATCGTTCCCTGGGCCTGCGGCCTCTCTCTCTCTCTTTTTCTTGCAGTCTCCTCCGAGAGAAGGAAGCCAAGGTGAACTCACTCCAGCAAACAGCCAGTCCCGGATGAGCACCAACATGTGAAGCTCTCTGAATCTCCAAGAGACTCTTCCTTCCCCCGCACACCCAGGGCCATGTGTATCCAGCATCCAAGCCACCAACTGTTCCTTGGTGCCTTTTTGGACTCTCTAGGTGTGGGAGGGGCAGGACTGTCAGGGGAGTCTGCCTTTAGAGTCTGATAATTCCTCTTAGAACAGAAACTTCCATTAGATGCAGCACGTCGAGAATACGCGAGCATGTGAGAGTGCCGGGGTGCACCTTCCCCTTCCCCCAGGGTATTTCACAAACGGGGGCTTATCTTAAGCTGCCAACAGAGCTTTCTGGGGTTTCCTTCCCGTAAATGATATGTAACCTGAATCTGGAGGAACAAGTGTGTTCCCGTAGAACTTCATTCACACCGACACATTGTCTCAGACCCGGAGAGTCCCCCTGGGGCAACATCCAGCAGGAAACCTAGCGTCAGCTCCATTCCCTCACTCTCCAAGGCTTGTGTTTGCATTTACCCTGGGTCGGCTCCATTTCAATCTGTTCTTCCCGTTTTAAAAGGTGTGCGCTCTGGCTTGTTCTCACATCCCTGGCCTGGTTTTGACTGTGGTTTTCAATGTTCGTCACCCAATTTTACTGCTGTAGTGTATGGTGGCTTTCTAGCCTTTGGGGACGCTAATAGAGAGAGTAAAATGACATTAAAGTACATCCATCTGCGTCTAGGCAGGAACCTGCTTGCCCGGGTGTCGGCACTCTTGACACCACTTTTTATTTATCCCTTACAGAAAAGGGTTGTGGGTCACAGGCCAGACTCGGGACTGTGTTCTCTTAATGAGCATTGTTTAAATGTTTGAATATTCCACAGTGACTTCCGTTTGGGGTTCATTCGTTGGTGTTTATCCCAAGGACAAAAGTTGCAAATTTGAACCTAGCCCTTGACAACTCAACTTTCTACAGGCACTGTTAATGCTGTTTAGTTTAAATCAAAGTTCTCTCCTATGCATTAAAAAGCATAATTGTAAAGATAACCTTCAGATTGGAGCATTGGTTCTTTTTTTCCTTCTCTTTTTCTTTCCTAAACCTGGAAACAATACAATATTCTAGCACAGGATGCGTGGAAACAACAGCTGTATTAGGTGTGATCCCTGGAAAGTAACCCCCTCGTACATAGTGGGCTTACTGTAGTACACTATTTTAGAAACTACTGTGATCTAAAAAAACAGCTCTTTCAAATGGTGGTGAACACATATTTTTCTGAACAAGGTTTGGAATTAGAAACACACTCTGGAGTCCTCTTGTCCAGCACTTGACCAGGCATTAGGAAGACTTAAGTAGTCATTTCCATAGAAATGCATCATGAAAGTAAAGCAGTAGCACGACATCTGTTTACATGGCCTGTATTTCTTCCATTGGTTTTTGTTTCTTGCATACGCTCTTAACTGTGAGACAAAAGGAGTTTAAGAGAGCTTTGGTCCTGCTTCTCTCCCCCACCCCCTGAAATTATCCCACCCAGACACAGCTCAGGTGGGATTTTTTTGTCTCAGATGCCAAAATAATTTACTTTTGGCACTATGCACCTTGACACGACTTTTTGCAGCATTGGGCAAGGGAGAGAACACCATTTGTTGCTTTGCCTCAAATACCGGAATGTCATGGGCTAGCCCTGCTTAACACTTCTTGGCATCACATTATCAAGTCCCTGCAGGGATGCTAACTAGAAAAATACCTCTGTGGTTGTTTCAAGAGGATGTGTCAACCAGCTTTCAAAATGCTTGTGTCAACCATTTCAAAACATGGCAGTGTGTGGCGTCGCCTAAAGGCGGGAGGCTAGAATTCTCCATTATCTTCTACAGACAGTGCTACATCTCAGATGGCAAGTAAAAGAGGAAGAATAGTAGAAACACTTGTGTAACTCATGTTTTCTCTGGCTTCTTTAGAAGCGTCTTGCAGGATAGCTTCAGTTTTTTAATATCGTGACCTCTCTACCCAATGCTGCTTAAAGGAAGAATTATTAGCAAATATAAGAGAGCTCAGAATTAAGATGCCAGACCTTCCGGAAACTTGTTTTTCCGACTTTTTTTATTGCTATCCTCATCTTTAGCCCACTATGGTCCCCACAGCAAATTGCAATAAAAACAACAATGATCTTCAATTTGGATGACACCGAACATTTCAAGCTCTGGCCTTGCATGGGAAAGAATGTGAATTTAGGCCTTGTATTACATTGGGGTCGTGTTGACAGCATTCAAATGTACATTGCATTGTTTACTAAGTGATCACAATAAGGTATAACCTCGTTAACAGCCTAAGATAACTGAAAATCCAAATAAGTTCAGGGTAAGTGTGCAGAAGACTATAGCGTCAGGACACTACAGTGTTTAGTCGTTTCTCTCTGGGTCCCACATTATGTAATGTAGCAGTCTGTGAGGGGACTGTAGCCACAGTGGTGAATGACTACACCATTGTTGTCAGAACATGAGGCTGCCTAAGTAAATGGGTAACGTCACAAAAATTACTACATAACAACTTACATTGTTGCCTAAAGCACTTGAAAACAGCCTTCACTTGCCTGATAGGGGCAACAGAAAAAGATAAGAGTCACCAGTTGTGCAGGTGATGTAGCTACATGTTCATGATCTATGTGCGCAAGATGGCTTCAACACCATGTGCAAAGTACACTATGAACTTTGAATGATGCTTGGCTCTGAGGTTTGCTGAGGCACTTTGACCTTCCTTTGGTACGGTTCATCCCACAATGATTTGCTGTGGGTAGAGACTTGGTTTTTGGAGTGAGTAGGTTGGATCACCCTGCAGTAATTCTTAAGGAGTCTCTGCTTAACATACAGTCCTAAACCTGTTTTGCAACTGAAATAAGCTTCTGCCTCACCTTTGGTGAGATGGTCAAAGGCATGGGAACCGAACTGCTTCCAGCCTCTGCTGGCATTATTTCTTCAGTAGTTGCCTCCCTGCACTTGGGCAAGACCCATTAGCTGGAGAGTTAATCACTGTACTTGTGTGCTAGTGCAACCAGAATTGTGGTCAGGAACACTGCGGCCTGTTTGTTCACCTAACTCTATGTGGCTTAATGATTTCTTCCTTCACTTCCACTGTGGGCAAAAATTAAAAATGGATCTGAGGCTTTACTTTTAGTCCACAAAGCAGAAACAATGTTCCCAGGGTTGTGTTTTGAGGCTCCTGGTTCTGCATCAGGGAAAATTATGCGGCAGTATGTAACCCTAAACACATACTGTAGGTCATGATACAACTGTTTGGAAAGAAGGGGTGCTTCTTTAAAGAGTACCTGATGCACCCAGAAACTGATAAACATACTCCCCTGCCCACATGCAATGCCTGCCCTGTAACACCCAAGTCGTATGACTATTCAGCCTATAAAGGACAATGAACAAATGTTGCAGTCACCAGAGTAATAGCTACAGTCCCTTAAGGCTGAAAGCAAACATCGAAATTAACATAGGTGCAGGCATGTGGGATATAGGTGACAGGTGGCTTATATTTTCTCTTGCACAATAAACACTAATTCATAAATGGTTCCCCTTACCTTGTTATTTATTAAGATGTAAGTGACTGCTCTGAAGAAAGCTGAGCCTGGCATTTTTCAAAATTGAGTTTATTTTGCATCTACAAGGGAGAATTGGGATGCTGCAATCAGCTGCTTTAGAATCTTAATAAATAAAAATAGCGAGAGTATTTCCCCACCTTATCAAAGCCTTTGGGTAGTGGTGGGAAGTATATGCACTCCTACATTGTAAGCTGTTTTCATTTTCAAATGCACCCAATTTGCTGGTTGTATGAGATGAGGGGAACTTGCCAAAGGCATACTGAGACTCAATTAAGGCAGATAGCTGCCTGACTATTGGTCCTTGTGGCTATGTATGTATGTGGTTACTTATTTAATATCCCATCCTTCAAAAGCAGCCCGGAGTGTCAAACACACAAACTAAAAACAACTAAAAACAGTTCCAACATGTAGGATAACAAGCCTCATATAACTAACATGCTTAAGTCAAATTAATGCATGAAGGGGTTAGTACCACAGAGTAAGCTGTCCTGCCAGGCTTAACTATGCCACGTCAACTCACTTTGGGAGGAAACAGGTAATCAAGCCTATTGGTGTAGGTTCTCAGTCTACCTGAGAAGCTCAGTTTGTGAAGAAATCTAAGCTGCTTGCTCCAGCTGAGCTGCATGGCTCTCACAAGCCTCTCTCTTACGTTGCTCTACCAATAATTTATGAACTGTTAGCTTAGTTACAAACTGGGTAAGTTTTACTGCCTGTGCAACTTTTCTGACTGTGTCAATTTTCCAGCAGCTTACTAAGATCACCCTATTGTTAGAGGGATTAAGTACTTCTCTAAGAGGACACGACATAACGATTAAGGAGGCAGGAATTTTGGCTCACCTCCACACAGGCGCTACTTCAGATGAGCTGACCTCTTTTGATGACAAGCAGCCCACACCAGCTGTAAATCTTTTAACTCCAACGCTAACACCGGTTTTCTGAAGTCAAGCAACAAGCTTCCACTGAGATCAGTCCTAGTATTTTAATACAACAAAGTAACACTGCAAATATCCCTTTACACCAAGGAAGACGGGGAAAGAAAAGGACAGTTACTCATTCATTAGATTGTATTCCATAGATCTTGAATAGTATGAGAAACTCCCTGGTACTCAGCAAACCTGGAGATTGCTGCTCATCTTTAAAAGTACCATCATACCCAGTATGCTGCTCAGTGTGGTGTAGTGGTTCAGAGCAGTAGACTCGTAATCTGGTGAACCGGGTTCGCGTCTCCGCTCCTCCACATGCAGCTGCTGGGTGACCTTGGGCTAGTCACACTTCTTTGAAGTCTCTCAGCCCCACTCACCTCACAGAGTGTTTGTTGTGGGGGAGGAAGGGAAAGGAGAATGTTAGCCGCTTTGAGACTCCTTCGGGTAGTGATAAAGCAGGATATCAAATCCAAACTCTTCTTCAGAAGGAAGCAGTTTCATTATCGGGGAGGAGGGATACTTAGTGCAGCTTAAGGGGGTGAAACATCATAAAATATACTTGAGATGCCTCCAAAGAACAAATACAGGGAATCACAGCCATTAGAGGGAACCTCTACTGAGAATCAGCTAAATAGCCTAAGGGCATGTTCAGCTCAATTGGCAAATACCACAATATTTCTTAAGAAGTTTGGAGCTGACAATATTAACTTGAACAATAAAGGTAAAGGACCCCTGGTTGGTTAAGTTTAGTCAAAGATGACTATAGGGCTGCAGAACTCAGCTTGCTTCAGGCCAAAAGAGCCGTTGTTTATCCACAGCTTTCCAGGACTAAACCGCTTCTGGTGCAACTGAACACTGACAGAAGCCAGAGTGCACGGAAACACCGTTTACCTTCCCACCACAGTGGTATCTATTTATCTACTTGCACTGGCGTGCTTTCGAACTGCTAGGTTGGCAGAAGCTGGGACAGAGCAACGGCAGCTCACCCCATCACGGGGATTCAAACCGCTGACGTTCTGATCGGCAAGCCCAAGAGGCTCGGTGGTTTAGACCACAGCGCCACCTGCAACTACAGCACCACCTGCGATGTGACTCTGGACAGCTTTTGCTAAGAAAAAGAAAAAAGGGAAGGAGGGGGGAAAACATTCCCACTCTTAGTAAGAGACTTGGAAGAACATCCAAACCATGAACTGACAAGGATTGCCTTGAAGCCCAAAGAGCACTTATTACTGCAGCCTGCCTTTTTAGACGGTCAAAAGGAGCCACAGTGCACCTGTGGCGCAATGGATCAGTGCATCTGGCTGTTAACCAGAAGGTTGGTGGTTCGAGCACATCCGCTTGATGCCACTATCCCTGATTTCTCTCTGTTCTAAATTTTTTTTTTTCGGTATATCAATTATGAAACAATTTTACATTTCATATGTTCCTGTTCCAAGGCTACCACAGGAGTTTTATTCTGTGCCTGCCATTAGAAAGACCTACTTTGAACCTAGACATAAATTTGTGCTAACTGGTGCATCTTATAAGTGTACAGATTCAGGGTTTTATACGTATTCAAAACTAGTGTAAAACATTTACCATTCATAGGATCATTTGCTGCATCCCAACACAGGGGCACACACTTTTTATGCACTAAGTACAAGCATAGCAAGCTACAATCCAAGAGGCAGGTTTTTTTTTTAATCAATTACTACATAGGTGTGCCTTCCATTTAGGAACCTTGAAGCAGCTCTCCCCAAGTTTCTCAGTGCCCTTTAACAGCTGCTGACTTGCTATTGTTCTGTGCCTAGGGCTGGCCCACATCCACACCAATTTACTTATGATGTACCAAAAATACGTTCTGATATAAAAGTTTTATTTGCCAATTTTAAAACCACACACAGTTTAAAAACAGGCAGGTCAAATCTGTAGAGGTGTCTCCAATGCAGCATTTTAAGGCCAGCCCTTCTGGCTCAGTCTTTGAAGTCTTTCGAACACAGGATGAAAAGCTTTCGTTGCATCCTTTTATTTCCATTACAGGATATTTCCCTGAGAAAGACATTTTTCCTTAGGTAAGACTTGTCTGTCGTTTAAGAACAGGTCTGTGGAGTCAACTGTTGTGTTCTGGAAGCAGATTATTTCTTTGGCCCGAGGAGACAAGAGGCTGGGAAGCACAACCAGGAGGAGTCTCCATGCCTCACGCCACACCATCAATAGCTTCTTTGAGCAATATAGTCTCCTCCACCTCTCCTTTCTGTGCTGTCACTTCAATATTCTCCAGACTGGACTGGCCATTCTTCCATGAAAGGGACTTCTCATATTTGGTTTTAAAAAGCAGACCATGACCTGCAGGGGGGGAGGGAAATGGTAAATGTGCCTGGGTTAATTAGCAGCTAAAGTGGAGGCATTAGAGAAAGAAACACTCTTTAAGAGAATGAGGGGTTAAGCAGAGAACTAAAAAAATAAAAATCTTCCAACCTGTATCAAGTGATATTACATAATTGCCATCAGCCAATGACTTTTTTTTTTTTAAAGTGGAATAAAGTAATAGCTTAGAAAAGGAATCGCCAACCTTTTTGGGCCAGCGGGCACATGTTTGATTTTGAGAAAGTGCTATGCAACACCAGTCATAAAATGGCTGCCATGGTGTGGGTGGGATGGGATGGGGGATGTCATAACACAAAATTAAGGAGAGTACAGTGACTGCTGCTTCCCTGCTCGCTGGACGACCTCAGGTTTACCATAGGAAGTCAGCTACCTTCTGCTGGTTCTGATTGTAGAGATTATACAATACAGTGGTACCTCGGGTTACATACGCTTCAGGTTACATACGCTTCAGGTTACAGACTCCGCTAACCCAGAAATAGTACCTCAGGTTAAGAACTTTGCTTCAGGATGAGAACAGAAATCGTGCTCCGGCGGCGCGGCAGCAGCAGGAGGCACACACATACTTTTTCTCTCACTCATTCATATACACACACTTCATGTATACTTCTCTCTCTCTCTCTCTCTCTCTCTCACACACACACACACACAGAGAGAGAGAGAGAGAGAGAGAGATCACATTCATAGCTCTCCTCGCTCTCGCTCTCTCTCTCTCTTACATAAACTCTCCTCCCTCCCGCTCTCCCATACATCTCCCCTCTCTCCCATACATGGGTGTCCATAGGAATTATTCTCTCAGACATGGGGAGAAGGAAGCAAAGTAAAACACTGAAAAGGTCCAGAAGGCTAATTTCTAACTAAAAAGATTGAGAAGAATGGTGTGTTCACATTTTGTATCATATCACAAGTTCTAAAAATGCTAGAGACTTTCTTTAAAAAATGAAAGCTGGGAATCTGGGGATTATGATTCATCCCAGGGGCACCAAATAAGACCTTTGCTGGCACAATGGTCCCATAGGCATCAGTCCTTGGCTTAGGCTTTAACACAGGGTTGAGGAAACCCATTTTTCCATCAAGGAATGCCTTTACTCAGGGGTAATCAGTGAGAGACGGGCCTATGTCAAAAGTGGCCAAGGTCTATGGAAAAGAGGAAATGTAATGTTTCAATGGTTCACCATAACTTGACTTAAACAATCAATGCTCAGCTAGCTATTATGAACATTTTAAAAAGCAGCTCAAGAAAACCCCATTCCTTACATTTATTTGGTTAATTCACAAGTGCCAGCACAACATCAATAAGTATGCTGCTTTTACTTAAAAACCAAATCAGTCAGGATTTGAAATCTATACTCTGTTATTTTTTTAAAAATGCTTTAGTATTCTGGAAAACTGAACTGGGTTTCGCTTACCTGGACAATCTGCTGTCTCTCTAAAAGCCCTTTTCTTACAGCAGCCTCGGCACAGGTTAAATACACATTTGTTACCCTGGGAAGAGAGACAAACTAATTAGCTGAAAGTTTACATATTCATCCCAAGTTGCCAGTGAACATGTGGCATTGTAGATAAAGTGCTTTGTCAGGGTTGATTTGGGGTATGAAAGGCATTTCAAACCCCAAAGGTTTCTCAGAATATTTTTTGGTAATAGATTTTCCCTTTCATAAGAAAAAAGGACCCAACCCCAAGTTGCATGTGTTGTGTGCCCTATTAAAGAGGACAAGGTTGGCTTTATGGGACTTAAATGAGGTGTGTGCATGAGATGCAAGTAATCCATTTAAACTGCTTAAATACTGCCCAGGCCCTTCTGAAACCTTTAGAAGCACAGCCTGGTCATATAGGTTGAGAAAACCACATATCAGCAGTGGCGTAGCGTGGGTTGTCAGCACCTGGGGCAAGGGAAGTAATTTGCGCCCCCTAACCCATGGATTTGCGCCCCCTAACCCTAACCCCCAGATGTTGCGCCCGGTGCGGCCGGCCCCCCCTGCACCCCCCACGCTACGCCACTGCATATCAGCAACATGTTTTCTAGGTAGTTTCCTATCTCTCCTTGATCCCTTCTGGCACACCTCCAAACCTCTAGGAAAGTGACAAAGAGGACACACCAACAATGAAAAAGGCCGGTGAGTTTATCTGTATGCAAGGAAGGGATCATCATTATAAGTGTACATGGAGGAGGAGAAAACCTTATAGAGGAATACGCAAATATACAGAGGAACGCGAGTGACTAAGGTCAGCAGTACACCACTGTGGGAGATCCTGGGCATGTATGGAATGTGAGCCGTGTGTGTAAAGGCGAGAAGTATGTAACAGTGTAAGGAGTGAGGGGTACATGTGTATATGCAAGTGTATGGTGAGAAGTGTGTGTCTTGAGGATGCATGAATGAACAGGCAGAGCAAAAATCACAAGTGGCTATTAACCTGCAATATTACTTGGATCACTACAGGGTGCCAACCAAGCCTGATCCTCTCCATGATTTCACTTCAACTGAATTATTTTAAGGAAAAAATTTCAATTTGGGATGCAAAAAAAGAAAAAAGAAAAAAAATGCTAAACACATATAGATTAACACTCTAAACAGCTACCTTATTTAAATAACCAAACACAGAAATTAATGATGTAATAAAATCACTCCATGGAACATACGCATGTTCCTAGAAGTGTACACAAAAATTATAGGACCACTACCTGTACTTTCAGATCTTGTATGAACACCTACATAACTCACAGGTAAAGTAAGTTGTCTCCATCAGCCATTAGGGATATTCATTCAGCAGGAGACAACACAGGTATGAACCCACTGACAAAACAACTACTAAGAATGCTCTTTCAGGAGAGATAGGGCACATCAGTTAAAACTACTTAGTTCTTTAAACTTCTCACTGGGCTGGTTTTTTGCCATTTTAACTATGACAGAGCCCTTTGCTCAAGGAAGGGTTATAGTACATGTAATTTTACCCAGGGATTTAATGATTAATGTATGAATTACATTACAGGGAGAATTAGAAGGAGAAAACCAAATGAAGACAGACCTACCTTTGGGTTTCCACACTGATCACACTTTGCATATTTAGCTGAAAGGAGGAAAAAAGACTTTTAAAAAAAGTTTTAGTCATTTCGAACTGCTGCTGATGTGCAGAGGAAGAGCATTTTTCTCCATCTTGGGTATTGACAATGTTTACATCATTTTCAAAAAATCTACAGGAGAAGAAGCTCAACAACAACGAAGGGTTGTATTCAACACAGCATTAAATAGTGCTTTGCACAAGCAGAACGACTTATGCTGAGCAACTGGATTTTGCCCTCCTCTCCTCCAGCTGCCTCCTAAATCTTTTCTGGGGTTCCTCCCAATCCTAAAAGAACACACTCTGTTTTCAGAAGGAATAAACCTGGAGGCATTCCCTCCTGAATAAGAAGGGAATGCCCCTTCTAAAATGGCACTTGCAATTTGCAGTTTTTAAAAATCCTTATATTAAAAGAAACTGGTAATAAGAAAATAAAATGTGCTGCCCAATTAGTCAGAAACACATCTTATGTTGGTCAAAGGGATTACTATCCATTTCCCATAGGCTAAATATTGCAGCCCCGTAGACTTACGTTTTAAGGATGGATCAAAGCTTTTATTAGGATTTCTCAATTTCTTCTTTTGCTTGTTCTTTGAGAGACCGTCCGAGTTCCCATCATCCTCATCCTCCAAAGCTCGTTTACCCCGGGTGCTTCCTTCCATGCCACTAGTGCCATTTTCCTTGCACACCTCCTTGGGCCTGTGATGGTTCAACACCAGAGCATTTAAAACAAAAGCCAATCATTAGTTTTTTTTGCTAACCCCACGGTTATAGAAGTCTGTATATGGCATGGGCACCTTAAAAATAATAAAAGCAAAGATAATGCTATGCTATGAAAGAATGTGCAATCATAAAATGGCTAGTTGCTGACTGGGGGAAGCAAGTAGGAACTAACACTCATAGAGAGCCAGATAAGATCATGCAAACTATTCTTGGGAACAGTAATTTCATCAGGCACCTAAAGTTCCAACACATTGGAACATCCCATTCCACAGCCCAGTCCTCTTCAAGAGAGATGGTAACGAAGACTTTGGATTGGGTTGGGGAGCCGATGGCTTTCCAGATGCTAAAATAAAGGGTTTTCAGTGCTGCTCTAGTAAATAAAAAGATGACAATGTCTGTTTACCTTATAGCTGCAGCACATTATTGCCTAGCACCCAGGCATAACAAAGCAACGTGACTATGTGTGATTGATGTTGGTATCCGTCTGTCTTGGGAGACAATGGAGGAGTCTGTCTTTGAGGGCGAGTACAAACTGTTGGAAGGTTACAGCGCCTGCTGTGGCTGGAGAGACTGATACGGGAGAGACGTGTTTTGTTGCAGCAGGGGCAGGTGAAGGCGTACGGTTCTGCTGCTGCAGATGCACCATGGGGTTTCTTCTCTCTGCTCTCCTCCCACCAACCATTCCTCCTCTGGTCACTACTATGGATGCATGACCTGACTGTCTGTCTCCAGGCAATGAGACATGTTTAACCTGTGTAACACAACTTAGAAGTCTAAGGGCTGTGTGTGTGTGTGTCTGTAGTCCTCAAATCTTAAGCGAGCTTCCAGAGTAAGGAAGCATGCATATCCTCTACATGTTGTAGGGAAAGGGTAAGTATTCAGAAAGAAAGGGATAAAGTGCCCAAGCATTTGCAATGACCCCCCCTCACCTTGCTCCTTTTTGTTGCAAGGCAGGGTGTAAGAGAATGCAACAGTGGTTTGCTAAGCTATAATTCAAAGACCATAAATAATCCTTAGGGTAGAAGAAGGTGTGCTGTATGTATTGCACAAGCTTTGTTTTGGGTTAACGCTTAGCGACTCACCCAGGCCTGACATATGGCTGACAAATCCAATGGAAGAAAGGCAATCCTCCTTTTGGCTTCTCGTCTTCCTTCAAACTGGCTATTTCTTCCTGTGGAGAAATGATTGAGTAATGACAAATTCAGCCACAAGTTAATGTCCTCAATTCACAGGGAGAACAAACATGGAGATGAAAACAACAACAACAACAACAACAACAACAACAACAACAATAATCCTGTGAACTTAGCAAACTCATTCTGAAAATAGTGCTGTCCCTCTCTCAAAGAGATAAGACAGGCAGTAGAGG